>NC_089725.1:1927405-2248391 GCF_035083965.1 Branchiostoma lanceolatum
AAATCGTTGTCGCAACGAGAAAGTTCAATATAAAGGTGAGCATACAAATTGTGCCATTTCACAGACGGCATAAAGCCGCACCGTTCTATGTCTATAAGGTATGTATTTCTCATATAAAAACCAAAGCCCTGTCTACCGAATGATCGATATGTTTTTCTGATATAAAGCCACCCTGGTCGACACCGTAAGAGCCGTGACAGATTAAATGTTCTTTTTTGTGACACGAAAGCCACATATAGGTAGTTGCTTTGTGATATGGTGCAGTTGCTTTGTAATATTGCGAACCGTCTTGGATCCATCTAAAGCGGATATCTGAATGGACTGCGCCAAAATGCGCTAGAAAATTGCACCAACTATGCGAATTTATGCAAATGTGCCCTTGCGGTTACACTGTCGTGCGACACATCTGCGTATGATTCCCAGGAGGCCAAATATTGGCCACTCCCAGAGTGCCTTATTTTCAGTTTCAATACAATATAACATTATTACAAAGCGCAGTGTTGTAAATGAATTGTAAACCAATGTACAACGATTAGATATACATCATTAAAAGATTTGTAATGGTAGAAAAATGTGCTACCATTTGCGCTATTTTGCGAATTGCATTTTTTTTTTTAATTCAGAATAAAAACATTCGCATTTCAGGCAGATTGGCGCCGGTTTGCGCCAATTTGCGAATGCTCTGTTCTTATACCCAATCACGCAGCAGCTCATCTATTTATTTTGTATGTAGTGATATTTTCTGTAGTGACGAGGATGCATAGATTGCTTTGTTTGAGCCTAATCCGTTGTAAAGGAGGGCCGATATGTCAATATTAGTCTCCGCTCGCGAGTCGTTATCGACAAGAATGCAGCATTAGCGGAATGACCACGTTAATCTCCTACACAGCGAAATGAAGGCCCGGTAAACGTGCAAATCGTATTTGAACATTCCGGTCATCAAATCGATCCACAAAAAATTATGTCCATCACTTTTGGTAAGATGTACAGTCGATATTTCCGTGGGGCGTGAAATTATGCAGAGCGTAGTGAGTTTCTCCAAACAGAGACTATATATAGGATACATCTTTAAAAATACGGCTATAAATGAAGAATGCTGTTTACACAGGATCAGTAAGATAGATTATCAATTTAAGCACGGGACTCAAAGGGGCTCAACAAAAGAGGAACATGTCTTAATTCTAAATGAAATATTTTCTAAATCCGCAAAAAATGATGGTATGGTCTACTTGACATTTAATTTTAGACTAGTTGGCGGCAGTTGCATTATAAAGTAACAATATCCTGATAGCCCTCTAAAGTTCCCTCCATATATATCACAGCTAGGTGCACTTTTTTCAACTGGGGCGATGTTATGAATCTTGGTTTGATTTCTAGACCCTCTTCAATCGGTGTCTGTCAACTTATAGGGTTAGAAGTATATTTTCCACTTGCCATATGTGTCAAGAATTGACTGTGATCACTTGAAATCAGCCCACTGGTCATGAAACACGTTCTTAAAATTTCACCAAAAAATCCTCTCCGAAAAAAGGGGCGAGTTTGGAATTCTACGGCTGATCTTTAAAATAATTTTTGTAGATCATCGAGAATGATCACAAAAAACTCAACTTTAGGGTTTTGCGTGATGCCGCCGTTATCGACACAACTCTTCCAAAACGGCTGGAAAGATTGCGGCCACAAGAAGTGACAATATCACACCAATGATCTATACATATATATTGAATGAATGAATGCCTTCACAGGCGAAATATCTTCGACCCCGGGACCGCTGCCTTACGACCTGACAATCCAACCTTCAGGCTAGGCTAGCGATCCATAACAGATAATTACCAAGTTATATGGTGGTACATCCCCAAGTATCGATTCTCTGATGGAGGAAATATTTTATTTACTTCTGTACAATTTTCGCCGACCACAGTATGCATACACTGTAAGTTCTTTTGGCTCTTAGAAAAATTAACATATTTTGTGCTGTTTTAGGCGATATGGGGTTTAGTGCGTTCGTTCGTTCTGACTGTTGTAGTCCCTAGTTGAACTTAAGGCAGCAAATTTCCTTGCATTTTCAGTTACGGCATATATTTTAACAGCAAGAGGTGCCAGGCCTTTAACGTGCTCGATGCACCTCCTCGAACACGGCGGCCCGATTTTACGTCCCTTGTGAAAGACGGGTGCAGCCCCAACCGAGATGTACAAATCCAAGTATTGAACCGGGGTCTCCCAGTTACCAACTAATTGGAACCAGGATCTCAGCTGTGAAGCTGCTACCAGTTGAATAGGGAAATTTCTGTCCTGTTGTGAAGTCAACCATAATTCTTGCTGACAGGGCGGAAAGCCTCTTTACAATGAAAGTCACCGGTGGCCATTTAACTTTTACAACAACAATCCCTAATGAGAAATGAACTGTTTTCCAACTAAAACAAATCGATCACGGAATTTTTTTACCGAATCACTCAGTCTTCATCAGCTATCTGACCCAAGTGCTGTAGACACGTGATTTCGCACGTGTGACGTCAGCACTAGGTCAAAGTTACCAAAGAGCACACCGACCTTCCCTCTACAGGGACGGGGGGCGGTACCGACTTCTGGTGAACTTTGACCCAGTGATGACGTCACACGTGCGAAATCATGTGTCTACAGGACTGGGGCCAGATAGATGAGGAAGAGCGAGTAATTCGGTCAAAATTCCGGTGAGTGAATGTTTTTGAGTTGGAGAACACTTTATTTCTCCATATGTATTTTACCTACTCAGATTATCTTTCATGCTAACAACAATCCCTGCTGTGCCGCAGCTCACATGAGACATTTAAGGCTTTTGACATTTTGCTACAAACATACACTGATGTATTGTATCAAACTGTTTTGAACTCCACGACATTATCAGAGAAATAAACATTGAGTATTAAGAAGCAAAGGGATTCTTATGAATAATTCATTAACTTCCTTGGTTGGTAAAAGGATAAATTTCCAAAAACAGAACATTTACATCTTCTATATCATTTGTATTCCTTTGTATTCCTATTACTGTAATAGTCTTTTAATGCAATTTTTAAAAAAACACAACATTTCTTTAAATCATTTTAAATCACAACCTTTTATGTGAGAAGAAAAAAAAAGCTACTAGAGGACCCAAATCTACATCATGTACTTTCTGCCCCAATGCCTATCTACCACTCATAAACCACGACCAGGGCATGTCTAGAACACGAGATATCAAAACAGGATGATCTGTTGCAGTACCGTAAAAAAACCACTAGGGGGGCCCAAATCTCATTTTCAAGGTTTTTATCAGGATCTACTAACATATCAGATACCAAATCAGTCCACCCATGCATGCCTTCTTAAGTTATGCTGTCCATGCACATATATACATACATACACAGAATCTTACAAAACCTACCAAAAAGATAACCTTCTTGGCGAAGGTACAAATTTATGGATCTTGGGCGGCATGTGCGCATTACCATGCAGTCATAATTCACATTGACCTACAAACTGAAAGTTGTGGAGATTTCTAGTCGATAATATTTATGGAACATGCGTAACATCGAAAGTTTTTATTTCCCGTTTTCGAGGTCATGTGCTGGATCTACATCGATTATTACATTATTTACGATGTAGGTCGAGTCCAGTCTCGCAGGAATCGAATACCACAAACGACGGGTAATAGTAAACTCTGAGCGTGTGCCTTGGGAGATAATCCTATCTGCGATCAGTCAATATAAACCCATCGGTCACTTATGGTCAAAATTGATTTTCAACTATACTTATCTGACAGTATATCTGACACGTATCAACAATTGCTTTACTACTGACTTCCCGGGGGAACAATGAATTCTAAAAATAGCTTCGTGGGTTATACTATCTTAGCCATCTGGTGGGGGGCATGATAGACTTGCTCACGTTGCCAAATTATATCATTTCGTTCAGACCCTTGTAGTGCCTAGTGGCACATAGAGCAACACGTTTCCTTGCTGTTTCAGTAGCAGGGTAAACTATTTTTTTATAACAGGAGGGGTTGCTAGCGCCTTCCCTTTAACGCGGTCGAGCCACCACCTCGAACTCTGGTACCCCCAATTTTTCTTCTGAGAGACGGGTGGAGCCCCAAAAGAGATTGCCCTTCCCGATATTTGAACATGGGTTTCCCAGTTACTAACTAATTGGGCCCAGGAGCAACTGTGAGGCTGCTACCAGTTGAGCGACAGAGGCCTCCCCGGGACGACTTGAGCTACATGGACCACTTGAAGTTTACATAAAAGAACCAGAAAAAAGCTACAAATTGAAAAGACAAAATTAACTGGCGATCAACTTCAAGACAAAGGGAGAAAGATTTAACTCATATTCTGCATAGAGTAATACATTTTGTAAATGTATACCTAAAAAACAATTTATATTCTTCTTACAAAGAACTATGAATTGAGAAATCGAATATAGATGTACATTAACGATTTTCCGTGTACAAGGGAATCGTAGGACAATTTGACTCCACAAATATTGACTGTACCAACAATGGACCAGCATGAAAGCAGTCATCAACTTCCTCGATAAACGATTGACTTACTTCTAGCAAATCCTTCTTCTTTCTCTCTTGAGACAGCATGGCTCCGTGATAATGTCCTCTACGTCTTACTAATCCACCTTAACGATATGTAGTCTTCCGCGATATCCTTATAATCCATATATCCAGACTTAAGTAGGTTAATCTATTCAGTCTATTTTGAAATGAGCATGTGCAATGTTTTGTAACACATTCCGTTCCTCACTGCTCACTCAGAATCGCAGCTTTGGCCACACAATTTTGATTTTTTGGTTCTCGTATTGAAATTTAGAAAAATAGCAAGAGTTCCACGACCTCATACCTTCGCCAAATAATGTTCACCTTTCCAACTGGCGTATTACATTTGCAAAAATTGTATCAGTTGATTACTTTTTTTACCCAAATGACAGAATTTGTCCAGAAATTGACAATCCACTGCAGGACGTTTATAAGACAGTAGAGAGACCAACTAATGATTTCAAGGTTGATCTCATCAAGACCTACCTAATACCAAGACAATTCATACCTGCCTTCGCAAATTAAACTCGTGCGGTCTTCTGTGTTCTCTTTTCTGGTGCATCAATTAACTACCGTTGATAAAACTGGATTACCCGGATGGATGAGGAGCCATTGGTCGCTTTTAATGAGCTTTTGATTAAATTATTTCTACGCCAATCTATTGGTTCTAGCCTGCAGCAGGCTTAAATCTGGCGACCATCACGTAATGCGTTGTCATGCCCCAGGTATTTAATACATTAATATTACATCATTTTGTGTTGATTTCCTGGTAGTGTCAGAAATTGAATATTTTTAGCTGCAGAAAAACACTTCGGCTACATAACGATCATAAATTGTTGTATTTCTGGTTTATTTATTAATTTATCAATCTTTAGGGTGGTCCCTTCAGTTAACATTGTAACTGATTTACAAGGGAGCCCTGGTTTTATAACTTGAACAACCATATTCTCCATGGAAAGCAGTAGGGGCCGCTTTCAATAATTTAACGTTCGCGGCTACTCAACACTCGTGAAAATACTGACTTTGTATTTTTTCTATCCAGCATTGACCAGCATACAAAAAAGTATAGCAATACACCAAATTGATTAACTCTAGAATTATTCAATACCTGTCATTAAAAAAAAGTTGCTTACTTTAGATACATGAGTTCATATGGTAGTATGCAAACGACGGCGGTGACACTTTCGTATCTAAAAAGATAAAGATAAAGGTAGTCTCAACGCCTCTTTAAGGTCGTAGGGGCAGTGGATTGTTATCCACTGTGTTTAGGGCATGGTATTGGAAGGCGCAGCTCATCCCTCTCCTTCCACCGCCTTTTACCTCCTCTGCTGAAGTCAGGTACCCATCTGTACACCTGGGTGGAGTGAGGAAGGCTGTGTAACGTGCCTTTCCCGCGGACACAACGTCTAGTCAGGAATGTCAGGAACCGAACCCATGGCTTCTCGATCTTGTGTGCACTTTTTAGTTTTTGCCACTTTTAACTTTTGCTTATATCTTTTTTAGATTATATTCAGATTTATCACATTTGTGGAAGGATTGACATAACAGGTGACTATCACATTTTCAAGATGTCAACCCAGACAAGATTGTAAGGTTTTGACCATCGCATACCGAGGCATGCCCCTACTCTTTTTCGAAAGGTGTGATGGGTTCTCCATTTAACGTCCTATCCGAGGGACGTCTCTAACCAAAGCTAGGTACTTATTTGAACCTGAGTGAAGAAATTTAAGTGTTAAGTGTCTTTTCCATGGGCACAACGTCCGGGAACATGTCAAGACATGTCTGAGGGTAAGCCGGCATCGAACTCGGGTTCCCTTGTTTGCCACATGACGCAACATATAGAAATCCCTTTCAAAATCTGCGCTGCTCAGATTTTCTTTCCCCCGTTTTCCCCTGACCGGTAGCTATAACAAATAAATGTCTGTTCAGGGAACTGATATACATAAAGAATGATGAACAGTCCCAGAATACTGCTATTCCACCGCAGTTTGATTGCCTCAGTACTGCAGCCGTTTTACGTCTTTGTCGATACGTGTTGTTTCACCCTGATATCAAGATGGGCAGTATTGGGATAAAAGAAAGACTAATAAACTATAGGAGCTTAGGCCGGCAACGGGTACTGAATACATTACTACTTCTTAGAAGAGGTGACCCTCAAGCTACCCCTTTTTACTATGAAAACTTTTTTAAGTCAGTCGGTGTGTTTGTCTGTTTGTTTGTTTGTTTGTTTGTTTGTTTGTTTGTTTGTTTGTTTGTTTGTTTGTTTGCTTGCTTGCTTGCTTGTGACAGGGCTGTGTGTCCGCAGTTCCGCAATCGGCATTCGAATGCGAGGCACGTCGGAGTTACTGACAGGAAGTAATTGTTTAAAGGTGCCAGAAAGGTCCAAGAAATGTGGCAGGAAATGTTGTTATCTCAAGTCAATATTTTTCCCTGCTGGTTTTGCAGGAAATAAAATAGGCACAGGTTTAGGGTGTTCCCTTCTTTTTTTTTACCTTTTTCGCCATGATCTTCGCCATTGTTCTACAGTCATTATTCATGCAAGAAAGTCTTTATTTGCATAAATGATGTTTATCAGTAGTCCTCTGTTTATACAGTGCTTTAGAAAGCTATTAGGGAGAGTGAGTGAGTGAGTGAGTGAGTGAGTGAGTGAGTGAGTGAGCGAGCGAGCGAGTGAGTGAGTGAGTGAGTGAGTGAGTGAGTGAGTGAGTGAGTGAGTGAGTGAGTGAGTGAGTGAGTGAGAAAACTGCTAGGGGGCCGATATTTGACCTTTGGTTTCCAGGCCCCTACCTACCTATTAAACATCATAAGGATCCGCACCTTCTCTAGGTATGCTGTCCACTTAAACACACACACACACAGACACTGATTATGTAAGACTCGAAATAGTTTCTTAACTTGCGAGTCTTTTGGCAGATAGCCAAACAAGGAATTATTTCCCCTTGACGTCCCCCTGATCGTGTTTTAAGATCGTCGATCAGGTGCACCAGCTAAATCATCGCCCTCGTGTAATTAGCTCTCTAATCAGAAAACGACTTCTGTTTCCAAAATCGTGATGAAAATGTCAAGAATGACGCACGGCATACAGCCGTACACTTTTCGACATTTACGTTAGGGTCACGTTTTGATTCACCAATGCACCAGTGTAGGGAGTGTTATGCTATATGTATACACTCTTAGATTCTGACGAAAGCTCGATCCGGACGTGAACATAACGCTTACTGTATTCTTTGATTTATCGCTTAGGTTTTCACGGTAACCGCCTCCAGAACCGATTTTTTTTGTTTCCATGCATTACTGTAGCAGTATGTTACTATAGTGCTACTGAGAACTTGAATCCATCGCAAACACTCCGTTTTCTCCTTACCGCGAAATCAAATCACCGCAAACTTAAAGGCATTTGTAATACTAATGAAGTGTCCAAAATCTAATGACATCATTTTTTCCTTAACCCACGTGATTTCCGTTATTTTGCTTGTTACCCAGGTACCTACGTATATCCGTACCTGCATTTATCAACATATATTAGACAAATGTTCTGTGTCACATGAACAAATTGGATTACAAAAGAAACAAATACCATGTGAATGTCAGGGGCATAATATTTGGGGCAATTTGTAATAAATGCCTTGAAGAATATAGGTTTATTTCACACTGATAAAAACAATAGATTAAAGTCATTTGGAATGAAATGCTATTTTTCAGTTTCTCAATTAATTTTGCTTTTTTTTCAGTTCACCTTTATTTCTCCAATTTGTTACCAATGAGCTTATATCAAAACAAACAGAATGTTTTATCACTTTGTCATGGAATGCTCTAGGTATGATGTTTTATGTAATAAGTTATTCACAATTCTCAAAAGAAGTACAAGTTTTTAAGAGTCTTGATGCTACAGACTGTTTTGAGTACATATTTATATGCTGCAATCCCCACAATACAAAAATAGGTAAATTTTTAAACGACTGCTTTATCATTAGAAAAAACTCGATTATAACACTATATCAAAAACGTACGCTAGCCCTTATTGTATTGTATTAGTAATTAGGATATTTTTGTATTCTATCCTTCGATTTTGCATTATGTTTAAGAATTCTTGCCATACTTTGCTCAGTGTGCAATTGCCGTGCAGTAAAGTTCTTCTATCATATTTCACCCATACTACAGTATAGGTAAAATATATTGTTGTTCCTGTTTTTTGCACCTTTTTTTATTTATTTTATTCTCCTGTAAAATCTTCAAATCGATTCTTCTCTGTCATTTTTCGGCTTAATGACCTGGAAATTTGAGTCGGTAAATACCCCTGGATTTTTTCTTCATTTCTTATACAGGTCTTTAGAGTGACTTTATGGAGGTTTTTTAATCTTTAGACCAAAAGAGGTATTTTAAGGGCCTCCTGTTCAAAATTTCGGTTAACCAATTTACCTACATTTCTAACTTCAGCTGCCCAAGTATTTATACCAAATGTGGTATGCGACTGCCTGGGACATATGCGTACAAGACTGTGTTCAGACTTTTGGCATACATTACTTTTAGTCATTTTCTCGATTTTTTGCCTTTTTTCAGAACAGAAATATGTATCTGTAGTTACTGTATCACTGTATTAAACCAAAAAGATGAGTTATTTGGCATGTGACTGCAATGTACCCAGACCCTCGTTCAAATTTTTTAGCATTCAGCCCTTAGAAATGATTTTCGAAACAACTTTTTCGTTATTTCTAAACCGAAAATGGATACCCTTGGGGTGTCTCATTTCCTAAATCTAGTATTGGACTTGATTACGCAAAAGTATTTTAATTGGCCCATTTTACATCGAGGTGCCGCTGGAAGAGTTCATTCTTACGATGGGGGTGACAGTTTTAACGGGTATGATTATGCAAATGTTTTTTTTAATTATAAAATGCATGTGGATGCAAATAGAAGAGTCAATTCTTGCATGGGGGAAAATGTTGTTGAAAATTCAATTTCGGACTGGGTTGATTATGCAAAAGTCCATTTTTTGACGGTAAGTATTTTTAACTGGTCCATTTTAACTGGAGGCGCCGTCGGAATAGGCCGTTTTTGCATGTTTGCATAGGAAGAGAAATGGTGAAATATGCACTGAGATCTCGCTTCGACCTGGAATAGATTTGTGTATCCCATGACTTCCTAACTGGATTGAATATCATGCAAAATATAATAGTATGAATGAAAAAACAACAAAACACACAAGATGAAAGAAAATATTTGTTGAGGCTCTGTCAAATTAAGGTCGCAGCGCGGACGCCGTCCTAGAGTAATGGAGGTATCAGATGTTTTAAAAATGAAAAAAAAAACTGTACTTCCTTTCCTCATTTTCCCTTTGAGGCCTACCAAATATCTGTAATAACATTGCGGTCAAACCTGGGAAGTGCAGTTTAATGATCCCAGGGAATTGTATTCATAGGTACTAAAACCCACCTTCATAAATCTAATAGGACGGTATTAGCAGGATGATATGAAACAACGTCTAGTGACCTGGTGCTAATTGCTTTCTTTTTACATTTAGCATAATTCAAATGATCATTTTCAAAAGGTTAGGCTGACCTATTCATGTATATGTATTTATTTGACATTGTACCTTGGTCGTATTAACTTATCAATCAGCTGTAGTAATTAATGATTTTACCCAGTGAATTAGTTGATATCTTGGTAATGTGGAGGGCATTTGATCTGCCCTTGGGAATGATATTAGATTACATAGACTTTAATTGTTTTTAGATATTTATCTCTCCGCTTGTAATATAATCTAAAGCGAAACGAAATCGGCCCCTGCAGTTCCAAAATACGTCAGGGAGCCAATTTTACACCCCTTACTCTGTTCACCAAGAGAAATCCATCACTCAAAAATTACGACCATAGCCTGTCTAGAACATGCGATATCAAATTCAAAAGCGCGAATTTCGCCGCAGTACATTAAAGAGCCGTTAAGAGGCCTATTATATCAAACTTTACCTTCGTTTTTCAAATCCCTACCTAGTACACTAATATCCATACATAGCTTCTCGAGGTATGTTGTCTACATACACATGCACAAGCGAAGACATACCCTTCTTGGCGAAGGTCATTAAAGCAGAAGCAATACAGAATGTCTTCCAGTTGGAAACCACATACACTCTCTTTGACTAACCAGTACAGAAGGTTACAATACGTAGTTGTAAATTTGGGGTCCGGCTCAAAAAATCGACGGTAAATATTTCTTCATGTGATTTGATCGGGAATATACCCGTAAGAAACATAAGCCCTGCAGATATAACGAACTCCTTTCTTAGCTTTGCCGTGTCTTCCCTTATCTCCCACTTAAGAACTTCGACGTAATAAACGTTCGTCGTGATGCTTCTCTCACGTTGTCGTCGTTAGGGGCACCATTTACCTCTTTATTAGACTTGCCTTGGCCTCCCTTAGGCCATGTTGATTTCATTATATGGATGATATATGGGAACCTCAAAACTGACGCGAGCGTGCGAATAAAGAAAGAGTTTTTCAAAAAGTAAAAGTTACCTTCATTATAAAATCTATGTGGTCAGGAAGGTTTAACAAATGGTTAAACACATGGAGAGTGGTATACCAGATAATTGATTCTTCATTTTTGTTCTTTCACATCTTCTTCTTTGACTTTGGCATTCTACGACTTTAGTATCTGTTTTCCAAAATATCTTTTTGTAATTTACGGCATGTATTTGCTCATATTGAAGCTGCATTGCACGATTTACAGTATGGTAGAAAATGTTTCTTTGGAAATGGACGAAAATTGATGCGCGAACGGATGTCATCCATATAATCAAGTCAACATGGCCATATCCCCCACTTAAGAACTTCAAGGTAAAGGACGTTTGTCGTGATGCTTCTCTCACGGTGTCGTCGTTAGGGACATCATTTGCTCGAGCACTTAAGCGGGTATCTCACACGGCGGCAGAAGCCTGTTTGCAAAAGGCATTCACAAACTGGCGCAAGCAGGTGCAATTGAGTCTGTATAAAAATACATGTCAGTTACAACGTTTGTTTCTTTGTTTGTTTGCTTGTTTGTTTCTTTGTTTGTTTGTTTGTTTGTTTAAACCTTTTTTTTGTACGAGAAGCTCAAATTGGCATACGGCCTGCGTGTCATTAAGGTCATGAGGGATTAAGTGAATATTGATAGATATACGGATTACATCCTTCAAATCCTAATATATCCTTAAACATATATTTTAACACATATATAATACAAAACACATCTATTTCATACTGCAAATCTCTTTTTTATGCATTTCATCCATTGTAAATTGTACATTTGTACAACATATATATCAGGAATATTTTTTATATCATTTTTGATATGATTCATTGGGGAAAAACTGGGACATGGTCATGTCGCAATTGAATGCTTACTAATGCTCTTTGTTCACGTACCGTTTTACAAGTGTCTCATTATTTGAAATAGACGACAGATGCTGAGTTGATAATAAATATGAATAAAATTAAACGATATAAATAAACAAAGACCTGTCAACGCTAGGGTTCTGTGCAGTACATCTGGCGTCTTTGTGTATGTCTTAATGCGTTACGATACCACCCGGTGCATACAGTCAATCATGTCCATGACGCGGTAACTTTCCTCTAACCCTCATTTTTTATTGTTTATGTTGCATATCAGGTTAACCGGTTCATGGCGTAACACACCAAATTTGTACTGAAGAATACAAGATGCATATCGGGGAATACTAGTTTAATCGACTCACATCTCCTACTCTTTTCGAAAAGTGTGGTGGGTTCTTTTACGTGTGGCTCTCTTCAAACACGGGGCATCGGTACTCATTTTCACCGTGTGAGGAAATAGGTATAAAAATGACTTCCCCAAGGTCACAACATTGGAGCCTACTAGGGATTCGAACCCGGAACCCTTCGATTCTAAGCCAATAGACAGCCCTAACCACAATACCCCCTCGTCACCTACAACTCCCAGCGAAGTATGTCATATTTGCATGGATGTTTATTCCCTGATTTTCGCTCAACTGCTTTATGTCCCAACTAGACTTTAGTGTTTGATCGAACATGATGTGAATCAATATATGAACTTCAGCCAACTTATAATAGGATAACTGAAAGTTTACACTTAAGTTCCATAAATCACTTGGGTATTGCATGTTGACCGATAATGTTGACTTATATCGTCTTACATGAATACCTATGTACAAAACGCTAGCTTTTACGATCTTATTAGTCAATAATCTTGACAAATGGTTCTCTGCAATCCACGTTTGGGCCTTAATCTCTTTCATCGTATGCAGCAAATTGCTTTCCGCCCTGAGTACCTTTGTTTTACACAATAGATTTCATGCTTGGCATTGAACCGTGGATAATGGCTCAATGAGTGACTACAATGTAAATGTCGTTTATCATACACGTAAACACGTTTCTTGTTTTAAGATAAAAGTAAATAGACCTAATCATCTGCCGTCAGCCTAGTCGCATTTAACGTAAGAGGATCAAAGTCTTTACACCTACTATCTGTGTTTCATTGTTGTCGATTTTTCACGGTTTTTGGCAAGCTCGAAAACACCTTCGAGGTACAACACTGATTCGTGTCAATATGATTTATCTTTGTCAGACTAATGTAAAAGACATTAAGAACTCCGTGCGTTCACCATTTAAAGACAAAACGATTGTAAGGAGACTTTTATGTAAGTGGCATTGCCGCTAGGTACACCATTCTAAAGACTGCCTTATTATCATATTCACCCATCGGCCCTTTATATATAAAGATAAAGACAGCAATTTCAACTTAATATGGAAAGAAGAGTTGTATACACTTTTAAGTTGTTTCTGGAACTTTCCAGTGGTAAAGAGCCTGGCCGTTTTGAAGGAAAAGATGAATTTGTCCTAGCACTGGAAACGTGTTTCATGTAGTAACCCAATGCATTAAAGCACACCAAAGACGTAATTTAACGGTTGCGCATTTGTGTCATAACGAATGTTAAAATGTATCAATGACCATTTCGAAGTCTAAATCTAATCAATTGAATGTCCTTTTCTCAAGATAACCAAAATATTGTTTCGTCGTGACATATCAAATTTGAACGATTTTTTACGCACGTATCTGTCCTTAAACCTGGCATCACAAAATGGACCGTTGTCATTTGAGAAAAGGTTTTGATTTAATGTATATAACTAAGTATATATAACAATAAGTCTGTTTTTACAGCACCTAATTCATGGAAGTTTGAGTGAGAAAGGTTCATTGACTTTCATCTCGTGCAGATCCCTATGGTGTTATTAAAGTTTACGAACCATACAGTTACTGCCAACCTTCAGGTTGAGGAACATACCCGCCCCCACTGGCCTTGATGCTCCGACCAATTTGGGAGTCGTCCAAGCTTGAGAATTAACGGTGGCTTGTCACAAGAAATCATTGTTTTTATTATCCTTGGGTACGCAGGTTGAATCACAAAAACCACGAGGGCTGGTTTTGCTTGGACTAAAGTTTTGCAAGTACCATGCAGGTCTTTAAACAGTGATGCATGTCTCCGTCTAATAAAGCAAGTCAACAGACCTTTAGAAAGTCCGGAAGGAAACAAAAATAAGACAAAGTTAATACAAGGAGAGTGAGAGAATGTACAACCCCATCCTCAATAGGAAAGGAGGCCTACGTGTCGAACTGTTTGGCATGTGGGCCCCTGCCACCACCGCTAGCCAACAACATGAGTTTTTTTTTACTCATAAGCTTAACCTTGACTTTTTACAATTTGCCTTAACCTCATCTACAAACGATTCGTAGTTTTAGGGTCAAAACATGGGGAACCTGATGTAGATATACATTTATCCGGATATTCATTCACTGACCAAAGGTAGTTGATGCTACCTGAAACGCCTGAATTTATCCAGTATTACCTTGCGCATCTTATTACCTGTATGTCTAACCATCATCGACGATGTCTTTTATTTATCTTAATGTAGGTGGGATAGCGTGGTATCTGTATCTGTATCTGTATCTGTATAGCCGGTATAACCGCCCTTCGGCGTAACACACCAGCTTCGCAGGCACGCGGCGCGGCAGCAGCTGGTTATATTACACTGATCGGCCTGTCACACCTAACTTTTGCTCATCTGACTGCAATCGTTCTTTGAAGCTATTTAGTAAAGGTGTTCCTACAGCATCTGATGACAACGAGTTCCATTCTACTATGGTTCTCGGGAAAAACGAATTTTTGAACACATCAATCCTTGGTTTATAACTCTGGTACTTAAAGGCATGACTATTTCTTGTCCTTTTCTGGGCTGGTATTAGATAATTATCAGTCGGTACATCCACAAGTTTATTAGTCATTTTGTACATCATGCAAAGCCTGGATATTTTTCTTCTGTCTTCAAGTGACTTCCACTGTAGATCTACTTTCATTTTAGTGACACTAGCACCCCTGTCATAGTTGTTCATGCAGAACCTGGCAGCTTGGTTCTGCACCCTCTCCAGTTTATCCTTGTCTTTCTTTGTGTATGGATCCCATACTGTTGCAGCATATTCAAGGTTTGGTCTTACTAGAGACGTGTATGCAAGTGATTTTACCTTTGCTGGGCATGCCCATTAAAATTACGTTTGATCACTCCCAATGTCTGCTTAGTATTAGTTGTTACTTTGTTAATATGGGTACCCCACTTCAGTCCAGTTATTAATGTAACGCCTAGGTATGGGTGGCTTTTTGTTGTTGCTAGAGCCTGTCCACAGAACTGGTAGGTGGTTACAACTGGGGTCCGTTTGTTTGTTATGTGCATGATGTAGCATTTTTCCGGATTAAACTGCATAAGCCATTTGCTTTGCCATTCCTCGAGGGCGTTCAGATCTGCTTGCAGGAGTTGTGAATCATTCTGTGTAGATAACTCTATATATGACAGGCAGTCGTCGGCAAATAACCTCACATTTGAATCAAGCTGGTCTGGCAAGTCATTTATGTACAAGAGAAAGAGTAATGGTCCCAAAACAGTATCCCTGAACGTTGAGCATATCAAAACAGTATCCCTGAACGTTGAGCATATCAATATATATACTTGGTACTTCGGATAACTGCCATACGAACACCACCATGGGTAGCTAGACGTACATACATTACACTAACGAGCTCAAAACTACTTTTATTGGTCCACGGTTCAACGGCGATTCCAAAGATTGATCGCCGGATCAGAATTTACAACACAACCATCTGCTATGATAGACGATGAATCTGTTTGGCTGAACGCAGCAGTTTGAAAAGAATCGATATAGAACCTCCTGCGAGAACACTTTACTTTTATGTTGCCAAGAAGTAGAAGCTAGACACTTAAGGGCGTTCAGGTACTTTGTGTTGACGGGAGTTCGGAATCTGCCACATCCACTATTGGGTGAGAAGCTACACACCACTATACCCCCGGCAGGTCTGGCTTTATTGCATTAGGTGGATATGACCCGTCGGAAATCGTACCGATGACCTACTTCGATAAGACCTTTAATCTATGGTACCTCACGTTGTTATGTACCTTGCAATTAGTAGAAAGCTTAACAATGGCTATAATGAGGTCTCGGAGTATAACTAAATCCTCCCAATACCGCGGATAATTTCACTGTTTATGATGTGTTTCCCTCACTTACTGCCATGCATGCAAATTACAGTGCTTGTAGCCCCCACAGAATTATGGATCGATCTAGATCTATTGTCCCGTCTTTTCTTTGCCGTAGTCTTGAGGGCTTCAGCCTGGTAAAAGCAGCAAGGCGCCGCCTGTTCCTCCGCCTGCTCCGCCTTTGATTAACCTGTAGGGGATTCTGCTCTGGAAGCCACGTCACACGCGCCGTGCACCAGTGCCGGCACCTCCGTTGGAAGGGTGAATAGTACATGTTCAGGTGAGGGCATTCTGCCGTAAGTATTAGTAACGATTTTATCTTGTACTGACGTAGATACGTAGCCACATTCCTGCATGTTGTAACATCTTTGTTTATAGTGGTACTCCCATCGTTCTGAAATAACCGACAATGATGTTAATTTGATAATCTTTACATATCATCCTCTTTTGTTAGTAGACAGCACGATACACGAAGCAAACCGATTCCGACGACTTTCATAATTTTCACAGAACCCATAGGGGATAGTGTTGACGACAGAGGGGGCTCTGGCAGATTTCTTTGTCAACGGTTAACGATCGATTTCAATAAGCAGCTATTAACATCTGCGATCTTGGAGGGCAGTGGATACGGCTTATTGAAAAATCTACCGTTGGCGATGTTGGCTTCATTCTGAAAAGCGAACATGGCTTCACGCTTAAGTGTCATCTACTACTAGTAAAACTGTACGTAAGCTCCTAAGGGACGTTTTATTATCTCGCTTGAATGTACTGATCCTTTCGATAATTGCACAAGACACGGGTGCCGTTTTGTATTTCCCCCAAGAGATTCGAGAGGTATATACCAACCAATCGACCCACAATATAGGTTAATGAGTCTGTTTGTCAGTAATTGGATGTCACCTTTATGCAATTCCGCGGCTGTGGTCGCGGGGAAACCCATTTCCCAAATGGGATGGGAATATTACCATAATGTTATTAGCTTACATTTTTTTCTCAAAATTCAAAATGAATATCCAGTTTCATCTGTTCAGATTAGCATTCAATGGGTTTGGTAATGCGTTCTTTGTCATCAATCTTGGGATATATACAGCGTTGTACATCAACATCGACAATGGCAAACGGGTCCTGAATACATTGTTGGTTCTTTGTGCTAATACATTCTACCACATGAGTTGTAGTACTCTGATTTAGCGTACAATACAAAATACAGCTTGACTTTACCGGTATGGCCTTATTGCGTTGAATATGAAGTCCATGTACGATTAAAGAGAAGTAATAAAAGATGTCAGACCGATCCTATGGTACAGGTTACTATGCGCTCTCCCCCAAGTGACCGTACTAAACGACCTGTTTTATGTGATGTTTATAGTGTGCAGTCAACTGAGGCGCATATTATACAAGCCGGATAGGCCGAGCTATAAAAGAGATCATTGAATGTTATGGCGATAAAGACAGACTAAAGTGCATCCCCCTATCACATCACCCGTGTGTCGATGCAGGGATGTCCATCGTTTAAACCTAAAGGCCACACTGACTGGATTATATGGATGACATCTGCGCGCGAATCAATTTTCGTCGGTTTAAAAAATTGCAAAATTAGACAAAGAAGATACAAAAAAGGTAATGACAATCATGCAAAGATTGCAAAAAATATGAATATAGCTAAACCGATACTGTAAATGCAGAAATGTTCGCGGTGGTTTTAAGGTTCACGTTTGAAACAATAGTAGCGCTACAGTCACACGATGGAGCTCTTACGATGCCCATACGCCTCAAGACACATTTTGTTAACATAACCTTTGTTTCTAAAGGGCTTCTGTCTCAGGTTTTTATTCGTAGTTGTGTGTGTGGAAGGGGGATGGGGTGTTCACCTTCAGTTGGAATGCCATGTATACCGTGTATTTAGCTTAGTAGGAGTTGCCAGCTGTTTTTCTTAAAACTAAGTTCGTAAAGGTTGACGAATTAGATTCTTAGCTAGACAAACCACAAAAGACTTCGTTCTTCAATTAGCTAAGAAGGCGTAACTATCGAGGGCATTTTAGCGGAGCAATGCTTTCATAAATAATGTTATGGCGTGATATCAAGTAATCCGCGGTGGCCAATGCTTTTATAAGTTGATACGAACATCAGTTTGCAAATGCAACACCTAAACGCAGTTTACTTCATGTAAACATTCGGTATATTGGAAAGCGGCGGTGTTTTTGATATTGTGACTACACGTCAAACAAGTGCATTGCCTATTATCCCTGTGGAATTTACGGAGCACAACGAGATAAGTGATGTACATGTTCTATGCACACCGAGGGCAAAGCAGGGAGGCCATAACATGCGATCATTTCGCCATAAAAGTGATGCCAGACGCGAGCAATTGGCCTCTCTATGGTACTGTTCAAGGCCGCGTTTAAGTGCACAGGTGGCAGCAGTTAATCCCGGATTTGGTTTTGCAGATCTTCTCTGGAAAAAGAAATGTGTAAGTTATTCCGAACGACTTTTCTACAACCAGTAAATGATTTTCATCGCATGTGTGCAGTAAGCGCTTTAGCAAGCCAATCTAAAAAAAATCAAATTGAAGCAACGGGCCACCTACGCCTAGCAATTGACCTTCTAGTTTAATTAATTGGTAATTAGGATACCCCAGTTCAATCCTCGGAAGGGTATCCCGGTTGGGGCCACACCCATACTTTGGATGGGCCGTAAAACGAGGGTCACGTGTTCCAGAAGGCTTCCCGAGCACGTTAAAGGGAAAAACGTAGCAACCCCTTCCTGTAAAGAATGTACTCTGCTACTGAGACAGCGGGGAAACTTGCTGCCCTATGTGCCACTCGGCACTACAAGGGTCTGAACAAACAAATGAATCGCCCCAATGTGTCGGTGTGTCTTCCCAACGGATCCAGTAAGAGTCATAGGCATCATCAATCACCGGTAAAGTGATTGACATACTGACACGCTGTCTCATCTCTATTAAGTTGTCGTCGGGACATAAGAGAATGGACCCTTTTGGCACAGATAACGGAGGTATATACCGGATCATCAGATAAACGACCAGGTGAAATTGTTCTTGTGCTTACCAATGAGATCACCTTATCCCTCTTACGTTCTTTCAAAGAAATATCTGGGCCTAAAAGGCGGCAACAATGTTGTTGTATACATGTAACGGATCATTTCAAAATGTAATCTTGCCAGCGCCGATTCAGTCGGTCATGGTAAAAAAAAACAATTATAAGATGACCTGAAATACATAAAAGTACCATTTCAATCTAAAAATGTCTACTCCACCGCCAGAAATTCACAAGGAAAAAAAATGTACAAGGAAAAAAATGGTCGTCCGCTTAAAAGTCATCACGAAAGAAAAAGAAATTGATTCAAACTCGTAGAACAGGTGGAACCTATTTCTAACCCAAGTGTCTGCTTTATCCATCCAGGATATGACGCCAGCCCTGGTAATGAGAAGGCAGTGTCAATATTGGTTGCCATCTTGAGTGAAAGGTTGTAAACAGCTCTTGAAGATTCGAACGCCTTTCATGGGTCAATAGCGCCTGGGAACTTGTACCTCCAGTCTTCGTGGTGGGATCCTCAAGGGGTTTGGTCATCGAGATGGATCTTTTCACACTCCTTGTAAAGTGATTTTATCCAGTTTCTTAAGATTGTTAAAATTGCCATTGGATTGTACAACTTAAGGCGATGCTGAAATAGGTATTTTTTCATATTCAACAAACTACGTGTTAAACGACACCGCAAATCGTACTACCTGGAAGTGTAACCGTCATCGACGACACAATAATCTATATTCCTTCTTTTCCACTAGAGGCTGTGACCGTTGAGCGACCAGAAATTTGACAGATTCCTCAACAAATCTTGATATAGAACTACAGTCTTTTAAATCATACTTTTACACGTTGTATCATATCTTAATTATAGAATCAATGGTCACACAAATTCGATTCCTGTGGCTGTAACCAGTGATTGCCGTGAAGTGGAAAGGGGCCCCTACATTTAAATGTTACAAGGTTTACGTGTGTCTGATTCCAATCTTTCTGCCAAAAACTTTTTGAAAAGCTGGCTCTTTTCGGTGTGAGTTGAGAGTAGATCAGGTCTCGGGGGGCAGCCTTAAGACGTTAGCGCGGAAGAGCTGCTCATGTCCCCCGGCTGTAAGATACATTGATTTACCAGTGGTTCCCCCTGGGAAGACGGTCGGCCAACAGGAATGTGATTTATATACTTGGTTCAAAATCTCTCTCTCGAACGGGCTGCAGTTATTCTTTTAATCTGAAAACCATTGAAAACACCTACAGCAGTATTCGCACAATCTTTTGACTTAAACCCCCCCGTGACCATTAAACACGAGAGCAAGGCATTGTTTTAGGGCTTCCATTTTTCACAGGATTGATGTGCAAGGATAAAGTGCTTCTGCAATGGGACGATAGCAAGGAACATGCTACTTAAATAATTCATCATTATCTCATAATTCTGGAAGTTTAAGACTCCTCGCTTTTGTTCTTTTGTCGCCAGCGGGAGTTCCGTATCTCTTTGAATATGCTCCCTAAGATGAGATACAGTTTCTAAGAAATGCATGTTGCCGTGCATACTTAGATCGTCAATATACAAGTACAGCATGGTAATTAAAATTTTGCTTAGGTAACTGCAATTGGCTTAGCAATCTTTTCAATAGCAATGAATGCTAGCTTTCGGTTGAAGGGAGTTTGTTTCACGCGTAGATCGTGACATGTATATGGAGCAGGTTTCCAAAAATTGCTGTGAAATCGATGGAATCAATGGAGGTTGAGACGGGGAAGTGAGTTAAGGAACATTGGCCCATCAAAAGAGACTGGTTTTTGAATTGACTTAAAAACAACACAGATGTCAGGGGGTGGCATGCACTTCAATCGTTAAGATATGCACCAAGGGACTGCGAGTATGAGAATAGTAATTGCTATTCCAATTGGTTTGAACAAGTTAACGAGGTAGGGAAGGGTGTTGTTCACCCTGTGGTGCCTATTGGCTCATAGGGCAGCAAATTTCCTAGCTGTTTCAGTAATAATAGTAGGGTATTTAAAGTGAGTGAGTGAGTGAGTGAGTGAGTGAGTGAGTGAGTGAGTGAGTAAGTGAGTGAGTGAGTGATTGAGTGAGTGAGTCGTTTCAACTTAGATGCGACCACAACTCTGCAAACCATGGTGCAAACTCAGTAGAACGCAATGTGCTTTTATCATCAGGAGTGGTTTAGGCCACACCATCTTGATTTTATGGATGACATCCTCTGGAGACCCCAAAACTAATGCGCGCGGGCGAAAAAAAGAAAAATTCAGCAAAAAAAATGCTGCTAAACCACAGAACTACTCGTACAAAGCTGGTATTGCGAATTGAACCACAGAACACAGTTTATTTGTAGGAGGTACATGTAGGTTGTCTTGTTCATTGTAGCAGACTCAGTGCAAGTGATTGATTTTTAATATATTGACAAGAACGACCAAAGCAGTATACTATTAGAAGGTATTTGGCTCCAAGGACTGTGGGTGATATATGACTGTGATGAGAATACGCATATACACCCATAAGGGCAGTTTCAACATACATGGCATTGAACTTCATATCAAGCATTCCATGGTTTACGCTCACAAATCTCACTGTGAGACCTCTGCCAATGCATCAATTCCTCTCCCATGTCTCTCATTGTTTCAAAAGAAACGTGTGAGGGCCACTCTGGATAGGTCGTGTCTGGGCGATACGCGCTGGCCGCCGCGATCCTCTCGTACAACTGTGCAAACACAAAATCCCCCAAGCCAACATCGATGGCGTAACAATCCACAAATACGCCACAGTTTTCCGATAAGCCGGCACAATGCTGCAATCTAAGTCGGCAAGTTCCGGAGTTCCGTGTAGCCTTGGAGGAGGTGATTTTTTTTTTTTTGACAACAGGCGAAAATCAATGCGCGCGCGGATGTCATCCATAAGATTAAGTTAGTGTGGCCTTACTGAAATTCAAAGTTGTTCACTCATCAGAAAGTACCACTATGGGGCATCAAGTTTAACAATGAATTGATTGCACAGCATGGGCCACATATTATATCTATCGACACCGAGTACTGACTTATCGATGCCATTGTTGTACACTTATTTAGCACAATTGGATTAAAAGCGTGGAAGAGGTTTATCCTCATCAGGATACATTACCAACATCGCGTAATGCTCACTATCATCCATTTTCCTTTGTTAATGTAGAAAGTAGAATGCAATCGGTGATTATCTGCCTTTATCAGTACAATTCCACAATATCAATCACACCTTGCTGCCAAACAACTTCATGAGATAGGCACCTGAAGACAACGTTGTGCATATTTTTGGCGCAGTGGTAAATAATATTCCCGATCATCGCAAACAAGGTAAGGCACGTTACCTTGGTGGTTTACAGAAAATTTGATTTATTTCACATTTCAGATATTCCTGAACTATGTTTTACTGAACGGATACCTGTGTGGATTGCATGCAGTGAAATATTTATTATTTGTATGACGCTACAACTTTTATACCTGAGCGCGAGGTATAGTTGGCAGATACAATATCATTGATATGCAACAAACATTGTATTATCTTGATTTTGTATTATCTATTATTTTTTTATTATTCTGTGTTGCTACTCAAACTGATCTGTGTCTTTACTTTACATATATACCTCTCTAATCTCTGTAAGGACCCGTAGTATTTCTGTGTATCTATTAGTGTTATTTTTAACAAATGTCTTTACACCACATTGTAATGAATCAAAACAATTACCAACGAGAATGTCTAAAGACAAGATTTTTGTTAGCGGTTACTATGAATAAAATGAAATAAACATAGTTCGTAGATATATCTACCAATTAAAACACATAACTATGTATTTATGCTGTAGATAAACCTTCCTTGCTCATGGTTATGCGAAACAAAATCGTACTCTGGAATGTTTCTCTAACACCGTATGAGATCCCTTCACTCTTGGACGGAAGCATGATGTATAGATGTCCTTATAGTAAAATCCTAACAGCAGACTGCCGAGATATCTAGTTAAGATACATAGGCTATTGTTGCCAGTGCCATTTTTATTGCTGGTGTTTTATGCATATGCTATGCTGTTTTTGTTTTTGGTTATTCATGTTCAAGTTCCAAGATGAAGGACGCTGTGCATTATTTTCCTCAATAGCCAATAAAAGTGCCGTCCATACATCATCATTATGGTAAAGGTTTTTGCGATTTACGAGTCGTTCCTACTATATCATGCAGATGTTAAACCACGTATCGTCTTAGATATTGGCAGACCCAAGGATATATTGGAAAAACAGTTGGCTTATTCTGTGCAATAAAATAGCATAAAATATGCCAGGAAATTGCCCAATTTCTCCAATAGCCGTCGTGTCTGCTAGCCCCTAATCTCATTTCAGTCGATCCAAGTACGAGTAAGAAGCAATTCACGATGTCCCTTGTACTGGGCTAGTTTAAACACAATGATTGCCTGCTGTTTGTGGTAAACATTTTGCGACTCAATAAATCTCCTTCAAGTTAACAATTTAACCCCCCCCCCCATGCTGCCTAACTCGGTAATCTAGGGGAAATTGGGTACCAAAAGGCTACTTCAGTTAATAATGATAAAGGTTTTAACATTTACTTTTGATGCTTATATCAAAATATAAGCATCAAAAGTAAATGTCAATTCCTATTAAAAACTCTAACATTACGAAAGTCCACTGAATGTTAAAAGAGCCATATCCTGTATTTAGTTGATGGTCATATCTATCAGATTTTTTTTATTATTATTAGAGCGCAATTGCTTATATTTTTCTTGCATTAGGCCGCTAGCTACTCGTATCAGGATATTCAAATTTGATTTAGACTACAATTGGGACTAAATACGCACCAGCCACTTTTTTATTATTGGATAATCCTCCTGAAAACGGTGGAGGATTTCAGTTCTGTAGGTGTTCTGTATATTACTAGTCGTGGTGTTGGCGAGTGTTGAAATCGAAACGTTATACTTGGGACGGATTCAATATCTCATGACATGAGTGAAATTAGCCCAAGCCACTACTAAAGAGCCCTTACGTTTTCTTTTCACGAGGTGACACGTTAGCACGGATTTCTGTTTCTTGTTAGCACCCTACTTCCGCTAGGGTAGCGACCTCTCTGGGATCGTGGGGCGACCTAAGATTAGCCTGATCGCTCACCGAATTTTTTTTTAACACAAATATTTGCGCTGTGTGTGTTTTACTGTCTCTTCAGTCATGCCTTTACATTTTGAAAGATGTTGAAATTAGGAAATCAAAGGGATACACAGTTCCTATTCAAGTTACCGTTATAGCTCTCTCCTTATGTTACAAATAGATAGATTGCATTGTATTGTACAATTTCTACTTTAGCATTGCAGTTCGATAGCCCTAATAAGAATAGTGGGTGTGTAATTAGACTGCGTCAAATTGCGATTGTAAATTTCAAATTTGTACCAACTTTCCCTTGTGACCACACTGACGTGCAACGCAAGTTTGTATGAAGCTCAATTGAGCGAAACAAAATGGCCGCGCCCTAAATGTCACGATTTCAATTTCGATACAAGATAACTTTATTGGAAAAAGCAATGTCGCCATGGCCACTGAGTTTAGAACCGATGTACAATAATCAAAAGTTCATCAAAAAGAGATTTACTATGTTAAAAAAATGTTCACCCTTTAAGTAACTTTGCGCCATATTTCCAATTGCGAATTTTCAAGGGGAAAAATATGGCATTAATCAGGCGACAGTTTGCGTCGATTGCCGTCAATTGGCTAAAGAAAAATGAACATTTGCGTAGAATAATGTATGAAACTAGGCTAATATGGTACACAGTATGGTTCAAAGATCAAAAACGATTACTTAATCAACTGACTAGCTAGTTGATTAACTAACTGTTGTGTTAACATAACAGTAGTATATAACGTCGGTATGTCCTTTGACAACTAGCTATGGTTATAGCTGTACACGTTTTTGGTTAAGGTCCCTTGTAGAATTTGAAGATCGAAATTTTTACGTCGTTGATTGATTGGTTGATTGATTGATAGATTGATTGATTGACTAACTGTGTGGTGAACATAACCGCATCGTATATCGTCGATATGTGTTCTGAAAACCAAATAGCTATGAACATTTAGATATATGGCCCAAGTTTTAAAATGTTTATGAGCTTTACCTTTCCGTCATCTGCTGCCCAACCTATAGTTGTCAATTTACAATGATTCTACAGAAACAGACGGTGAGGGCTCAATGGAATGCACAAAACAATCCTGACAATAATCAGATTTAACTGACGAAAGCTGGATATTGTAAGAAGGTGATAACGCTATCACTATGCCCCCAGATCTGATTTGTAACAGTCTTAACTGGTTACACTGGATCTATGGAATCGCGTTATAAAATTACACGTCACTGCGTCACTGTGTGTAATAAAGTATCGGTTTTCGGTATCTCTGGAAACCTGTTCTCAGTGTCCATACGCTTTTTTTTACACGGTTCCACTTCTAACGTTTATTGAATCTGACATATCATCACGAGATACTGGTGAGTCGTGAACACCGTCGCAGGTCGCACACGTGCAGCCGCATTCCATCACTGACGCTCACGATTAATGACCTCATCTATATTCAATGTTTTCCTACTGATCAGACATGATGTATGAAGAAATTGCCGTGTGATGACACCACCGCGCCATCGCCCAATTTTTTTCTCTCCCCGGGCAAACCTGGTATCTTCTCATCTCTATTGGGACGCAGTATTTGAATAGGATAAATCAACAAAACTATCTACTGGAATTCTGACTGCGGGTAAGTATTTGAAGGTGATACAGATACATCATTTTCAAAGGAATTCATTTCAAGTGCAGAGTAGCGCCTATCTGAAAATGATCTCCGTTTTGTAGGTTGATGCCGTCAGCCGAGAGGAAGTGAATTATTACTTTCATCACTTCACGCTGGGCTCTGCACGCCAATGCAGCAAGTCTACCACCACCAGTCGCCACCATTTTGCAGCCTGGCAGCAAAGGTTTGTGTGCTTTCATCATTGTTCTACCTTTAATTATTACGCTCATCAAGAAAAGGTGTGATATGACGTTTCTGTAAGATGTACGTAGAATAGGCAACGCACTGATCATCCATGGAAAGGAACTCTTTGATTTTCATTGTGAGCAACGCCACTTGATGTTCACTTGGGGTTCACAAAGTAATCACGTACAAAACATGTTCTAAAACAGTGTGAAAACCATGTCATTGGCACGTCGATGTAGTTTAGACATTCAAGTAGAAAGATACGCAACCTATACAAGCAACTGGATAATTTGTCAATGGTCAGACGCTTCAGACAGCATCTGGTGTCTTTTGAGAGTGACTGGCATCTGACCGTTTGCAAAATTACCCAGATGCTTGAGTAACTATTTTCTTGCGCAATTTCATTGACAGTTTGGGCTTTTTCTCCTTTCGTTGATGTATTTGGAATAAGAATTAAAATAAGATACATTGTGACAATTTCCTAACATTATAGATATCTAATTTGATACATATATATCTATTTGATGCAACCCCAATGTTCTTAACAACCTTGAGTTGCGTCAGTTTATTGTCTAGTAAGGGTTTTCAACTGGGAAAAGATCCACGTTAAAGCCGCTTGTACTGTTTAATGACAGTTAATTAGCTGATTATTATGAACTTTGGAAAATATCTGAACATTTTCTTTTACGATATTCGATTCGTGATAGGACAATGTTGAAATATGTACAGGAGAATATATTTGGTGTGTGAACATTTCATATCATTTCAGGCAGCTCAATGAGTCCTTCATAGTTGAGTTTCAAAAATAAGTACAATATGCAATATCGAAATTCAAATCAAACTTCATAACACTGTTCGATATAATCATAACTATATATTTTATTATGATAGTTTATGTTTATCAGCCATATGTCCCAATAACGTGTGAAATGATACCCGAGTTGCCAACCAAATTATCTACCTTATGCTTCGCAGGATAAACGTTTTATATGCAGTGAATGAATGATGTATGTTTATCATTCCCTTGATATGTCCTATATTACTTTTCAATAACCAGTTTAATCACCATGGTATTGGCAAACGTACTAATATACATACGTGGTATCAGGAAATCGATTCATTTGCCCTCTTCCAGTTTGTCTTTTGCTGTCTTTTAATTTATGTATGATACATGTGTACCATTACGTTGAGAGTGATGTCCGTTTTTTCTCGAATATATCTAGCTGCACGTTTTCCATCTAAAATGATGATATGATGTTGTCATAGAGGTGGGTAAGGTAAAAGCTTTCGTAAAATTTATATCGGCTATACGTACCTAACGAGACAACCTTCTCCGGGATAGGTGGTGATAATTCAGGCTACAGATGGTGTGTTAAGCCACACAAGATGAAGATCTATTCCCGCTCAATTTTCTAATAAAGGTAAAGGTATATTGAGTAGCTCTTTAGGCAGGCTAGGGGCTGATGTTTGGAGAATCTACCGTTCACCATATTTGGTAGGAGTAAATTTCGCAGAAAAGGAGTTTCAATTAAGTGAACAGCAAGGGAGTAGGTGCTACGATCTTGCTCAGTGTCACTTACGAAAGGTAGTTGATGTCTGACCGTTTCCAAAATTTATCCAGTTTCTTGAGTAACTGCTACCTTGCGTAACAAGATAGATGTTTGTCTGAGCACAAATATGTCCTTGAAAAAATGTCTAGTAATCGAATAAAGACACGATATTTCTGCAATAACATCTCGATTTAATTTCTTCTAGTGCCTGAATCGCCAGTAGCGTAGATTCGGATTGAACTCGAATGTCTCGTAAAAGACGCTTGCGAATAATGAGTCAGCTTTCTTGATTTGCACGAGCCAATATAGCCAAGGCACCTTTTTGTCCCAAAGGGCCGCCTCTACTACTTCTTTGGCCTTGAAGTACGCCCGCGGTATAGAGGAGTCCAATTGACAATCCGTCATTATATAGACATCCCCCATAGGGACTTAGGGAGGGGGGGTGTCAGTCTTTTGCTGTATATTTTTTCATTGTTAAACAACGGTCTGCATTAGCATATTGATAATTAGCGACAAATGAGTCATCAATTTACGTGATAACGCTTCGGTAAAATTAGCTTAAAACTGGCTTAAAACACTCAAATCTGCAATGAAATGTAGATTCATTCTTGTCTAAGAGCGTTCAAGTATCTAATAAAAAAGGTGGTCCCATAGACCTTTTCAGGTCGTAGGGGCGATGGGTTGTTCATCCACTGTGTCTAGGGCACGGTACTGGAAGGAGGAGCCTATCCCTCTCCTTACATCGCTTTTAATCTCCCCAACCGAAGTTAGGTACCGATTTGTACGCCTGGGTAAAGTGAGGAAAGTCGTGTATATTGCCTTTTACGAGGACATAACGCGTAGCCAGGAATACCTTGAATCAAACCCGGGACCTCGAAATCTTCGGTCCGCTGACCTAGCCACCCGGCTATTCTATGCCACAAATTGCATCAGCTGATTGTTTTATATTTCAGGTACAACTGCACCGGCAAAGCATGGTTTTACTTCGATGCAAAACATTCGTAGTTTCTTTAACTCTGCAATTGGCCCAACCTGCCAGTAGATGGCGCTAATTATATCTCTACATTCCACAGTGCTGAGTTTAATTTTTTTTGCTTTGAATAACCAAGGTTACCAAATCAGTGCACCTCGAATTTCTAACTTCATGGCAGATTGATGAATACGGATTTTCCTATCTAATAACCGTAACAGCAACTTTTTTTTCATCATCCCTGACGCCAGGCATAGAAACGGGACTGGGGCTCAGGGAAAATTGTTATTACCTTTAATCAAGCACCAATCCCGTGCTTCACTGAGTCGATTCATCTTTAATCCTTTACGGATTCATTCAACCTTTATTCTTGGTAAAAGGCCGATCAAATAAAACGGTGAACCAACCGTTATATCACTCATTGAAGTGGCATCGTTTTGATACGAGCTGTTCCTTTTTTTGTGCACAATGAGGAAAACATTGGTATCACTTATAAATGTTAGGGACTGTATTCCCAGAATTGAAATCATAGCAAATACAGTCACCATCACGCATGAAGGTCAAGAACAAGGCGTCGTTATATATAGATGGGAAAGCATCTGGTATTCGTCAATGGAGCAAATAAATGTAGGTACCCTTCGAATCTGGATACAATGGTTTAAAAGTCCAGTCGCAAGAGAAAATACTTGTAAACAGTTCTTCCCATGTTCATCATACCTGGAGAAGAATACATTTTATTGATTTGTCTATAAAAATGATAAAAAGGAATACAACAGTCGTTATGCCTTGCAATTTTGATAGATGATTTTTCATCTTTCTTGATGAATTTGCATTAATTTTGGCATATTCATATCTATTGAGGTCCCGATGAAACATGTTTTTTTAACACCCAGTATTTTCCGATTTTGGAGAATTATAGATTGACACCCCCTTTCTTGAAGTTAATATGGTACATTCCCTTAAATCAGCCGTAGGTTTACTAGTAGCCTGTGTAATACAAGCTGGGGACAATCAGCTACTCTCCAAGCAGAGGTTAGGTCCCTGCTTGCTACACTGACTCGATTACTGTCGAGTGTACAATAAACTAACTGGACTTACAAATAAACAGGTTTTGAAAGAACAAATTGTTATTTTTTTGTGAATTGGATATCAAACACCTAACCCCACACCGCAAACACCATAATTACTTCACGAATGATTGTGTCCTACTGACTCTTGTTTGGATAAGGTCGATCGGCTGGTATTAATGAAAGGAGATGGGCGTTTTTGCTTGTCACCTTACATCTTATGAATGCGTGAAGTTCATATAATACGGCACGCTGATTAAAGGGAAAATATACGACTATGAACGCAAGAACTAATTACACCGAAAAGAGTGATGTTTCCGTTTTGTGCCATAGAGAATAACACACAATGGGATATTCATCATCTTCATCATTATGGAGATATCTCCACTGGGCGTCATCATTGCATGTCCCAATATGTCTGAATTCCACTTTAGTTATGCTGTTCGTGACAGTTATATGATATTAACTATATGATCTCCTTCGTATGCCAGTTTAGTTTTGCACGCTTTGATCCTATTTTATTCCCCCTATTAACGAAACATGTAAATTCTGATAATTATACTTCATGTTGGTCGGTGTAATGCTATACAAAATATGTCAATTTTCCTTGTTATTGTTGGTACTTGTTTTTCTGTTTTTTTATATCTACGGCTGAAACTTTGAGGTAACGTTACATGGCTTCTCTGTGCCATCATAAAATATCGTACGAATTTCCGTCAGCCCCAAAATACAGAAATGGCCACATTTGATGTCAGTATATGACAGTCAACAATTTTCACAAAGGAAAACTGGAGAGAACTTTATCGATTCGACGACTATTCGTGATGTTCTTGATGCCATTTTGCTAAATAATAGCACTGTTTATTTTGGTTTATGGAACATAACAATTTTAAACCCTACATTGACTTCCCTTGGACCCACCAACTACGTCATTTTAGTATCAAGATAAATGCTTGGTGTTATTGCACCTAACATACTGTGTTCTAGTTTAGTTCTTCACTGCAGTAAAATATCGATCCTATCTTGGAAATGCAGTATAGGAAAAATGGTACATTATAGGAAAACGGACAAAACTGTGTCAACTTTGCAGTGAAGGGGTGGTGGCATACGTATATCCGTTTGTGTAAGATTGCCTTTTTTTCTATTCTCTATGAAGGAAAAATGATTCATTCCACCATTTTACCCAAATAGTCAGTACCCACACACATTTATTGAACTTAGAGCGTTCCAAAGCATTAAACGTGAGAAACACTTAACCAGAGTACTAGTCTCTGATGTTTTATTTGACTTTATTGTTTTGCTTTTCATTGCTGTTTTCTTTTTTGTATTTTATGTTGTTAAAGACAAAATGTTGTCAAAAGGCTAGGAATAAAGATCAAAGACCACCGGGGAATCCTCTATCACTAGTATCAAAGCTCCGACAGTAAGATCGGTGATCCTGCTGAAGAATGGGCATAGCAGCGCAAACAAAACAAGAATTCGAAGGTCTGAATTTCTTTTTTAATTCCTAATTGTGAATTTTCGTCTAATTCTGTCTATACCACTGGCTCCAATGAAACAAATGACTTGCATAAAACGGGAAATCTAACACAGGAAATGAGATATCCTAACGTTTTCTGGTACCTTTCTGGAACGTTAACCTTGACCAAACTTCCTGCATGTAAATGCCCCCAACGTGCCTAAAATATGCAAAAATGTGACAACACACACACACACACACGCACACACGCACACACACGGACATAAACACACAAACAAAAACACACACACAGGAACAAACAGACATATAAAAAACAACTCCTTCCGTTTCACGAAGGTAGTAACGATTTGCAATCTGCTACTATAAATTTTCGCATCAACAAAAGAAATACAAGCATCTCGACGCTACAGACTTGAAAGTTTAGCATTTAAGAAACAACCGGACAATGGCCATTGCTGCATTCAACATCTCCTTTGGAATAGATGGAAATCAACGGCTGGAAACTCCCCGCCATAGGCCCGGGCTATACATAATTAATTACTTTATGAGTTTGAGCGGACTGCTGAGGGGGCCATAACGTCGACCATTGGCGCTAAGAGCTGGTATTTCTCCCGCAGGGCATCAATAACCGTTTACCCGATGTCAAGGCAATTGACCTTGGGAAATATGAAACCGCATGCTCGATGCTTAGGGTTGTTCGTACCGTATGTCAACTGTCGTTTCTAGCGTCACTGAACCGTGATACCATTGCTCAGTTCCACGTTGATGCACTCGAGGCGGAACACATCAGGTTTGCCTTAATGACGTGCAAGCACCTTAGGGACAGGGTCGGAGCATCGGTTATAATTATAGTAATAATTCGTCCCCGGTCCTCCAAATTGGGAAAGGGGGACGGGTAATTTGGTTGAGGACAAAGTTGCTACGGTCCATTTCTCTTGATCACCATCGCCACCCATCTTGTTGTTGAGTATTTAGATACATTAGTGGTGGAGAAATCCGTACATTAAATGACCTTGTCCTAATAGGAGTGGTATGTCTTGGTGTGACGGGTGCTATGTGTGGGTGGGAAAAGAGCCAACTGACTGTATGAATGATTAGAAGAATGTAAAAGTTAACGGTTGTCCCATTGCATGCATTTTTGAGCCGGAGGGGCAGTGGGTTTTTATCCATTGTGTGAAGGACACGGTATTGGAAGGCGGAGCCCAGCCTTCTCCTTTCAGCACCTTTTATATCCCAAACCCAAGTCAGGTACCCATATCTACAGCTAGGTAGAGTGAAGAATTGCGTGTGAATTGCTTTTCCCAAGGTCACAACATCGTTGGAATATCAGGAGATTCGAAACCAGGCTCGCAGCGACATTTCCTAACGCCTTCCAACACCAACTTTGTCTGACCTGGGTCACAGTATACACATTGGGTAAAAAAAAAAGTTAGTGTACCTCCGTTCAACTGTAGTTGATTTATTATGAGAATAAAATTTTATCAACATTCATGTGATAATTGATCAGTTTCTGTCATTCTTCGGTGAACCTTGCTACTATGTGGAAATATATATAACTGAGAAGACAAAAAAACAATACCTCCCTATGAAAGAGTAGCCTCTTCCATTGACCTCATGACCTGGGATATCTGTCCACTATTAGACAATGTTAATAGGTACGTTGATGAAAGTTAGACATCCAGGTAGTAAGATACGCCAAAAATAATTACTCAAGCAACTGGATAAAATTTTGAAACAGTCAGACGTTTCAGACAGCATCCACTGTCTTTCGTCAGTGACTAACGATAGGACTGAGAACACCAGGTTTTATACCAAAACTCTGAATAGGTATGTTAATGAGGTTAAGACAATTTAGGATGTCTTGAAGTAGTCTTTAAAAGAAGATTAATTCAAGACAAAGTTTTGTGCCAATAGTTCAATTAGCTACTGTTGATTTTAATACATCAAAGACATCATTGTAGCAGAAGATGAAATCATCACTTCATATGATGTGTGCTCGCTTTTCACGTGCATACCCCCTAAGGAGGCAGTCTCAGTAGTCAAGGAAGCCTTGGAGGCCGACGACACACTTGCAGATAGAACCAACCTTTCCGTTAAACACATATGTGAACTACTAGACCTTTGCCTAGGGTGCACATACTTCACGTACAGACAACAGTTTTTCCAGTCTCAGAAGCAGTACTCCAGTCAGAAGCTCTGAAGAAGGTGTCTGACAGACACCGAAACGTCAGCAGGTGAGATTACCTGGTTGTGTAAAAAGAATCTCCTATATCCTATACTCTACCAACCTGATGAAATTATTTTCGGAAGGAACAGTTTTTCCAGCAAGTGCACGGCTGTGCTATGGGATCACCAGTTTCACCCATTGTAGTGAACCTGTACATGGAGAAGTTTGAGAACAAAGCCCTCAGTACTTTCAATAGCCCTCCCCCAGCAAACTGGTTTCGCTATGTAGATGACACTTGGTGTAGGTTAAAAGAGTGAGTAGCGGACCATATAAACCAGGTAGATGACAACATCAAGTTCACACAGGAGTCGTGTCAAAACAACAGGCTCCCCTCCCTAGACACCAAAACCATCATAGAGAAGGATGGCAACCTTCAGTTTGAAGTGTACAGGAAACCGACCCACACTGATCAATATCTGGCCTTTGATTCCCACCACCCTTTGGAACACAAACTAGCAGTGATCAAAACTCTATTCCATCGGGCAGACAATGTTATCACCTCAGACGAAGCGAAAACAGACGAACACAGGCATCTCCGTGCGGCCTCAGCTAAGTGTGGCTACCAAAATTGGACCTTCAACAAAGCCCTCAAACCTTCTGACCAGTCTAAGAAAACACTCAAGTGCAAACCATTGACCAACAGAAACAAGGCCAATATTACCATTCCCTACGTCCAAGGAGTATCGGAAAAACTCAGACGAATCTTCCAAAACTTCAACATTGCCACTAACTTCAAACCTCACTCAACTCTCAGGCAGAAATTGGTCCATCCAAAAGACAGGCCTAAAAAAGGCATCAAAGCCAATGTCATCTACAAACTGAAATGTGAGGAACCGAACTGCAATAGCATGTACATTGGGGAGACAAGTCGACCAGTAAAAGAAAGGTACAAGGAACATTGCAGAAAGAGCGCTAACCGCTACTCCTCTGCCATTTTCCACCATCTAAAACACAACCAGGGACACTCATTCAATCTCGATTCCACGGACATCCTAGATCGTGAAGAACGCTGGTTCGAACGGGGAATTAGAGAAGCAATATATGAGAGGATGTACAACCCGGCCCTCAACAGGAAAGGGGGTCTACGCGTTGAACTTTCAGGCACTTGGGATAATGTACTGCCCACCATCCGCCACCCCCGGACGAACAACATTTAGTTACTGTATTAAAATCAACAGTAGCTAATTGAACTATTGGCACAAAACTTTGTCTTGAATTAATATTCTTTTAAAGACAACTTCAAGACATCCTAAATTGTCTTAACCTTATTAACATACCTTTTCAGAGTTTTGGTATAAAACCTGGTGTTCTCAGTCCTATCGTTAGTCACTGACGAAAGACAGTGGATGCTGTCTGAAACGTCTGACTGTTTCAAAATTTTATCCAGTTGCTTGAGTAATTATTTTTGGCGAATGTTAATAGGTGGCTGATTTTACTATGAACTCCACTGCCTTTCACTCACGCACCTCTGACAATTTACCCTTTACTTCCTGTCACTCAGTGGTGATACGTGCAGCATATGGAAATAACTGAGAAAATGCAGAAACGCAGAAAAAAAACGTCGCACACGAAGTTGACATGCAACCGCAGGCAGCAACTTCTTTGCCATTTCCTGAAGGCTGTGTACTGTCCGCGCGTGCCTTCTGAGAGATCTTCTGACCGGCTGTGACAATCGTTGAATGCAGACAATTACACAGGAATACTTTCATTTCTAGTGGCTCTTTATACGATCACTCAACTGTTCCCCCCCTTTTTTTTTGCAAGACAGGTATCATGCTTTTCCGATCTGAATACAGTATCATCAGATCCGAATGACCGTTGCTTTCCTCTGTACTCTACTTGACTTTGGCAATCTTCTACTGTTTAACATAGTTGGTAATTTGGACTCTTTTACATACAGACGTTTCCACGGTCTTTTTAGGTATACCTTGAAATGTAGAAAGACCAGTCCTGACCTTAGGCAGGATCAAGGGAATAAGTCACAAGTAAGAAATATGCCATGCTCATCAGATCCGACAGGCTCATTGCATTTGCGAAGGACGAATGGTAGGTGATGTACAAGCAAGGCGCAGGAGGTCATGGCCCTGATGGCCATCGGAACGTATGAGGCTCGAAAAGGCTACGTCGGAGCTCGTGTAATATGTTCTAGATGGAGTTGAAACATTTTGAGCAGCTTAGATCGTGGGTGGGTCCGATTGGTTTTATCCATAGCATCGCAGGGAGTGTCATGAAAAAATACAGCTCGCTCTAGTTGTACAGATCAACTGTGCAGATGAAGTAAACAAGGCACACCGTTTTAATTGCTTTGTGCAAGGAATGGGAAGGACATTTGCATCAGGGCGCATCAACCTTCTCTCAACAGCGATGGGGGGACGATATCTACTTCCGACAACCTTTGACCCATTGCCGACGTCACAATTACAACAGGTCACGTGTCCAGACCGATTGTGTCAGAAAGCTAAGGAAGACTGAGTAGTGCAGTAAAAAATCCCGGTGAGTCCAATATTCTTAGTTGAAAACAATTGAAAACATTTTTCTTTAAAGCAAGTATCCCTTGCCTAAAGATTCACGGTCAGTTGAGTTCACGACATCCTGAATTCGAAGTCCTGCATAAACATGTATGTCAGGTATCTTTCCTAAAGTCTGTCCCCTTATCCAGAGGCCTAGAGACTATACAGGTCAACTGTAGACCCACCCATCTCCGAGATATATAAGAAATAGAGCTCGGCCTCCCTTGACAAGGGAGCAATTTCGTGCCTTGTCTTGCCGGCGCCTGAAGGCAATTTACTTCATTGGAGAGAGCGTCGACTCCACTTGCACAGAAGTAGTCCACAAGCACTTCGTTGGCAAATCTAAATCACCAATGTTACACGTCTGACTGGACCAAATGAGATATAAGTTTACGCCAAAAATATAATTTTATCACAAGCAAACAGAAATGAACAATTCAACATGATGACGCACTTACATTGATTCAACGTCATCACACAAGAAAATAAGTAAACTAACAAACATATTTTGATACATAAAACAAATAAATGAATCAATTGAGGGTCCTATTTAGCTTTAAGGAAGCTCACATTTAATTCCACAACCCTAGGTATTTCTGGTAGGATACGAATAAAGTAATTCAAATCGTGTGATTTATATGTTTACGCCAAAAAAATGCAAACATCGACAAGGTCTCTCTGACTAAACTTAGGAATCCGACAGTAATGAAATAGATTAATTAAATAGACTAATAGTAATCATTATGAGTCTTGTAAGTTTAATGTTCACGTGGTACGTTTGAGGGACAAAATATTTGCAACGTATCCTGTTAAGAACCATACAGTCGCAAGAGAAGATGCCTTGCTGTATAGGCCTAGAGAAAATGAGTTGTTGACATACCAATCGATGCTGTAATCCCGAGTGGTCACCATTAAGTTTCGCACAGCTCCTTGTGGTATAGTGCATTTGATGTCTTTTCCAAGGAAGTCATCAAGCAATCACTTTCTACATCAAGAGTTGCACTCCCGTAGGAAGACCAAAATAGCTTTGCGTTGAGAAAGGTACATTAGTGTGAATTGGCACAAGTACAGCAGAAGGGAACTCGATTAATGACTGTCTAGGGGCGTAATTTTCCATGGACATTTGATTAAACAGAAGAAAAAAACGTTATAATAATCTTCCCTGTTTACATAAAACAAATAACCAACCAGAAATAAAATGATGCACTGGTTCTATTTTAAGCAATGGGCAATGGTAGATCCAATCGACATACTAGCCCAGACACACTCACTATCTCACTAGCTAGCTCGCTCGATCGCTCACTAACTGACTTACTAACTAAACACTCGCTCGATCACTCTTACTCGGTACATCACCATGAGATGTAAGATATGTGAAAGCGCAAAGAGGGAATAAATTGATACCATAGCTGCAGAAGGAGGGATATTATTGTAGCTCAATTGGAAGCAGCCTCACAGTTGAGCTCATGGTTCCATTTAGTTGGTAATAACTAGAAGACGTAAAATTTGGGCCCAGTGTTCGAGAGGGTGCATCGAACACATTAAAGGATGGGGGTGTGAGGGGGGTACTCTAAAGCAGCCCCTCCCTGTAAAAATACACTAGTACTCTGCTACTGAAACAACAAGGAAACCTGCTGCCCTATATGCCACTATGCAATACAAGGGTCTGAGCAAAAGCCACACAATAAATATAAATTTCTATAGAAACCATCTTATTTGATCGTGACGGTGAAGCCGACCTGATCGACCTACAGCTCCCATGCAGTATCCAAACCATCCGTGGCTACATACTGGTTACAAGGGGACTGTTAAAGCACTACAGCGATGACATGGTGCGTTGATTTTCATGGAGACGTTCGCCACACTTTAGACAGTCAGTAGACGGATTGGTCGTGCTTCACCAGATTCCGCTCATCGTCAACGATCATCAGCAGGATACTCGATTTTGGAATCTATCGGGTTGACTGAGCGTTAACGTCAAACCATTGCACAATTGGAAATGGATTAGAAGCATATCTATTATAGTATTAATGTCAGAATTAATGCCTATTCAGTCTAATAACATGACGCTACCTCAGAGTTGTCATAAATCATTGTGTTCGTTACGCAATCTCCTGTGGCGTTTTCGGAGAAGGCGTCTACATCAAGTAATCCGCAAAAGATTAGCAAGCTATGGCAGCCAAGACCGCTAGGCACCTCTCCATTTAGACATGTGCACCATTAACCATATCCACGAATCTATCAATGCATGTATACAGAACAATCTTTATTTGCTGATGTTAACGGTAGTGGGGACATTGCACTCAAATCGATACAACTCATGCATTGCCAAAGACGTAAAATACATTCGTTAACCTGTAGAAGTGATCGATGGTTGTTTCTGCAGAAAGCGACCTAAGCAAAAAGTAATAATCAAAAATTATGGCACACCTTGATGGCGTAACGACAATGCCAATATATGGAAACCTTGTTAATGAATTGATGACTATATTCAATATATATAAAAAGATCTTAGACTTTTTATGAGTCACAGTCTTGCAGTCTAGACTACACAGCTCAATAAAATACATCAATGAATGTCTGACATGGACACGACTCGTCTTCAGACAGATGAGATACTAAGAACATCATCTTATCTGCTTTGTCAGTCATCAGTCGTCTGGACAATATTTGCAACATTGCACTTTAAACCATCTAATCTTGGTATCACAGGAGGCTTTTCAAGTTCAAGTGTGATTTCCAAACCGTTGCTATATACGTTTTATTTGATTCTGTGCCTGATGAATTGTTGTTTTATATGGAAAAAAATATTAGTTCCACTCCGACAAATCATTTTTGATTGTTTGTTTAGCCCTCAGTTTATCTGGTATCTTTATTTCCTACGGCCAACGGGATTTAAGTAGACGTAGACGAGAAAGAATTTGTACAATGCCAATTGTGCCGCTATGTATATGAATTAAGCAAACCTTTGCCAGTAGGCAACGGCTGTTTTTCAATGCATTGAGCGACATCTGAGTCACGAATACATAGATCCCTGCCTGGCTAACACCTACATAATCATAAGGTACTTACCAAATTCATTGAATTGAATGGATAACGATGTTTAGACTTCGATTGGTTCTGAGCCAAGGGGTAAAGACACTAACCATCGTAGTTGTAAGTCGTCATTTCGTGCGTACTGTTTGGCACGTCTATACAACTGTTTTAGTCATTTGTACACCACGGGCAGTCATTCCTCTCTCTTCTAATGGCTTCCATGATAAAGGTTACTTTGAGTTCGATGACGTTTTCTGGTCGTAATAGTCCTTTCAGAATATGGCTATATGTACAAACCATTTCTTTGTATTCTTTATCCCGCATCAATACTTTGAGTTCCAAATATAGACTTGCTCATAGGTGCTTACAAGCCAGGTGGACATGGGCATAAGTTATGCTTGATCGATATAAAGGTATATCTAGGTTTTGATGTTATTTTATTCGCTCCAGTACACAGTTTTAGCCTTAAAACAGCAAGAAGCATTTTTTCAGGTCACCATAAGTCTATGTCGCCTGGTCTAATTTCAGTCGTCCGCAAATAACCCTGCACTTAGTTCTAAATTGGTCTGATAAGTCATTTGCAAACAAAAGGAAGAGTAATGGTCCCAGGATCCCTCCTTGGGGAACCCCTGGCGCTACCCGACCTGACACAGAGGCCTTGTCCTCCACTTCCACCGTCTGCCTTCAGTCAATAATGACTTTGCAGGTTAATGTGGTGGCCTACATTCTACCGCGCTCCACTTTTAAGATAAGTGGACCATGAAAGCTTTGTTGACACCCATGTTTCGTCAGATTGCTTGGATCTAAAAAAAATTGTACATTGTAGTAGGTTTCATCCATTGCAACTTTAAAGCTGCTTCAGAAGATTGAAATATCAATAACAACTGCAGTCTTATTCTGGACTGAACAGTTTAATTCCGGAAATACTTAAGTATTTGATTTGGGAAGACAACAATATTATCTGATACTGATGATGTTACATTATAATGTAGAATACTAATCGGTGAGGGACATTCGACAAAAAAAATACCTTTATGATACACAGTTTGCCTATTAGGCAAGTTCTGTCTGATACTTCCAGAATTGAGGTTTCCAGATAATTTTGCAGAACTGCCCATGTCCCTGGATACATCTAATTGTTACCTAGATATCGATAACCTTTTGTTACATCATACTTGTAGAATTTGGTCAATCTACTTTTAAAAAATAATTAAAAGTTTTGTTTATTCAGAATTAGACTGTCCGGAGTTATAGTGTCGCCTTTTGAATATGTTTACGTAACCTTTACATATATAAGTGTTTGATTCTGCTTTAAGCCTGGGCTTTTAGACATGATGCATGTACCGCCCTCCCTAGGCCCTCTAGTGTCTGGAGCCTTCTCCTGTCTGTATCGACACAATAATGTAAAAATTAACGCTGGGACGGTTTCGCTAGGTGGTGATTAGATCCTTCGTGATACTTGTTAGTAGATTTTTCAACAAAATCAATAAGATGCGTACAGTGTTGTCTAAAGAGATTTTTTCAATAGCTATAGCATACATTTTGATATGTTCTGGCCAATATATAAAAGGTAGCATTAGCACTTGTTTTCGTAACTACTATTCTTATAGCTGAAGTTAGAATTCTATTTATCCAATAGGTTACACAGTACTTCTAAGTTAATAACAGAATTATATGTTCACAACCAAGTATTTTATTAACACCGACGTTTCACCGCCTCCTTAGGGCAATTCTGACTAATTCTGGTTAACTTTACACTGGTTGACAAGTGAATAAAACACTTGATGGATATAATATTGTTATTCAGTGACATACCGATCTTATTTAACTATTCACTAACATTTCTAGGCAATTTATAGTCCTTTTGAGACTTAAGGCAAAGACGCCAACTTGTTGAGACTGTGCTGAGGAGACATGTTACGATCAATCGAGAACTGTATCCTCTTAAGCATGATAGAATAGTGCTTAGACCATCTGGCTGGCTTAAATCACCCCTTTCCGGAAGGCAGCTGTCTGGTGGATATGAAGAATAAATGCTTACATGACGGTAACGTCTGCTGTTTGCCCATTAGCTTGTAACACACTTGAAGGTTGTATTGGATACACTGTTAGCTGTGGTGTCGAAAGGTTAACAACCTCTTACTATTAATGGGGATTGGCGCGTTAACCGTAATCATTGCTTTTTTAGTCATTGCATCCTGGTCGTGACAGAGTGGAGAGTATTCAAAGCAGAGATGAAAACTTACGAGAGCTTTAAGTTTTCGGACACACTGTTAATTTGGATACTCATAACAAATTTAATGTTCACGGGTAGCGTTGCTGTTCTCTTTTAAATTGTTAAATTATGCTTATCAACGAAAACTACAACTTAACCTTTTTAAGCTGCATGTGTCTCTCCTTTCATTTGGGCAGGGAGATTGGACCTACGCTCATAATTACGCTTTAACCGTGTTTTTGCATTTTTATTAATAATATATAATGTTGAATATTTGTTTTTACCGTGCTGTATAAGTGGCGGTGAGGATATATGTGGCATACAACTTTGGTCCGTCGGTACTTTGCACTGTCCATTTATTTGTGTCTGAGGAAGAAAAATAACTTTCATTCTATCTTAATTATTACTATGCAATCCTTGTATGTTTAATAAGTTCGAAATTAGCTTTGCGTGATTTGTTATCAGTGATCATATGTACATTTGCGTTTGTCCCTATCAACGTTAACTTTCGACAAATCTCAAGTAAATAGGCAAAACATGAGAAAGAATAATAAAGCTTTAGATCTATAGAATTAAGTGAGGCATTAAGAGTTAATGACCCCGAGGTGTATATGGTGTCATTTACTATAACCACTGATTAAAATTACCGAGTGAGTTGTGAACGAAAATTGTTATAGCAAATGCCCAGGCCTTATTCTCCTACATTCACTAAGGAATTGGAAATTTAGAAAAAATTACATTTGTCACCGTGGTAGATTATTTATTTCATTTTGAAACCCAAACTTCCACAGACAATATTTTGCAACACAGCAATCTTGGCATGTCAAATCGTTCTCTAATCTTACCCACTCTATTCTATTCTATTCTATTCATTATCATTCCTCCCTGCTGGGCCCTGCCTGATTGGTCAATGTCACTTGTACATGTCCTTCTGATTGGTCAACATCATTTCGACATATAGGGATGTGGGCGGTTCTACTAATAGCGGGGTGTGAAGAATACTGTGTTCTTTCTTTCCCCTTAAATTTGACTTGTCTTGAAATGATCTATTCTATTTTGTCCTGTAGTTACAGAAGTTTTAGGCTTTTAACATTTTTTGTAGAAAGAAACGTGCAATCGATGTTTAAAAAATAGTCATTTCCTATAACATAGTGGAACACACGAACGGGTCATTTATTGTAATAATTGACCACTTCAGATTCTTTATTCACCATTTTTGGCACTGTGTGACGTTATGGGTGTGGTCACCGATGTGAAATGGAGACTTCTGATTGGTCGACTTCATCTGGCTTTATGGTAATTTGTTATATTTCTAGTGGTACATCATATTGAGCAATAATTTTCAACCAATTTCAACACAAATTTTTGCAGATCAAGGGAGATACGTCATTTTTCTATGGAGGTTGCCATATCTTTTGCTTTTCTGCGTCGAGGACCTTGGTGTACCTACTTACTGTGCATCCTATGATCGGAATACGCCAAGGAAATTGTATTGAAAGCAAGAAATACAAATGAAATGCGAACATCGAGGAGGACCCTCTCGTGAAGATTGCCTTGCTGAATGAACATTTCCCCGTTGTATAACACTGACAAAGAAGAAGAGACATAGTACCGGTACCGCCAGGTAAACGAGACGTGACTCTCCATTCTGTTATCCTGTTACCTGTCATCAAGTAATTCGTTCTTTTTCCTTTGCGGTGCTAACAGTTGTTTCGCGTATTCATCGTGATGCACAAAATTCGCTTTTCCTTACTAGGACTACTGTAGATTGGAACTCATTGCCATTAAGTACAGTAGGGGTATCCTCATTTGATAGCTTTAAACAATGCTTGAAGCTAGATGCGCAAAGGCCAGGTTTGGCAGGTTTTTTAGTGTAGTATAACAAGCCGCGTGCCTGTGAAGCCGGTGACGGTGTGTTACGCAAAGGGGATCGTACCGGCTATACAGATACAACCCCAGAAAATATGGTGCACGTGTCTTGTGTCTTCAATCATTACAAATCCTAATGACATTCAACTATGATAATAATTCTTCAAGGAGCATAGAAGGTTATACATAATATACACATTTCTGTTGAATTCCGTCACAGTGAACATTGTTGCTGGCACCGCAAAATACGTTTGAGAAGTAAACTGAACAAAAATTATGATAACTTACAATTGTATAAAGTCATGATTATTATTTTTTTTACTGTTTGCGTCTCAAAATGATAGAAACTTTGTCGTGAGCTGCGGTACGAGGCTCCAAAAACCGAATGTCCTGTACACTGTGACGTCACGGGCGCCATCTACTAGTAACTTGATTAACTGAAGGCAGGAATCAAGACCTGGAAGTATGATTTGTAAGGTTCAATGTTCACCAGCATCATAACGGCGAATATTTCATACATCTATGTTCATTGAAGGATACTTATGATGGTATATGGTTGACTGTAATCAGGAACTGTTGTATTTTAGTGTCATTAGTGGCACAAACCCTTTGAAAACTAATTGTACATGTAATGGTTCTAGGATACCACCTTGGGGAACCCATGGCGATACTCTGCACAGCAAAGTGGCCACGCATGGCAACCTTAAGCAATCTAAAGTAACCGTGCAGGCAGAACTCATGATACCCTGTTCAGAATGTTGTATATCCGACTTACTAGCTATAGGAAAGGGCAGGTTTTCGCAGTCGCAAATTTAAACTTTTCTATTTGATGAATGTAACAATGAAGACGAAAATCGATAATGCATATGTTACTGTCTAATTGAGTGCGTGCAGCAAAAAAGACAAATGCTCTATCAAAGACAAATGGTTACGACAATTTTATAACGACAATTTATATCAATTTCAAAACACATCAATAACATGTATATTCATTGGATCCGCTTATGTTATCATTATGTCATTTTATGGCCTACATGCCGCCTCGAAAGTCGATCAAACAAATTGATTTAAAACTTCGTATTTTTTTATTAGTCTCACTGCTCAACCATGTGTCTGAAGTATGATTATCTATATCGTAATAAGGGGTCACAACTAAAAAATAAGCAAAATTAAACGTTTTCCGACTGAGAGGCATCCACGACCACTAAGCCTTTTGCATAGTGATATTACATTTGTTTGTATAACTGCAATAATTACCTTCGCCGAGAAGGTTATGCAGAGGGTAGCGTTTGTGTGTGTGTTTGTGTGTTTGTAACGTACAACATAACTCGAGAAGGCTTGGATGGATTGTCTTGATATTTGGTAGGTGGGTAGCTCTTGATGAGACTAGGAAATGATTAGATTTTGGGTCCCCTAGCGGCTTGTAACGGTACTGCAGCGGAACTTCCTGTTTTGATATCTCGTGTTCTGGACATGCTATGAAACTGATTTTTGAGTGGTAGATAGCTCTTTAGGCAGAGAGTAAGTGGTACGGGTTTGGGCCCCCTAGCGGCTTTTTTGGAACTGCAGGAGCAGGTTTTGGTTCAGACTTTGAAAGGGAATAACTCAAGAAGGGCTTGATGGATGGTCATGAATTTTGGTAAGTAGATAGCTTGAGTGATGATGTACATGATTAGATACTTATTATGTAAATCATTATCTAATTTGCATAATTAATGAGGAAAGTTTATACAGCCGCCAAATTCCATGTTAGGACTCTCAAACATGTGACATATGTAACTGAAGAAGAGAGAAATATTAATAGATATCAATTATGCAAATGAAGACCTCATTTGCATAATTAATGAGAAAATACTATAACTCAAGATGGGCTAGATGGATGTTAATGATTTTTGGTATGTAGATAGCTTACGTGATGCTTTGTCTGATTGGACGATAATTATGCAAAATCAGATTCTGATTTGCATAATTAATGAGACAATTTTAAAAACCCGCTGTGTTCCATGATATGACTATTGAAATATGTGACATTTGTTACTGAGGAATTTTGATAGATAAAAAATATGCAAATGTAGGCCTAATTTGCATAATTAATGAGAAACTACTATAGTTCCATACAGGTAAATGATGCCAATTTCATACTTGTGTCATTTGGAAGTTATGTGAATGTGAACATCGTTGAATCAAATTATGCTAATGAGGACCTCATTTGCATAATTCATGTTAAAAGTTACTTTGTTAGCATAACCTTCTTTAAGCTCATACTTTTGTTTTTTGGGTGAAGAAGATCAACTGGTATGATTTATAATTGATGAGAAACACTCCTGATACGTCAGTCAAAAAGGTTAAAATCATTTGGCGAAGGTATGAGGTCGTGGAACTCTAGTTATCATTATAGAGAGTTAACTTAATTAAGTTAATAGTTGGCCCTCATAGACGTCAGTCCGGCTAATGGTAAATGACATAAATAAAAGCTGCTACACTAATACAATCGCTGGTTTTATTAATTTCGGACTTAATAGTCTTTCCAAAAACATTGATTGATGTGAATGTGTTCACATTAATGTTGCAAAGCTGATCAAAATACAAAAAGCTGTCACACACCTGCTGCAATTATGTAAGTTTACGCACTGATTTATTCTTTTATCTGAATCAATCGTACTGCCGTAAATGAAATGGTTTAAAGTAAGATCATTAAGTATGTGCATTATGCAACTCCGTCTGGATAGTTCTTTGAAAATACGACTTTTTTAACACAGGTTGATAACTCTGATCTGCATCTGTATTCTGTATATTAAACAGTATAACCGCTTTTTGGCGTAACACACCGGCTTCGTAGGCACGCGGCGCAGCAGCAGCTGGTTATAGTACACTGAACGACCTGTCACATCTAACCTTTGCACATCTAGCTGATGTGTTGTTTAAAGCTATCTAGGAGGATGCTCCTCTATCACTTGGTGCCAACGAGTTCCAATCTGCGATAATGCTAGGAAGATACGAATTTTTGACAAATTGGATAGTTATGCTTAGGACTCTACGCTCACTACGCCAAGTGGACATTTATTCTACAAACAAATACTAGAATAGTTTTAATGTTAAAACAGACAAAACAATATCTATCCATCCCTCTCTCCCCCCCTCTCTCTCTTTCTCTCTCTCTCTCTCTCTCTCTCTCTCTCTCTCTATATATATATATATATATATAAATGTAGTCCTTAGAATAATCACAAAAATTTCATCGTTTTCACTAATTATCTAATGATATCTTCAAAAGAAAGGCATTTTGAATTGTAAATAGTAGCGTTGTGTCATCATGTTAATGTTTACAAACAGAAAACTATTTCATTCTTATGAAAACCGTCCTGAAAAAATACCATAATATAGCCGCTTATATGTGTATTGAGAAAGAAACAAAAAGACAAGTCATGTATATTCGTGCTATATATATATATAGCCTGTATAACCGCCCTTCAACGTAACACAACAGCTTCGCACGCACGCGGCGCGGCAACAGCTGGGTATATAACGACCTGTCACATCTAACCTTTGCCTATCTAACTGCATGCGTTGTTTAAAGCTGTCTGATGAGGATGACTCATTCCACAGTACTTGACGGTAACGAGTTCCATTCTACGGTGGTTCTAGGAAAATAGGATTTTTGAACACTCAATCTTACTTTGATAAGTCAAGTACTTGAAGGCATGACTGTTTCTAGTTTTTTTATGACCTGTTATTAGATACTCACTACTCGGTACGTCCATCAGATTATTGGTCATTGCAACGCTCTTTTGTAATGTTAAATATATAACGTCTTTCAGGGGCCGGCGGTCGGTCTAAGGAACTTTTTAACGATTACCTTTCACCAAATAAAGAAGTTGGACATTTTTTCCTCTCCAGACAGTCAATCCGAATAGGATATTGGTTTTTCCGGTGGCGGGACGACGGCTCTACCGTTCATGGCGTGACTTCCTCGCCTTGTATGTTAAGATCGACCCCCTTAAGTTAACCCTGGAAGAAGATGACTGATCATTTTGCTCTTGTCGATGATACCTTAAGTGAATAGATCGATTCCCCAGTACCTCATTATCTGGTAGTGAATGATATGTCAGTGGGAAAATTATCTTCAACTGGTGTGTGCTTTCGTGGGTGCAATAGGTCTGGCCGACCTTATGTTGCCTCTATTTGATCCCTCAATTTTCTTCACAAATATCCAATAATTGCCTCAATTGTTCTGGCCTTCAGATATACCTTTGACGATAGAATTATACCGCACGTTTTCTTGGTGGGTGCGTATCGACATGTTGCACTACGGGTTGTCAATAAGCCGGTACGGCTGTATCGATTAACTCCCCGGGACGGCATAGAAATGATGACACCAGAGAAATGCCCGTCATGAAGGTCTCAACGGTCACTTTTTAAACCCGCCAATCGGTGATCGTTGTTGGACATCAAATCGATATCCCTCCGCCCCGGAGGAATAAGGGGCGGACCGGAAGAAGAAAGGCTGTACCGAACTAATGGAAAGTACGGCTTTAATACTACCTCAGCTCTTGACAATAATGGATGTACAACGCCTACGTGTATGACTGTCGGAACGAGTGTGATTGTTTAGACGTCCTTTGCGTCTAAGAAACTCTTCTGACAGGTTTAAGAAAATCGAAGTGCCTTTGCCCTGGGGTTGTCCGCAACGTCTGACCTAAAAGCGAAGGGTTAAATTCAGCTAGCCTGAACTGACGGTGGTCGATCCAAGAATCGATACGACAAATTGTGCTAATTGAATATATAATTTGGTTGGGTGACGGTCTGTTTTGCACCTTTGATCCCGTAGAAGGAACAAACTGCTGAACTGAAGAATGATTAATGACCAAACACAGACGGGCTACCATCGCTAAAACAACATTTGTCTGGTTATACGCCCCAAAGCGCAAAAAAAATCATACACACACACACACACTTCTGTGGCACATTTTTTCGATGAAATATAGATTTGCTAAAAAGACTTTTGTTGAAAAAGGCTATCACATGTGGAGTAATTGTATGGTGTTTGGCCCAGAGACCAGATGTCCTGAGATCTAAGTACAGGAACAACCAGTCAAAGCGCAAGCAATCAACTGGTTGTCCGAAAGCCTCAGCGAGAGACCTTCAGAAGATCCATAGGATACGGTGGACCAAATGTATGGAACAGTCTACTGCCAGACACACGCACGGCCCTTACTCTTACTTAATCTTTTAGAGACTCTAACAGAATTGCTCGAGTCATATGTATTGTTACGCACTTTCCTTGCATGTTATCAAATACGCCTGAAGTACTGGATTGTACAAACAATGTACAGAATGCGTACGTTGTTTGGGGGGATAAGTTATCAGAACAATACTACACAGATAACAAACAATCCGACTGGTGCATTTTGTTTCCAAAATAAACACTGTTCCACTAGATAATGCTTTAACAGGTCATTCCATACACTACGGTTAGGTTTATGTCTACATCTCTGTGTGATAAGCGTATTTATAACGTGTTAAGAAAACAAAGAAGAAGCCATTCCCACAGTAAGCCTCTTGGATTAGAGTCTTAATTATCCTCACCTAGATGCCGGTACATCAGATACTGGTATTCAGTTGAAGTTCCGGATTTGCTGCCTAGACGTAAGACCCGTATTATCATAGGATTAGATAGTCATTATTTTTCGCTTTCTCTCCTTGGAGCGATATCACACACACACGCGCACGCGCTGGTATTTATATCCTAGGAGACTAGTTCCACTCTCTAAGATCGTCAACAGACGGCGAGTAGAAGCGTAAAGGGTTAGAGTAAGGTCGGAGGGCGGCAGTCGTCACCTAGCGTGACGGAAGAGAGACGACCTCGACAGGATGTAGGCTTCGATTAGGTGGTTTGAACCACAACAATATCGGCCAACCGCCGCGCGCTCGACTGGAATTCTTGCACGGTCCGAATGTCTAGAAACTGGGGAAACTTGGAAGATTAAGACACGCGGCAAGAACCTTTGAAGGTACGTGAGGAGAATGTGTCTCAGCTACATGGCATTTCTCCTAGCACCGTTTGGTACGACGATCAAGTTGTTGCCGCCCTTGCTCGATCTCACCAAATATGTTAATATCACCTATGAACACGGCCTGCTTTCTGAGCCTGAATTATTTATGGGAAAATGGGGGGAGGGGGGGCTATATGCCTCTTTGGTATAGGATATCTAGCAATACGGGCTTTTTTCTATGCCTATAGCAGCTTGCCTAAGCTTAGCAGCCACTGTCCCTGGTTTAATAGGGCACTGAAGAGTACAACCCGGGGTTGCAATCGATGCAATTCTTGAATCTACGTCTGTTCTGACCTTGCTAGGTACAATGCCCTGTGCTAAACAACGTTAAACACACCCAAACTGTTGGTCCCGTGTTGTTTATATCTAAATAACAGTCCACATGTTGCTCATATGTCGGTCATGCCTGGTAGCTACTGTTGTCTGGGGCAAAGCAGGCAAAGACCAATGCAATTGCCACGCATAATAAACACAACGATAAGCATGGACATGTGGCTATATATCCTGTTTGAGTAACTCTACGTGCCTTTCTAATTTGTGTAATGAATTTTGTTCGGCTGCTTTAGACTTCCTTACGGTGTCATTGTAACACCCGCTAGGGCGGTGACCTCGCTGCGACCTCACTGTGATCTATAGGATTTGAGAGGGCGATCAACAAATTTTGTAGATTTGTTTTTTTTTTAAGCTTTGTGTATTTATTTTTTCTAATCACTCTTAACACAAATCCGATTTAGGTCGCGGTGGGATCGCAGCGCGATCGCCGACTGGTGGAATCCTAAATGAAACTTAATGCAAAATGGTGGCCGACTTCCGATCCAGACACAGATAACAGATTGAGCCATTAAATCATACCGATCCCACCATACTCAACGAAAATCTCATATCCGCCTATATTATACACCTGTATTCTAACACGGTGATCGCTAGCAAAACAGAAGTCCCGAAGGCACTCTGTGTAAACGTAAGGTTGTAAGTTACTCTCATATACCTCTACCAGATGCCTCCTAATAGTCTATAGAGACATGGTAATGAGGTAGAAGTCAATTAAATGGGCTTCTTACATGATCTAAATTATTTAAACGTTTTCCCTCAACAGCCAGGTATGAATAAACCGCTAAGAAATGTCTGAATGGCTTGGCTCCAGAGTTATATGTAAGGCCATGTTGATACGATTATATGGAAGACGTTTTCTGGAAAACCTAAAGCTGATGCGAGCGTGCGAACAGAAATTCTGGCAAGAAAAAGAAGTTGCCTCCATTCTGAAATAAGTGGCCAGGAAGGTTGAACAAATGATTTAACACAGAAAGTATACCAAACAATAGATTCTTCATTTCGTGTTCTTTCACATCAACGTTTTTGACATTGACTTTGGAATTGACTTTGGCATTCTACGACATTAGTATCCGTTTTCGAATATTTTTGTTTTGCAACTAACAGCAAACATTTGCTCATTTTACAACTTCCTTGTACGATTTACAGCATAGTCAAAGACCTTTCTCTTTTGGAAACGGACGTAAATTGAACACGTGCGGATGTCATCTGTATAATCTCATCAACGTGGCCTTATTAAACTCTATCTACTGGTTGCATCCTTCCTTAAATGCTAATAAGGACCATGAGCCGTTATTGCCTGACAAAGAAAGAACCCCAGGTGGTGTTCATGCATAAGATAAGGCCAATTTTCTGACAGTTAAAAAGGTGGCGCCTTACATTCAATAAACTGTAAATGCTGGGCGCTTCTCGTATCCGCGTTGAATACCAGATGACATCATGCGAGACTACCGTTTTCCGGTTGATGTTATCACAGAGACAACTATTGACAGTCAGTCTGATATTATTGCTTCATACGACCTTGAAACTAAAGTAACTAACAAACAATGAAACCTAGTTTTACAAACTACTTGAGACTCAATAAGCCCCTTTCCAAAGAGGCGATCGCGGAGCGACCATTGAAGGACCAAATAGTGGATTTGTGTGACAGTTGATTTCACAATTGGAATATGATGCACGGTCTAGCAGCCAATATATACAAATATATAAATTTCGAGGAAGAGAAAAAAGCGAAGGCAATATTCTGTTTGGATGTGTTTAGAGCAGAGAACTGGAGCTAGAATAGGATGGATTCCGGACGACTCCCCAATTCAGCGCCGACATTGGTTGGGAAATGGTCGGGTGGCTGGGTGTGAATGTGAGACAGGGAAGTCCATGTCAGACTGATAACCTAAAGGGAGCACAGCGATGTGCAATATTCTTCCGGAAGGTTTTGCAGGGAAGTGTAGTCCGCCGGGTCCTCTGTAAACATTAGCTTTTTCTGCCGAAATAAGAAAGGTTCATCCACCACCTGCACATGCACAAGGGTTTTACCGACCAGATTTCTTAGAACTAACATTTAGAGCCTTGAGCTTTTTGCTAGCGACCAATGCGACTCTTAGGCTCAGAATAACATGTCGTATTTCCGGTTACTCGACCGAATCTAGCAATAATCTACCTACCCTTTTCCCTGTGTTTGTGGGAGGGGGGAGGGGGGTTAGGGTTAGCGCTGCAAGGAACATAGCATTTTTGACATCTGAGTGGTGAAATTCAAAAAAGAATTCCCAATAGTATTGCAAATTTCACTACGGACTACACCCTGTAAACCCTATCCAGACTGGGGGGGGGGGGCTAAAAGTGCCCGCGCCAACTTTTACATCGTATAACTGCCGAACGACATACGCTAGGACTACCAAACTTGGTGACTTTTCCTAAAATTTAGTTGGCAACAATATTATGGTCAATGTATCAGTTTATCATTTTTCGTGTTGCCATGGCAACGGGTTTCTGAAAGGCATTTTATGCCAAAATCACTGATTCTTTTAAAACAATGATATTTCTTAGGTTTTCTTGTTCAACCACGCTAGTTTTCCTACATGTATAGCATCATATGTAATTAGATGTAACTTTAATGATTTAATATTCATAATTTATGCTAACTTGATGACGTAATCGGTCAAAATCCAAGATGGCGGACCATTACACTATTTTAGGTATCAACAGGCTTTTTCGCCTTCAAAATCGTGGCATTTTCTTTAACAGAAACATTTAGATTAACGTCTCTAGTCCATTTTTAGTGTTTTTTGGGGGTCATAAGTGGAAAAAAATTATTTTTGAAAATTTCAAAATGGCCGACCCAAGATGGCGGATCCCAAGGGGTCGCCAACAACACGTGACGTCATCTGATGTAGTTATGATTTACGTAATATATCTTGGTATACCTTAAAGTCAACAATACATACTATTTTGTTTAATACCTTAAGATATTACGGAAATTCCCTATTTAGCCAATAAAATCACTTCAATGACGTCATAGTTACGTCATATTACGTCATAACGTCACCAAAATTCTAGGAATTATAAAACTTCACATGAACATCACTCCCTGCAAATTTGGGAAGGATACGTCATACCGTTCAGAAGTTATGAGGGGGGGGAGCCCAGTCCCAGATATCCCAAAAAAGCCCAGTCTGGATAGGGTTAAAATATCGAAGCTTTGAACACTTGTTGTTAGAATATTGTGTAGTATTAACATTGTACTGCTTTGTTCAATTCAATTGTACTTGTATATATCTGTACAAATGAAATAGGATGCTGAAAATACCAGTGTCCTAATGCAATTTTGCATCAGCTCGGCTAATTTTTTTTTTTTTTTCCAAAACACAACATTTGTTTTCCTAAGCCTTGAGTTGAGCGTTTTGCATGATATTCCCATTATGAAGTCAAGGGCATGCGTAACTCAAATCCAATTTAGGTCGCAGCAAGGTCGCCAACATGTCGCAGTCCAGTGATATACCCGCTTTAACGGTCGTCGTCCTTGTAGAAAGGGTATACAGCAATGTATAAGCTGGGCCACATCTTTAAATGGGCTCACAATCGGACCCCTTGCATGATAGACTATAAGGGGGCCGTGCCTGCACCGCAGCTAGCCGGTCCATTACCCCCTCAAATGGCTGTGGTGACGGAGGAATGGCTTGTCAGCAATACAAGTCGACAGGAAGCGGTGAATCGTCGAATGATTTGTGCACGTTATAAAGCAGATGACGAAATAATCATGCTAACGGGTGGATGCACAGGCGTGCTATAGCAGCCAAACAGATTCATCACCGTCAGGCGAACATAAAACTTGCCATTTTCGTGTATTTAGACCCGGTTAGAGTAAAACATATAATTAGAATATCATATTATTGGGCCAACATCGGTAAGAGAACACTATATGCAGCAATGCAATTACTATACAATAGTAAATTCAATTTCCGCTTTTGGACTGGGAGATCCCGGTGCATAAGATAAGGCTATCATGGATAGGATATCTCGGTTAGAGCTGCAATCGTCTTTCGGTAGGGACGTAAAATTGGGGTTCGAGGAGGTTCCTCGAGCACGTCAAAGGGGTAGGGCAAGTAACCCCTCCCTGTGAAAATATACCCTGCTACAGAAACAGCAAGGAAATTTGCTGCCCTGTGTGCAACTAGGCGCTGAAAGAGTCTGAACGTTGTTCACAGTAAACCAATTCTCGCTGGGTTTTCTTGCGTTCATGGTTGTTGCATCTTTGAATGGATGTCTCTATTTTCTGCAGAGCGTATTCTACTTAAGCATGAAATTTGCGATTATTAGTCGACGGGCCTTGCCTCCCTTAAAGATAAAGTGGACTTGAATATATTTACCTCATCAGGTAATGCATTGAACCAATCAGGAGATGATTCAAATCGTTCCAGAGCATAATCTACTAAAGCTAGAAACAAAATCATTATTTACGGACGGACCTTGCATTCCTTAAAGTGGACTTAGCTATGTTACCTCATCAGGTAATGTATTGAGGTAATCCAGTGAGGGGTTCTCAGTCATATTTGACATCTTCCTTCTGAGCATTCGGACAAAAATCGATGCGGACTAGATGACACGCCCCATTAAAGCAACTCCTGCCTCTATTTGACTAGTACTTGAGATCAGCGTACCCTCTCATGGGGTGACACAGGGGTTAATTGGACCTAGTTTGAAGGATTTGTCGGCACACGAGGACATGTACCATTTTCACAAACCTATCTGATCGTAGCTTATCCGATTTCTGGTTGGACTAGGCATCTCATAAAGGCATAATCCTTTAGCTTGACTATTTGTACTCGGTCTGGGCTTTAGAATCAAATATTCAATCCACAAAAGTAAACTGGAGAAAGTCGTGACTGCCAGCTATCAAGGGAAACAAGAGTTCGGAGACCTCATATCTCCGTGAAATATCTTTATCCCGTGTCATTTGTTTATCCACATGCAGTGCTGTATGTTTGTATCGGTGGTAATGAATATGAATATACCAGTATAAGTTCCATGGATTCTAGAATGGGTTGGGTATGGACAACGCGTTACCCCCCACCCCCCATTCCACAAGGGCGGCGACCTTGCTGCGACGTGAAAATTTGATAGAGCTTTCAACGTATTTCATAATTAAAGAAAACAAATCTTTGCATTCTTTGTTTGTTTTGTTGCCTATTCAGTCATACTTGTACATATTGTATAATATTCTAAGTATGAAGCCCCTGTCACACTTGTGCGTATATACAAGTCCGCATGGGTTGCGTATTAGCATGTTTTTGGTTTAGGTTAAGTTTGCAGCCAAATAAGTGATTTTTTTGGGTTCGATAACCAGGCTGCACTAGGGTGGATCGAAGTAGAAAACAACTTCCCTCGCAAACCTTACTCAAACCAAAAAAATGTTAATGCGCAACTCACGCGCACTTGAATATACGCACAAATGTGACAGGGCCCTACGCACGTAGATTTCAGTTACAACAGTAACGTTACATTTCGGTAAGGCCTAGAAAAACATAATGCTGTTCTTCCAATCACGGTACAGAACAAGTTATGGTCAGTGGGGTTTCTTTTTAGATTAGGACGCCATCATGAGTGTCAACATGTAACATATCTGTATAGGGAATCGAAGACCTGGGTTGGTGGTTCAGTTTTATACATTTTTTTCTTCTATTTTCTGTAGAAATGAGGTTAACAATTCTACAACGTTTTCAAATCTCATAAGTCAAATCGAAAAAAAAATTGTGTGTCAATTAAATGCAATTGACCTTGTCACCAAAAATGAAGTTTTTATGTAAAAGGCGCAACAAAGATATCTAGCATACATCCATTGATCTGCTTCGCTTTTGTTTTGATGTGTCGGCACGCTGTTTTGTTTGTTTGCTTTGCATGACCGGTAAACTGCCTTTAGGCAAGAAACCCGCCCCACCGCCAGTAATCACAATTGGACCCTCCCAACTTATCCTCCAGTACAACCTGAAATGGACTGATCACGTCACCATGATCGTCGGGAAAGGGAGCAAGAGACTTTATGTGCTGAGAATTCTGAAGAAAAACGGGCTGGACACTAGTGATCTTATACTTATCTACATTGGTTTCGTGCAGCATGTTCTTGAGTATGCGTGCGTGATATGGCACCCTGGACTGACCAGAGATCTGTCAACGAATTTAGAGGCGAGTGCAGAAAAGATCGATAAGAGTAATACTTGGCCCCAAATACGACTGTTACCACACGGCTCTGCATATCACTGGCCTTTCTAGACTTGATGCCAGACGTGACGAACTGTGTCTAAAATTTGCCCGATCTCTCACAAGCAGTGACAAATATCGTGCTTGGCTGCCATCACGGAGGGGGAATGTCCACAATAGAACACTTAGAAACAATACCAATCTGACTCAGTTTAAGTGCCGTACACGACGTATGCTGAACAATACACTACCATATTGTGTTCATTTGTTGAATGCCAAGAAATGATAATGTTCCAACAGACTTCGTGCAATCTCAGACTCCATTGCTATGTAGTTATATAACGAATAAGAATGATGAATTTTTAATTCGTAATGTTTTGTAAAGTCCTGATATTGTGTACAAAAGCCGCAATTCAGCACCTGTGCTGCGAGGTTTTTTTTTATATTAAGTAATAAACCATGTCTCTCATAAACACACCATATTTGTACAGTAGGTACATGCTGTGAACGACTGGGCTGTAAGGTTTGATCCACTCACACCGAGATGGACCCCTACTGTTTTCGATAAGTGTGATGGGATCTTTAAAACGTTTTCAATGTGTGTGTGTGTGTGTGTGTGTGTGTGTGTGTGTGTGTGTGTGTGTGTTGTGTGTGTGTATGTGTGTGTGTGTGTGTCTGTGAGTGTGTGTGTGTGTGTCCGTGTGTGTTTGTATGAGTGTGTGTGTGTGTGTGTGTGTGCGTGTGTGTGTGTGTGTGTGTGTGTGAGTGAGTGTGTGTTTAAACACGGAACCACCGGCTCTATGTACCATCCGTAAGGACGTCCCTAACAGAAGCAGAAGCTCACCAAGCATCATATTCACGTAGACAAGTGAGGTGTAAAGTATTTTTCTCAAAGATACGTATACAAGATTGACACCCGTTAGGGACTCAAACCAGGAAACTTTGAATCTTAAGTCAACAATCCTAACCATGTGACCACATTGCCGCCTTTGATGTTAGAGACCATTGTGTTTATGTTCTCACAACAAAAAGGTCATATTTTTATCAGTTGTTGCATCAGTAAAGCCTGAAAAATTACAACACTGTATAGACTGAAACGTTGACATATAACTGTATGACATCTTACAATCTATTCATATTTCTATTAATTTATTTATATATTTATAATAATATCTTAATATCCATCTTTAATTTGTATCTATCTATTTATTTATTTATTCATTTATTTATCCATCTATAATTTCTATCTCGCTAGACACGTCGCTATTTGTCTACATGTATCTGACTTTCTAGCCAACTATCTATATAGCTGTTTTGCAATTTTATCCGCTACCGAGTTAGGAATAAAATCAGATCATTCCTAAGTATGTATCTAGATCAATTTTACAGAGCACGTGCTAGACCCCTTTATTGAGATAATAAACAATGCATACCATACTTTTTCCCACCTTGATTGTTCTTTAATACAATATTCAGAATGAATGCACGATGAGTCCCTGGTGTACCCAAATTCTCCGACCCCTTAATTTTGCATGTGCGTAAACCGAAGAAAATAGATTTGGGACAGAGCTTGTCACAATTAATCTAACCACAATACATCACATGGCTATCGCGGACATACCGTAGGTTCCATTATTTTCGCGGGACTTAATTTTGCGGCAGAAGAGAAAATGTGGTTTTCGCAGTGTTTTTTAGTTCGCGGTTGAAACAATTCTGTAGTACAGTAGAAATACATACTAGTAACTATATTCGCAGTGTCATGATCTTGCGGTACTTATTAGAGGTCACCACGGAAAAAAAATACAGTGAACATTTCAAGACTTACAGTATTAGCCAAGACGCTATCACAGCCAGTTTCAGTCTCGTAACAAAAGTACTTAAACTATATTTAGAACAAAAAATTGCACTTTTGAGCTAGGTAATCACCAAAAACGGTTTTTGATTTCAAACTGAACAGGGAGGCAGATTGTTTTTGTTTTGTGTTCATCCTATTGTGCATTGTGTCATATAGGGAAGCAAGTTTCCTTGCTGTTTTAGTAGCAGGGTATGTTTTTACAGGGAGGAGCTGCTATAGTCCTTCCCCTTTAACGTGCTCGAGGCACCTCCTCGAACACCGGATCCCCATTGTACGTCCCTTCCGAAAAACGGGTGCAGCGCCAACCGAGATGTCCTTCTCATCATTTGAACCAGGGTATCTCAGTGACCAACTAATTAGAACCAAGTACTCTTGAACTGTGATGCTGGTATCAGCTGAGCTACAGGGACATCCAATGAAAATCATTCGCATTTATCCCAATGGATGAAAAAAGACGTAAATAGTAATCACCGAGCAGTAAAGCTGACGTTCACTGCAGAATTTGCATATCATGTCGTGATAGTTGGCAATAAGGTTGTAGACAGAATGTCTTGATGCCCACCTTAGGTGCTGGTTAGGGCACACGGGTCAAGGCTTGCTGTGATTGCATTGCTGCATTTTATGTTCCCTATATTGCATTTCCCCCTATTACTGTAGCCAAGTAGATGTAAGTACTTGCAACGATTACCCACTTAATCAAGCAAAAAAGGGGTATTTCATCCTCCAGTAATGAGTTTGATAGAAACGTTCTAGAAATATCTAGCCCTTGGAAATGATATTTTGTTTCTTACGTAAATGTCAAGGGGTAAGCTCTTTCAGGTATAACTCTATTTTGGCGTTTTCTTCTTTCAAATGTCACACACCACATTCCCGTGTACGCTACAGATGGACCCTGATGTCCTGTGACATTTTCGTCACGTTAAGCTTGGCTAACGGGTGCCAGATGGTCTTACTGTGCTCTGCCGCAGGTATCAGTGATAATTGAAGACACGGTTGATTGAACAGTATCATCATTTTTAGTACTGTAGCATCATTGACGAGTAAACCACATATAAACAATATAAATACAAACCAAAACACATGTATGTAATAATGTTAGCCACGTTGTATACGTAGTTGAATCTAGATTTATTCAAAGAAGTATAGTTTTATTATTCCAGCCCGGTACTTGAGTTCCGCCAATTTCTTTCCGACATCTCTACGGGAACATCCCTGCAAATGACCAATTTCTGCTCTTTATCCCGATCGATGAAATCGTTGGACTTAGTATGCCATTCAAATGCGCCACTCCCACTAGTCACCCCTTTTTTGGGTTGTCGGCTACCTGGAGTATACTGCAACACAGTGGGAGGGTGAAGGAGTCATCCTCTGTATTTCTTAGTAACGTGTATGATGATAAAGACAGGTGAAGCGTTATGATTGAAGAACCATTCTTTCTTGTTGTTGTTCTCAGAAGAAGCGGTGAAATCCATTGGCGCTCGCCATGAGAAAGCAGCAATGTGACAACCCGAGATACGACACGACCATCGAGATCAAGCCCTTGAACGGTCCCCGGCCGCCGCCTACACAGTTGTGTGGAGGGAACCCCAAGATGAGCGATGGTACCATCGGCCGTTTCGGGACCATGACGCTAGGCCGGGCTGGGTCTTTGCCAGGGTCATTTGGCGGACGGCCTACGGAGAACAGAACACGGTCCTACTACCGCTCCAACTGGGATTCGGATGAGAGTATCGGTAAGCTGCAAGTTCCTTATGATATCTCAATAACGTCTGTTAGTTATGTAGTAACCTAAGGTCCTTAGCACCACAATGTCTTCGAACAGTACTAGATGAAGATTGAAGTCTTCAATACAAACGACCTGACAGGCAGCAGGGCAAATGGGAAACGGTAGGCTTCGGTGGGAGGGTATGAAATTGACATGTGCCTCTTACTGCAACGCTTGCCATTTGAATCCACAAGACTGCATCAGCGCGTTCTTGTCCAATAATGCACATTGTTATCTATAATGGAGATAATTAACCGTCGAAGATATTTACAATGCGCTAAACATTCTCAAATCTTTCTGTCATGTTTGATATACTCAGACATGCAACGATGAGAACAAATATTTGAAGAGGTTTCTTGAATGTTTTTGCTTTGTCCCTTGATCATCATTTGCATTTCAAATCAATGCAAAATGCCTTACGTCTCGAGTGTTACGTTAAAACAAAGTTAACCCTGTCCCTTTTTGTAATAATCCTTAATCAAAAGTTAACGCTGAGTTGTCCCCTAGGGTCAAAAACCGGAAAACTAGAAACTACGCCATGGGTGACAGAGCCATCATTGTCTACTTAGGCCTGCAGGGCGGAGTGACAGCACTGTGACACAGTTGTCTAATATAAGACACAACAGGCGTCAGGGCGACTTTTGATAAGTAAACTCAACAGGGTGGTCCACATCAATTAGGCCATGTCGATTCGATTATATGGATGACATCCACGCATGCATCTTTTTCGTCCGTTTCCCCAAAAAAGGTTTTCCACCATTCTGTAAATCGTCCAAAAGCTAATGTCAAAAGTTTAATCCCTGGCTTGTGAACAGTTCACGATCTTTCAGACGCTTAGTCGAGTGCATTTTTACCTATAATATTATCAATTAAATCTATGTGTACACATCTGGTAATTAGTAGCGGGCGTAGTCCAGTGGTTTGTAGCCCTGCCTCTGGGACAAGAAATTAGCATGTATATGCCGTATATGGCTTGAGAATAGTTCGGAAAACGGACACAGTCAATTTGAAGACCATGTGAAAGAACAAAAATGAAGAATCTATATATTCTGTATGCCGTACTATGTGTGTTTAATTTGGTTCATCCTTCCCGACAACATATATTTCATAATGAAGGCAATTTCCTTTTGCCATACTTTTTTTTGCACGCTCGCATCAGTTTGACGGTTCACAGAACATTACATTTATATAGTCGAATCAAAATGGCCTTAAATTTGTTCGTTTATCTGGAGGTTTTTACTTTGGTGGCTGCAGTGAAAACAGCACCATGCATGCTTGTAACTTCCGCAATCTCTCTTACGTGCCATAAATCACAAGCGTTACTAATGAAAACCTTAGTGGGTTATAGTTCTTAATGGTCTCGTTAACCCTGTTGGATGAAGAAATATCACCAGAGGTAGGGTATTTAATATACTGTAAAAGAGGAAATTGTTCGCGTGAATTTAATTCAGCGGTGGGGAGAAAATGGAGTATTCACGGTGGCTTTGAATTCACGGTGTAAAATATCAGCAGAATGTTACTGTTAACATGAAAATGTGCGCGATGGTTTTAAGTTCGCGGTAAAGAGGTCATCGTGAACATAAAAACATCGCCAACATTTCCAATTTTACAGTATCTTGCTCAGACAGGCCCCCAAACCGTGGAAACTACTAGCTTGTATACGTACGGTCCTACAGAAATATTCTAAAGTTAGGTACACATATACGTATGTATACATATATATCTATATATGTACTACTCTCATGACATGGAGAAACGGACTCAGTTGAGCTACACTATCAGACATACACGCTGACGTTACGATATATAGGCTTACGAGTAGCCAGCCGTAACCTATGACACCCATGTGACCCGGACCGTGTACCTTACATTTGTCAGCCGTCTGGGCAGGTCGTAACAGTCAATGGTACGTGACATGAGGATTTAGGACGGCGTCTCTTACAAGAGAGGCTGTCTTCAGCATATCTCTTTCACTGTTGTGAATACGGCACTTAAAGACAAGGCTTTAGATCGTCGCTTTAGGTGGATTATACAGTGCGATTGAATTACAGCCTAAGCGAAGTGGTGGCACAAAGGATTAGGATCGCTTGTTTATCTCCGCTGGCGTTTAGATAATAGGCATTTTGCCTGCCAGGGTTTTGTTGTTTTCTGGGTCGTTGTTTTTTTCCACACATTTTGTGAGTACACCAGGAAATCGAAATAAGGTAAGGCTGTTGAAGTCACTGGAGGCCCTCCTTCTGTGTCGATAACCCATTGTGCGAAATGAGTTCTGACTTGCCTAAGAGGTAGTGCCAAGGTTGTATTGGAAGGAGACGTTGTAAGGAGTGTGATATCCCTAAACATCTAACTATGTTATTAACACCCTTGTTTTACCAGGGCGGCGACTTCTCTGCGATCTAAAATTCAACAAATTTCATAGATAAAAAAATGAATATTTTTGCGCCTTGTGTGTTTTGTATATTGCCATTTTAGACATACGTTTACATTTTGCAAATTTTAAAGTTATAAGTTATAAGGTTATACAACTCCAATCTAAGTTGCATAGTGATCGCTGTCTAGTGGAATGGGGGCCTTAAAAATATGCAAATATCACAGCCAATAAGCCAAGCTAGGCATTTGACAGAGTTTTATTCATGGGAGTTGTCGCTAGCGCTACTCTATCGCCAGATTTTAGAATCTCGAAGGCAAAACAGTATGCGTGTTGTTCTACAGCTACCTACATACCTACCTACCTACCTACCTACCTATCTGCCTGCCTGCCTGCCTGCCTGCCTGTCTGCCTGCCTGCCTACCTGCCTACCTACCTACCTACCTACCTACCTGCCTACCTACCTACCTAGTACCTACCTAGTCCATTGACCTCCAGGTTGTTAGGGGGCCAAGATAGACATGAAGATAGAGAACTGTCTCCAGTCTCGTCTGTCTCTCGCAGCAGTTTAACAGCTCCTGGACATCAAACAGATTCATTATGACTTCTGCGCTTGTGCTTTGATTTTCTTAACCCTCATCCGACCGACACATTTTTGCGACGAATCTGGCCGTATGGGGTCCAAACGGGCCACAATTTGCTTTGCCCCCTAAATATATTTCTGTTGGATATTTTTGTAATTATGGTACATATACTGTTTCAATAATCTACTATGAAAATTTGTCAAGTACTGCTGTCTTCAATAATTATTTATCATTATCATAATCTATGCAGAAAATGGGGAGAACCTGCATTTTGCCTTAAAAATCTACAATACTACCCTTACTTCAACAGTATCAGTGTCCTATCATTTCACTTACCAATAATTTTGCTTCCCAAAGCATTCTTATAACATAAGAAAGTTATCAAATAAGGAATATTATAATTCATGTGAAAAAAAAGAATCTATTATCTAATCATGCATCATAGTCTGCCACCTAGACACATACTTACTTACACCCTTGTCAATTTTCATCACAAAGATCTTTTCTGTTGGCTTTTTTTCTGATTTCTATTAATATCTTGTTCAATTGATTTATTAAGGACATTCTGACATGTTTTGAGTGTAAACAGATAATACTCATTTGTTTCATTATCATGATTTATGTAAAATGAGCAAAAGTCACATTTTACACTAAAATTCTACAGTTAGTCGGAAAAAGATGGTAGTTTACTTTTCAACGCAACAAGAACTTGTTGCTTTAACCCTATCCGGACTGGACTTTTTTGGGATATCTGGGACTGATATCTGGGATATCTGCTCATTCGCCCCCCCCCTCATAACTTCTGAACGGTATGATGTATCCTTCCCAAATTTGTAGGGAGTGATGTTCATGTAAAGTTTTATAATTCTTAGAATTTTTGGTGACGTTATGACGTAATATGACGTAATTATGACGTCATTGATGTGATTTTATTGGCTAAATAATTCCCGTAATATCTAAAGGTATTAAACAAAATAGTATGTATTGTTGATTTTAAGGTATACCAAGACATATGACGTAAATCGAAACTACGTTGACGTTAAAATGACGTCATTAAATGACGTCACGCGTTGTTAGCGACCCCTTGGGATCCGCCATCTTGGATCGGCCATTTTGAAATTTTCAAAAATCCTTTTTTTCCACTTATGACCCCAAAAAACACTAAAAATAGATCAGAAACGTTAATATGGATTTTTCTGGTAAAGAAAATGCCACGTAGTGACGATTCTTAAGGCGAAAAACCTGTTGATTCCTAAAATAGTGTAATGGTCCGCCATCTTGGATTTTGACCGATTACGTCATCAAATTAGCATAAATTATGAATATGAAATCATGAAAGTAACATCTAATTACATATGATGCTATACATGTATGAAAACTAGTGTGGTTGAGCAAGAAAACCTAAGAAATATCATTCTTTAAAAAAATCAGTGATTTTTGCATAAAATGCCTTTCAGAAACCCGTTGCCATGGCAACACGAAAAATGATAAACTTATACAATTATCATAATATTGTTGCCAACTAAATTTTAGGAAAAGACACCAAGTTTGGTAGTCCTAGCGTATGTCGTTCGGCAGTTATACGATGTCAAAGTTGGCGCGGGCACTTTTAGCCCCCCCCCCCCAGTCTGGATAGAGTTAATAGCAATGATAACAAATTTGCAAAGTCAAATCATAAATTACAAATATGTTCCTAAAGCCCGGTGTGCGACCACAGACTTCACAGTCAGGAAAGCTTGTAGAATGACATTTTTCTGATATTACGTGGGGGATAAAAGTCAGGAGTTTTTGCAAGGTGGATCATTTATCAATACAATCCAAGTATGACTAATGCAAACTTCGTCCTTGAGGAAAATGAAATCCCCGGTGTAAGTTGAAAGGCTTCTTAGATCGATTTTAGTATAAGCCCTTTCACACTCCCGAGTACGCATGTGCGGCGACAGGAGTTGGTGGTGATGTGTCAAAAGTTAAGGCCACTGGCTTGTAAACAGTTCGCATTCTGTCAGACGTTTGTTCATTTTTTTCATATAAAATTATCAATGAAATCTATGTGTACAAATCCGGTAATTAGTAGCGGGCAAAGTCCTGTGGTTTGTGGCCCTGCCTCTGGAACTAGACGCCTTGAGTTCGAATCCTCACCCAACATGTACGCTACTGGAAAGGGTCGTAGACTCGTAGTCCTTAGGACCGGACGCTAAGCCGTGGTCTTATATTATCAATACAATCCAAGACTATCATTAGATATAAATGAAAACAAAGGTATTGAAATCAAACCACGCAGGAGTCAAAGACACCCTGCCCAGTATCTTACTGATTTGGATTTTGCAGATGATCTTGCTCTAGTTGCTGAACTGATCAAAAATGCAGGAACTCTGCTACAATCCCTAGAAGAGTCTGCATCCCAAGTGGGGCTATATTGTAATGAATCTAAGACAGAATACATTAGCAACATCTCTGGAACACTTGAACTCAGATCCCTGTCTGGGACACTCATTCATAGAGTACATGATTTCAAATATCTTGGTTCTTACATTATGTGCTCAAAGAAAGACCTTGAAATTAGAAAAGCCCTAGCATGGGAAGCAAGCAACAAGTTGGACAAAATATGGAAATCTAACATTCCTAACAAACTGAAGGTACAAGTTTTTCTTACCCTTGTGGAACCGATACTACTCTACGGTGCAGAAACTTGGAAGCTTACCTGTCAGCTCCAAAACAGACTGGATGGGACCTATACAAAGCTACTACGCAGGGCACAGAACATTTCTTGGACACAACACGCTACTCTCAAAACAATTTATGGAAGTCTTCCGCGGTTGTCTCAAAAGCTCACCCACCGTCGTGTAACATTTGCTGGACACTGCTTTCGAGCCAAACAGCAAATAGTTTCGGACATCCTTCTATGGAAACCAAGAGGCCAAGTGCACTGCAGAAGTTTGACTTTTACCGATAGTTTAGTCAGAGACACTGGGATTGCATATGAACACTTAGGACAAATGATGTTGGACAAGGCGATTTGGAGTGATGTATGTACTTATTTAGTCTCGGCCGATGGCCGATAGATGATGATGATGAAGCCGTGGTCCACTGTTCATTGTGCTTGTCGAAAAGAGCTAGGGGACTCCGGTAAAATGAACCTGTGAATACTGACTATACCGTAGGTCTTCTCTGTCACGACCAGTAGAGGAATACCTCTTCAGTGAGGTAAACTGGTTTGAGATCACTTCCACTTTTCCCTTATAGGGTGTAGGAGAAGAGAAGACTGTCCGTGTACATGTATGTGAAAGAACAATTTACCGGCCTTACGAATTGTGTCAGGAGTTTCGCACGTCCTCCTATCAACTGTAACAGCGTGGTTAGTGGGACACAACAGGAGATTTATCACTAACGCATCTTTGAAGGCTGGAAGGTCATAGGGTCAATCTCTTATTCTTTCTGGGCTCATGAACAACAAAGCCTGTAAGCACTCAAGAGAGAGCCTCCCTTTTCGGCAATATGAAAAGACTGGTTTCATTTATTTATCCATACAGAGAAAATACAAACCTTCTTTTCAGGTATCCCTGATATCGAAATGCTAAACCACAACTAGCACTGATTACATAATAATCATTATCATTGTAACCAACAAAAATGTGTAACAAAAATGAAAGCAGATCTGCAATGGATGTCACTTGAGGACAGGAGAACAATGTCCAGACTTTGCATGATGTACAAAATGACTAATAAACTTGTGGACGTACCGACTGATAAGTATCTAATGTCAGCTCAGAAGAGGACCAGAAATAGTAATGCTTTTAAGTACCAGAGTTATCAGCCAAGGATTGATGTGTTCAAAAATTCGTATTTCCCGAGAACCATAGTAGAATGGAACTCGTTGTCATCAAGTACTGTAGGAGCTTCCTCACTAAGTAGCTTTAAAGAACGGTTGCAGTCAGATATGCAAAGACTAGGTGTAACAGACCGTTCGGTGTAATATGACCAGCTGCTGCCGCGCCGCGTGCCTGCGAAGCTGGTGTGTTACGCCTAATGGCGGTTATACCGGCTATATAGATACAGATACAGAACAATATCGCCACATGTTACATACTGATGCTAATTACCGCTCATAATACGATTATTCTTGTAATTAAGTGCAGTTCGCTATTCCAATGAGAGAGTGATCAATAACTTAGCCCAATAATGCTGTACACTGGTGTTGTATGATGTTAGTCTAGCTGAATGGCAGTGAAGTAGGTGGTCCCGTATCCGTTTGGCCTCTGTACGTGTTCAGATTATTACTCAATCTGTCAGGTTATAGTAAAAGGACACTAAAGCCTCTGTCACATATTGATAAACTTCCCGCGACTTTGCTCCTGACCACTCCCATGCAACCAAGGTTGGCGCTGGGTACGTTTGGAGTAGCCCGAAATCTACTCCGTTCTAGCAGCTCGCTCCTCTGATCACATGCAAACAAAATATAACTTTCCTTACTTTGTTTCAAACTTTATAGTAAACTGGTGCCGAGTCTAAATAGGCAACCTTGCAAATCAACTCCTAACCACTGATTAACCTAGCTCACGACTAACCTCAACCACATTTTAAAGAAGGCCAAGGTCAGCTATGCGTGGCAGGGGCTTAATTAAGAAATAGTGCCATAGTCGGTTGGCGCATACAGCTTTTACGGACCCAACTACAGATGATCTTGCAAACGACTAACACCTCACCATGGTCTGTAGAAGGTCGGGACGCCATATAGTTGGCTTTTTGTGCAAGGGGCTTACGAAATAGGGCTTTCAAGTTTCTGCCACATCTCCACTCAATTATAAAGGAAGAGCTGTCCATTTCCTGAACACACAATGACATGGACAGGAGTGTCCTTTGACGACACGCCATTGCTGTAGACATCATACAGCAATATGATGCATTCAATTGTCCCATTACTCCCCTCCTCTGAGACAAGGCACTCCTGTAGTAGGCACTGCAAGAAATGGCTGATTCCCATTTGAATATGGAAATATTCCATTTATTCCACCATTTATCACCATTTATTTACGCTGCGTACCGCAGTGCTTTCAACCCAATCCATCCCAATCTATAGCCTAATCATACGGTATATGACCTGTATACAAATGTAATAGTTTAAATCTATATTCTATGCAAAATGATTGAAACGTTACGTCGTACATTTTACAAGATATAACATGATACACGTATCGACTTATCATAATCTATAATTCTATTATATAACTATTGTTTTTAGGTAACTTTGTTCTGTTTTAGAAATTTCTATGAATAGCATATGTTGTACCATGACCAACATATTCTGAAGGGAAAAGCAGTTAATGTTCGGAGACATACACTGTACAATCCGTCCAAAGCACTTTCGGAGATGACTATAGAAATTAGCATATCTATATTGAACTCTTTAATGCATGGCAAGGTTATTTTATTCACAACCAAGTATTTTACAAGGGCAAACGTTTTGATGACTGTCTGTCATCTTCATCAGGGCAATACTGACTAGTTCACAGTCCACTGAAGCTAGGTGTTACTGCTAACAATGCAGTCTTAAGTTTAAAGTATTGTTACATAAATAGATACTGTTAGCAACAATGGTGAGAGAACCTTGCTATTCAGTCATTCTGACGAAACCTGATGAAATTATTCACGGATATATCCTCTTTAGTTTACCATCACTGTTTACAAATATATAAAAATAATGTTATGGATATTGAATATCAATTAAGCTAGGAAATAGAATGCATGACCCCCTGCCATGCACGGGAAGAGGTCAAATGTATGACTTCTTGCCTTTCAACTGCTGTATAAGAGCCGTACATATTAAAAATTGTTGTCCCAAGAAGAATGTGAAAGCCATTATAAAGATTAAAATACAAAAACTGACTAATTGTAGTAAACTTTATCGTATGTTCGAGGATCAGCGTATGGGGCATATTTCTCTACATAAAAAAAACAACCATTCTACGAAAACCATCTACTTAACAAAGGACTTTGTTCGTTCGTTCGTTACTTCCTTCGTTTGTTCAGTCTCTTGTCGTGCCTTAATAGGGTAGCGAGTTCCTTGCTGTTTCAGTAGCAGGCCATATTTTACCTTCGAACCTTGAACCTTGAACGGGTCCTGTCTTCCATCAGTGAGCGAACTTCTGCTGTGGTGATGTTGCTGAGCCCAGCATCCCTTTTCAAGTTGTCGATGAAGGTTGTGCTTTTTCTGCCCATTTTCCTCCTTCCCTTTGTTGGCTCCCAGAAGATATGTATTTTACATTTAACCCCAATTTTACGTTCCTCCGAAGAAGGGTGAAGCCCCAATCGAGATGCCCTGCAGAAGATTCGATCCGGGATCTTCCGGTTAGCAACTAGTTGGAACTAGGAGCTTACCTGTAAGGCTGCTACCAGTTGAGCTCAAGGGGAATCCTCTAGGAATACGACCAGGAACAATCATATAGCCCCATCGTTAAGTAACTGCAATTAGCATTTCAATATAAGTGGGCAGTTAATCACGTTTCGAACAATTAATCAGTCACACGACTTAAGGGTCAATCTAACTGTCTTCAAAATGAATGAATGAATGAATGAATGAATGAATAAATAAATAGACAGATAAATAATACTGTGACATGGTTTTATCTTGTGCTCTCAAAGTCTACAGATCGATACCTTTGTATTTATTTATTTACAGTCGCCATGATCCCACAAAAGCCGTGCCTTTTCATCAAAGTGACACTGTAATCCACCCACGGCGTCACAAACCCATTGATTGGTTGCTCGTATGTCAATAGGCTTTATCCCTCAACATCGCCTGCCTCCCCACATCAACGCCCCCCTCCCCACAACATCGCCTCCCTCCCGACAACACTGCCCCCTCCCCACAACATCGCCTCCCTCCCCACACCAATGCCCCCTCCTCATAGCACTGCCCCCCTTCTTAACAACATCGCCCCCCTCCCCGACCCCTTGCCCCCCTCCCCACCCCTACAATTTTTATAACGGGTATTTTTTTCATTATATGTCTTTTAGATAATCTATGATCTCTAAACCTATTTTCGGCAATCCACCTATGTTGTTATAACATTTCTTTTAGAAAATTTAAAAGTAACGTTACATCTTTATGGTCAATAGAGCGAAACATTTGAAACGTATGAACAAATACGTACAATGTTCACTACACCAAGTGTTCAAAGCCGAAATACAGGGTTTCTAATGCAATTTGCAAGACTACTTGGAATTCTGTTTTGAATCTCATCACTCAGATATCTAAATTTGTAAGTCTCTTTGTTTGCCAGCGGTCTAAGCTAGGATCGGCAGGTTTTTGTAAGGGTCGGTCGGGTCACCAGGTACAATTTTTTTTTCCTAGGCCTTACAGATATCGTTATTTCATCCGTTTTGCGACCCTGATACTCAGCAACTTAACATTGTTCACAAGACCGTAAATAATGTGTGCTAGTTAACATTGGCTATCTGGTTTATTTCAAGAGATTGTGGCATGTTTCCGTGACAATATACAATAATGGGTTGTGGGGATACAATTGGCCGTATCTCCATGGTGACCAGATTTGAGACAGGATACTTCACGACCTATTGTGTATGCAATAAACTCTCAAAATCATGTATGCAGTAAACTCGAAAGCCAGTAAATGAATAAATAAAACTTATATCAAATGATAAAACAGAAAAAAAGGTTCATGCCAGGTCATGCATGTGCGTATCGATATAGACCGTCTATATCTGCCACGTTCTTGACTTGCGAATGTGGGCTTTGTATTGACTTTGGGAAGAAATCGAAGGTAACCTGACATCGTGTATTGTCTTTTACAATCTATGGGAGCTTTGTGGACGAAAACGGGGCAATCAAAAAGCATTCTAAGCCATGTTGTGGTGGCTTGAAATCTATAGCAGTCTTATGAACTACGCATTTCTACGCACACCACACATCCCCAGCGTGCCATTTAGCTATTGGGAATATTCCATTCGCTTCTGTTAATGTCTTCATCGAAATGTCCTTTTGTGACCTTCCCATTTAGATGATCTGCAGTAATCTCTGTGTTGCCCGTTGAGATACGTACTAATGGTCGCAGCACCGATATATCTTATTGTTAATATCTAGATAATGTATTTTCTCTTCAAGAGATTAAAACCTACCAGGTATTAGGCACTACTATGTTGATGTAATTCTTGACCGATTCTACGATTGAAATTAATGAATTCAACAATAGGGCAGAAGTGGTGATTCTAAATCTGATCGTGATGCTGACTTCGTAAAAAGCATGAGAACATAAAAAGGTAATAAACGTCGTGACCGAAAATGCAGACCATCAATTCTTCCATTAAAGCAACCACCAGGCAGAGGCAAACACCTTTACCCTCTAAAAGGCAACCAAAGCAATATTAGTGCCAAAAAAATAGAAATAAAAAAAATGCTGAAATCTTTTTTGTAGTACCATTTACTATCACTGTCTATCACATTTGTGTAATAACTTTAAACTTTATATGAGCATTTTAACACCCTTTAAAAACATGCCATACAATGATCCCTTTAATTTCGCGAGCCTACGAAAACCCGGGCGACAATGTTAAGTGAGTTCTCACATTACAACGAAGTCTTATTTTTCTCCATCATGGACGTCGCTATACATTGTGAAAGTGATGTTTGAACTAATCATGTATAGAAATGACTAAATAGATTGACGTTCCAAATCTGATTTGGGGGCTCTAATATTGCTTTGGTTGCCTTTAAAAAACAGGCCAGTCCATTTTTACATAGTTAACCCACCCTGTCCTATGTAACCACATGTTCCAGCAACAATTTTCCTCATTCCTTGAGTGGTTGCTGAATCTAAGATTTGACTGTATTCCAAACATTCAGACATCGGAAGGGTTACAAAACGGTAAAATGATAATGGTAAAATTGTTAAAATGCTTCCCACACATTTCTATGTATAGGGATGGTGCCCATCTCAGTTTCAGTAGCCCCTGGATCTATGATTATATGTTTGGGCCAAGGGCTATAGAAACGGAGCTGAGCACTATCAGCTCTCTTTTTTCAACTCCAATTGTCTTTCTCATAAGTGCTGAGTGTAAAGCAGAGAAAGCAGTATCTGTCATTTAGCAAGATTTTGATATGACCCGGTCGGTGTTTAAACCCTCCGGTTTCCGAATGCAATTCGGACACTCTACCTGCTAGGACATTATACCGATAGAAGTATAGCCTATGAGGAAATTCGCAGAAGAGGCCTAGAAATTGAGAAACGTTCCACACCCTGTACGTACGTAATTTGTCGCGTACCGTGATAGGCATGATGTACTTTAATGGTCCAGGTGGGACATCTTGGTTATATGGCTCTTTATGGAAATTTTTGCAAAATAATCAGATATGCCCCAAATTGAAACCAAAGCAGCAAAGCTTGTGTAATACTTTCCAAATTTGGGGCATATTTGCATAAATTTGTATGAATAAACCTAGAACAATGATGTCCCGCCTGGATAATAGTACATCATCCTAAAATGATTGACAGACATCTAGCTATCATTCTATGATCCATGACTAATTATGCACAGGATGGTCTACGAGCGTTCTGTTCAGGTTTCTCCTCCTGTCTAAAACTAGACTTCTATACTCAAATATGCACAAAGTTCCATGAACACACACATCCGGCTGTTCAATTACACCCTTTTGTTGCAGTAGGCTTAGGTTCCCCGCTGGTTAGCTAATACAGTCCGTTTGTCACTATTGTATCTTTCAGTGGATTATTCGTCTCAATTTGCGTCCTGTCACCACGCTTTCGTAAAGTACGAAGGCGACATTTGCAAGCAAATGTGTCGTGGCGTACTGGTAGGGTGTTTGTCCCAGATCCCAGATGTCCTGGGTTGGAATCCCCTGGCATACCCCGACGTTGTGTCCATGAAAGGCACTCTACACGTATTTCCTCACTTCACTCATGGGAAAATTAGTATCTATCTTCGGTTAGGGACGTCCCTCGGATAAGTTAGATGATGGTCCCGTGTTTGAGGAGAGCCACATCTCGAGCACATAAAACAATCCAACAGTCTAAAAAGAGAATTGTACATGTCCATCCCAGAGGGAGTGTATCAAATAAATCTGTCCGGATATGAAGCTTGTACTCTTTAGGGCAAACCTGGTTCGTTACACCATGTGGCGGTTTACTGGGTATGCAATACAAAAAAAAAAAAATGCGTTCATCATACTCCCATATACCTTCAATCCTCCTATTTTCATTCCCTGACAAAATGTAACTTATTGAACGCGGCACGAAAATCAAGCTAAATGAAGAGGCACGAACCAGACAGAGTAAACATTCAGCTAATATGGATTGTACAAATTCAGGAACAAATTAAAATCAAAACATCCATAAAACTCTCCATATATCTGGAATAAATGTCGACGTCAGTGCCCATAACTGAACTATTCACGTTATTTTCCATTAACCTCCTAATGCAGGGGTGTGTTGGTACGCACTAACCGTAAGATTTCACGACAACTAAACTGAGCCATTGGAGGTCAATTCTGACTAATGGTATCAACTAAATTTAGAATGCCTCGTAGACAGAACACACCCCTACAACTGACGTCAATGAGAAGATCTGTTGTTCGATGGTTGAGAATTCCTACTAATCTTATCCTAGCTGTAGGATGCATAAAGCCCCCCCCCCCCCTCTCACTGGACCCGCGGCACGCTGGTGGCGTTGCTGCGGCCGATCGAGTTGACAAAGCACTCAACGAATTTTAGCTTTATGCTTTGTTGTCTTTTTGGTCATACTTGTACGTTTTGAACAGTATTCCCATTATAAAGTCAAGGATAACACACATCCAGTTTAGCACGCAGCGACGCCGCCAGCGTGCCGTGGGTCCGCTGGTCCTAAACTGGATGTGTGTTACCCTTGGCTTTACCATTGGAATATCATTCAAAACATACAGGTTTGGCCGAAAAGACAACAAAATACACCAAGCTTAAAAAGATTCGTTTTTTGTCGATGGAATTCATCGAGTGCTTTGTCTATTCGATCGGCCGCAGCGACGCCGCCGGCGTGCCGAGGGTCCAAAGAGAGCGGGCTGAACTCCCAACCATGGTCTCAAGAATTTTGAAAGACCATGGTTGGCTATGTATGACAGGGGCTTGACGCATGACTGTATGACTTCTTCGATTGGTCGATTTACGTTTTCCATTTACGCTATGATTTGTTGAATATTAGTACTCCGTAATCCCTGACTAATTGCGCCATCCCCGTATAAGATTCGATCATTTCACACTGGCGTTGCTGTAATGCTGAAGATCCCTAAACAATATCAAGTATCCAACATCAATAAAACGCACTATCGAACGACAATCGAGGAGAATTTCCAATATGGCGATTTCAAAGAAATGGTCACTGAGATTGTAATCATCAATATCCTTGTGACAATATATGTGCTGGTTTGGAAGAGAAACTTGATGATATTCTTTAGAAAATAAAGCAGTATGTACGGATTTTCTCCTGAATTTTACCAGTTGCATGTGCGTGCTTCTTTGCACGCAGGTCTACAAGTCAGTAAGACTGCGTAGTCACCATCATCAAAATTTATTGCAAGTTCTTGGCCGTAAGCTAATTGCAGTTACATTTAACATAAAAAGAAACGGACAGACAGTGAACAATATAGTATTCTACAACTCTACAACATGATGGTAACGGTTACCGTGTGTCAATAATATTAATATTGACAATAATCTTTATTTCTAAATCCATGGCATAAGGATACATACAGATACAATAACGTAAAATATGGCTATTCTATAGATCTAAAGGATGTTTTAACGTATACTATTGGGGGAGGCTTCTACGGTGGATGCAGAGGCAAATGCATAGCCCCGCGGTTTTAATTATATTAAAGGTGGGCTTTGTGATTCTAGTATAAATGTTATTAATGGAATAAATGTGGACATGTTTTTTGAGGATGCACCTATCGACTATTCCGTGGCAATTATTGTCCTTCTGACGACGATTTGCTCTAATAAACCTCCTTACCCCCAAGTGGTTTGTACTATACTTAATAACTGGGTACCCTTTGGCAATTAGTTACCACAGTCTGTACCGAACGCTTTACCCAGGGGAGCTACAGGTTTATGACTGTGCACGCTCTGATTTCCATTTCGCTTCCTCCTGGGACTGAACTGCATCGAACAGTCAAGCACACTCTTCGTCAGTAAATCGATAGAATGTATAACCCCGTGCATTCCTGTGTTCATTGTTCAGCGTAATGTAGAGGAACTACCGGATTCGTAACACTAATGCCTTAGCTTTACCTTGACATTGGAAAATGAGGTTCGCGTAGAGGAAGTTTTAAGTGGTTGGGTGTGAAAATCTGACGACGCTAAGGGAAGACGATGGTCTCCATAGTCTTGGGGCGCTGCCAATATTGCTCAGAGAGCTATCTGTCTTCCGCTGGCAAGGATGTCTTCCAGTAGACAACACGGTGCTTTATTCTTTCTCGAGGGACGGAGAGTGAAGAAAGATCGCTCTAGCCTGAAGAAAGAAGGTAGGCGCGCATCCAAGTTCTAACCGCCTTTTTAAGACCCAAAGCACGATCTGGGATTAGCTGTCCTTTGATGAAATATAGCACGTTCATGATGAATTTTTGTCTTTTTTTTGGTACCCCCATGAAAAATGGTGGTATGTGTCTGTGTGATTTCGTGTGTGTGTACAAGTGTTTGTGGTTCCAGATATCCGTGGTCAGCATAAAAGCTCAGGACTACTGAATGGACTGTTGTGATGTGGGAAGGCGTTGGAAAACCAAAGGCCGTGATCAGTTTTGTGCCCCTTGCTGTGTGACCTTGGCAATGCAGCATAACGTCCAGTTTTTGCCTCTTTTGTCCTGGACATGTGCATGCCATGGTCTTCTTGTATGTCGGTGTTTTCGGGTGACGTAGTATCTCCCTGTGGATGTCGTCTACTGTAATGATGCTACATACATGCTAGTTACGTGCACAAGAGCAACAAATCATAAATACATACGAGATGTTGAGTAGCATCCCCGCAATAGTAAAAGTGCACAAAAGATAAACTTTGACGGTAGTGAAGAAAGCTTTAAGTCGAAGTTTTTTCCCGTAGAGGATAGGTCACTTGGAAGGCCCTTTACTAGCCCCCAGCTTTAAAAAAATGTAACATCTACCTTGCCCGGTTGCACATACGTAACTATCCACTAGTGGTATTTATTATTTAGGTACGCGAACGAAAAGTAATAGATATGAATTAGAAACTTAAAATATCTCAATTAGCAAACATTTTCAACATTTACAGGGTATTAAGTTGCTGATGACTTGCACCTGTAGTTTAAAAGGAGAACAAAACCACCTTGTTCATTATAAGATCAATGCAAAGTTATGAGGGATATGAAGAGGTTTTTCGTTAACTCGGTATATTGATAATGAACACGTTGTACGTTGAGCAAGTCTTCATTATGTCTATCAGCAAACCACAAGATCTTTACCTCCCAATTTCCTAAGCGTGCATTGCCATCTCGCCATATCGTCTTGTACTGAAACTTATCTAGATGCTGGGCCCCATGAGAATGTCTTAAGTTTTATCTACCTAGGCACAGACTCTACTTAAGATGAGCTCGTTTATTTGTGCATTGTTTCTGCTAGCGCAAACTATTAATATTTGTGAAGGCGCATGCCACAAGAGACGGCTGATGAAATTGATGATTACCAAATAACCTCACATAAAGAGGCGGAGAAGATTTTGGGTATTCAAAGCATTTCCTACTAATGATTGAATATATATCAACTCTAAAGAATGTTATATTGTCTTATTTTGATTCAAAATTATTTCCTGTCGCCTTGTGTCTGACCATTTATATGATTAATAAAATTGATACATATTTTACTCATTATCCACATTTTCTAACTGTTGTGTTTCTTAATTCATCACAATCTCTTTGAAAGATTGGTTTGGTATCTAGGATAGTGATTATTTCTAAAGTACATAGTCGAGTGTTTCGCCAATTTGGTAGTTAAATTAACATTTTAGGTACCCCAAGTGGTAAAACCTTTAGGATATAGAGTAGCAATTATGTATTGATTTACACATATCCAAAGCGCAGGTCATGAAATACATAATTTTGTATATTTGGATTTGACACAACCTTTATGATGCATTTATCTTGTTTGCATGGTGCGACTTGCTTGGACATTATTATTCACAATTTGGAATTTCAACAGTCAAAGGTTTCCCAAACTTATGATTTGAATGTTTTTCAATTAGACGGATGTGTGTTTGTGTGTACATGTGTGTGTGTGTGTGTGTGTGTATCTGTGGTGTGTGGGGGGGGGAGGGGGGGTAGTCTGAGTGTGTGTTCGTTTCTTTGTGTTTCCGTATGTATTAGTTTTTTTTACCTGTATGTATTCGTGTTAATGTTTCAATTAGGGCATTGTTCAAACCATATCTCCTCACATAAAGTTCCACAGTAATGTTTGTGAAGAGCAGATCTAGAGATCACCACATCAACGAGTAGAAATTGGACATAATAATGTTCTCTTCAATAGGTGTGTTCCTGTAGCACAACTGGTAACAGCCTCACAGTTCGGCTCCTGGTTAGAACATCTCAGTTTGGGCGGCACCCGTCTTTTGGAAGGGACGTGAAATGGGGGTCCCTTGTTCTAGGATGTGCCTCGAGCACGTTAAAGGCGTAAGGCTGGCAACCCCTCCCTGTACAAAAATACACCACTATACACTTCAAGGGTCTTAAAAACGCCATCTTCAAGAATACCATCAATACCTCTCCAATACAGTGAAGGTTAATTATCGCCACGGGGGACGTATAAGACATAACGCAGCCTCAATTAAAAGGAGAATGAAACACGCGGCTTTATTGCTTGCATGGTAATGACAAAAGTCACATTAAGTCGATCCTTGAGGGTGGTTGACGGATCAAAGCATGCTCCCGGGGTTTTAATCTAACTATTGTTAATAGTTGTAATCTAGTGCGACTTTATTGCCTGATGGTTACGGCGGTGTCGTGTCACGCGAGGTCATCACCAATATAAGTGACAGCTAGAGCAGCTTGAGGAAATGATGTTAGATCTGCTCCAGATTGTCCATGGTGCTAGTTATAATGTGAATGGCCGCAAGTGGCGTCGAATGTCCGAGTGGCTAGGATAGTAGACACGAAATCTAGAGGTCACGATTTCGGTACCTGGCATTCCTAACTAGACCTTGCATCCTTGGTTAAGGCGCCTTACACGACTTTATCCATGGGTGAAGATGAGTACATGACTTCGATTAGGGAGGTAAAATTCAGTGGAAAAAGAGGGAAAATCGTATTATGCTTGAATGCGATAAGAGCAGCAAGTGGATGTAGAATAGAATGAAATCCAGTCCCTCTCTCTTCCGCTCTCTGTCTCTTTCTCTCTCTTCCTCTCTCTCTTTTTCTCTCTGTCTCTCTGTCTGTCTCACTCTCTGTCTGTGTCTCTGTCTCTCATGATCCGATGACTCTTTCCCTCTCTCTCTGTCTCTGTCTTTCCATATCTTTCTATTTATTGATCACAATACATGGCAAATGAGCAAGTTACCTTCAACCAATTGCTGAGGCAAGTCGGATTGATTTTGCAGTTTGCGTGTGGTCATTATCGTGACAATCAATGGCTTTGAATTTGAACACGATCGACATTGTAGACCCTAACGGTCATCCCATCGCCTTTAGGAATGGACGAGGAGAGCAATGGGAAGGTATAGACGATTCCATAGTTAAAGTTAAAATCCTCCCGCATCATAAGCTATATAGGGAGGTACCCATCTCCGTTTTATAGCCCTGGGCCACATTGTGGTGCAATCACTGCAGCAAGGGACTAGTCCACTGGCAGTGGAGTGTGTTTAACTTCCATACTGTTTCAGAAGAATGTACCATTCTATTAAGTCTTTTATATGACTCAATGCGCCTCTTATCCAGAGGTGTCCTACCCGGACACGATCTCGGGCCTTCTGGTTCCAAGTAATCAGAACCAGATGTAACAGAAGCGCAGACCACTACACCACAGGAACACCCAGAAAGAAAATCCATACAAGAAGTTTTTCTAATAAGCGACCACCGATGTCCTTTTGTTTGTAAAAGAAAAAGGCTTCCGTAATCTTTTCAGAAACTTTTAAGTGGCAGATTTATTAGCTATATGACTGCAACAAACCTTTTCTTTTTATAATATTTAAATCATCACTATATCAAATCATCGAACCATCTATATGTTGAGCATATCGATAGCCCCAGAGAAATATGGCGAGACATGTGTTTATAACTATAAACAGCAATGAATTGTTTTCTCCTTGGTTGAGATCGATTTCGATTGATTTTGAATCAGTTCACTTCGGCATACTTCTTGCTTATTGATTAAATGATATCCCAGTAGTTTCTTTGGCGTCAATTTTAGCTAAGCCCATCGTTCATAGAAGAAGTTATTATCCTTTGTGTCTGGATATTCCATAACCTACATCATAGCTCATTTATGGATCATCTCATGGCCAGCTCACGTGTGCACCCGAGAGTGTGGTTTCCAATTTGTCATCATTTCGTATGCTGGTCACGTTCAAGTTCTAGCTCTACAGTAATGACCGTTAGGCCTACATTCCTAGACGGCGATCGCGCTGTGACCTCGCTGCGACCTAGATTGGATTTGTGAAACCATTGATTTCATAAAGAGACTATAATGCAAAATGTAAAAGTATGACTGGAAAAAAATAAAACATACCATGCGTAAAGATCTTTTGTTTATTGATGAAATTCGCTCAAATATGTCAAATTTTAGGTCGCAGCGCAATCGCATCGATGATACTGCCTGTTTTATACAAACCGTCACAAGTCATTCCCATGAAACTATTACCGGGTACGGCAAGAATCACCGGGTACGGCAAGAATTAACGGGTACGGCAAGAATTTTTTAATGATAAGAATCAAGTTTCATACGTGTGCAAAATCATTAATCTGCATCAATACTTCACGATGTTAGGCACTTATGCTGCCAGATGTAAAGATTTTTGAATAGCAACAAGTTATTTTTATGCAATTCCAAATCACTCCAGCTTCATTAAAGGTTGATTGCTGGCGCTTCCCCAGTGAACTGTCACTGACCTTTGATCTCAACTAACCTTAACGACTTCCTCAAATCTATGAGGTTCGTTACGTAGGCCTTATTTTCAAAAGTATCTGTTTTTTAAAAGTAAAATCAATATCTACTGAAGCAACTGACATGTGCTGCGTACGCCGATGTCTTGGATATGGAGCCAGAGCACGAAATAACTGGTTTACATTTAAAGCAACGCTTATTGTAGTAGAACAATAACTTCTTCGTCAGCGAAGCCAAGTCAAGAATTGTAGTACACATGTAACATGTAAATTCGAGTTGATTGGCATGGTCAACACGGGATTGAATTCACAAAGAGGGGCAACTGTATAAAACTGTAAGCACAGTCTGCGTCTAAATAGGGTCATAATAGCTGAGCTCATATTTGCCAAAATGAACCACATTTCAACCTTAAGCTTGGTGCTCTATTTACTTGTTGCATACCCTGTAAACCACCTAATGGCGTAAAATATCAGGTTTGTACTACAAGCTGTATACTGTATATCCGGACAGATTTATTTGATCCACTCACACAGGGATGAACCCCAACTCTTTCCGATAAGCGTGTTGCGTCACTTATCGAAAAGAGCTGGTCAGGGTCCATCCTAGTGTGAGTGGATCAAACCTGACAGACTGATTCTGGATTGACATCTTTAAAAGGTGACAGTCACCTGTTATGCCAATACTTCCACAGATGTGGTAAATCTCGAGAGTTAAAGACATAAATAAAAGATCGGCCTAGATTTTACAGCATTGAGCAACTATACATTATAAAGAAATGCTAAAATTACCCTTTTGTTTCAATAGAACGTTAAGCCCCCCTTTCACTGGACCCGCGGCACGCTGGCGGCGTCGCTTCGTCCTAAACTGAATTTTTGTTACTCTTGACTTTATAATGGGAATATCATTTAAAACGTACAAGTATGACAAAAAAGACAACAAAACATCAATGCTTAAAAAGATTCGATGAAATTTGTGCTCGGTCAATTCGATCGGCCGCAGCGACGCTGCCAGCGTAACGTGGGTCCGGTGAGAGGGGGCTTAAGGTACATGACATTCATGTATTAGGTAGATTAGCCCTCAGATATATAAAGAACTGTAGTTATGCACCAGCCATACTTTGTACCTTGTACAATTGTTGCGCAGTAAAGTTATCATGACATAGGCATGACATAGGACGTAAAATCGATCTAATCTGACTAATGACAGTAATATTCCCCGTGGACATCATGCTAAATATGATTTAAGTAGCAATTATTACATTCATGAGTGAACTAATAATAGACATAATGAGTAATAAAAAAAACACGACGTGGTTGTGGTAATAATATTACTTAGGAAAGACAAATAACGTGCTAGTATATTGGTTGAAAATGCATATGCGCCTTAAGCTTTTCTCCGTACGCTTCTGTACTTTTATGAGTAGGCGGGTTGGAACTGTTCAAATAATTCACGACATAATTTAAACGTATCCTTTCTATATATGGTAATAAAGTCACCTTTACGAATACGGAAATGTGCCTTTACGAACACTGCTGAAAGATTTGTGATTTTCAGAAAGTTTGCTCAAATATTCATATTCTAGCTGTATCAGTTTTACTTTTTATCGAATATCTCTGAATTGGAATCCAAATTGTGTACTCTATTTTCATAACAAAAAATAATGAATGTATGAGTTAGGTTGAAGTAAATGACTCAAAATTCCCTGACAGAAATGGTAACATATCGCTACCATTCCTCATTTTGATATGCGCAGCATACTGTATTGTTTTTAGTTTGAAGTAAATCGATATTCTATTGCCTGGTCTCAGCGGCAAAGATAGCCAAAATGAGATGCGTCGGTTCATACATCAATAAGAGATGGCTATGATAGCGCAGGCGATTCTATTTCCGCTTCTTGCGTGTGTAAGTCTGTTTTAATTTCCTCCCCAACTTGACAATGGCCTGTCAGCTCATTTTAAAACAAACCTGCAAAAGCAGCCGATTTCATAGACTGTCTTAGGCCTAAGAAAATAAACGTTGTGTTTGTTATGACAGTCCTGGAAAAATTATGGTCAGTAGGTCTGGACTTTTGAAGATTTTAGCCTAGCTGTTCCAACAAATATAGTTAAACAATATAAAACTGCATCAATATTTTCAACATCATATAGTAATTAGACAGATATACATAGAACAAGAGAAAGAATGTTGAACAAACGAGTCCAATCTACTAGACATTCTTACAACAGCTGTTCAAAGACTTGATCTGTCAAGAGAATGTGAAGTCCGTAAGAAAATTTGCCCGAATTATGTTTTGAATTTCACCACTCAGATGTCGAAAATTTCACGTCCCTTGCCAGCAGGAAAACCTCCAAAAAGGCTAGGATCTGCAGGTTTTTGCTAGGGTCGGTCGGGTAACTGGAAACACTACATTTTTCGCCTAGCCCCAAGAGTTTCAAATCAAGACAGAAGTTGGTGGTTCGTTTCGTATTTTACCGCAAGGGGGGATAAATAATGCAGAAGACGTGGAACCCGAGTGACCCTGCAGGGGTTTTATGTGTTCTTACTTGGCTTGTTACATGGGTATTTCATTTATCTTCTTGGTTTGTTGGGTGCCAATGGTCTGTCGGTTTCTTGGTCTCGTTCCAATTGTTTCCACGTCGTCGTTCCCAAATCCTTAGGTTTAGGAGAGAGAGAGAGCAATGGTTGGGAGTAATTGACTTTGAATTTATTTCAATGCAAAAACACGATTCAATTTTGACCACCAGGTAGTAAATACTAGTGTTGTGCATGCACCACACATTATACAACAAATATACAATACAATTCTAAATGCAAGGCAATGAATGCAATTCTAAACGATAACAATGATAAAAATAAATAACACTTGATTTTCACTAGAGGATGTGACCTGTGAGCGACCAAAAATTTATGAGATCGCTGAACAAATTTGAAAGACAAAATAATTTTTTCGCTTTTCCTGCGTTTTGCTGTCTTATAATCCATGCTCTTTGCCTTGGCGTCGAAGTGGCTACTAGGCTAGTGGACAGGAGATTGAAAGGTTAAGGGTTCGAGTCCTTGCCATCCCGGCTTGACACTGTGTTGTGGGGAAAGACACTTAACGCGACTTTTCTCACTCTACCATAGTCTAAAAATGGGTACCTGGGCAAAGGGCAAAAGGCGGTGGAACGAAAGGATTGGGCTCCACCTTCCAATACCTTGCCCTAGACACAGGGGATAACGATATGATAAGTTTATGCAAATTCCTGCCCGAAGGCTAATTGCAAATAACATAGATAAAAGAACAGGGTACAAAATAGGTATAAAAGCGGCTAAACTAGATTATACAAACGTAATTGTCTATAACTAGTGAAGGGTTTGACTTCTATTTTGTTAGCAATGGAATATGTAATGTCCAACCTTTTCTATAATTTGTGGGATTTTGGTAGTTAAAAGAAGAATCGCAACCCACTGTCATACGGCCTCAAACAAAGCTTTGGGGTTATTATCCAGCCAAACTTTTGATATTTCACTTATGAAATCAAGCGTCACGCAAATAAAAACTTGGTCGCTCAACGGTCGCTCAGCGATCGCCGTCTAGTTTGAAAGACGCCCTTATTACCGATCAAGTTTTACGATAAGCTATAAAGCAATAGGTCAAGTAGACGGCAAAGTGGCGTCAACACGTCAATTCCAGAGATATATCTGTCCGGCAGCGCGCTTGCAGAGGGCTGGAAAGTTCTCACCCGCATTCATCTGGACTTGTAGAGATAACCCATCCAATCCCTTACGGTAGCTCGCCATTGATTTACCAATACCTTCCTTCTTTTCCGCATTACTCCAATGCCTCAGGCATCAGGTTGCCGGTAGAACCAGTTGATGTTAGGATCACTGAAAAAGGTATGTTAACCTTAAACTTCATTACGACGACCAGGTCTACTTTTATTAGTATATTTCACGCTATGTTTAAACGGATTTCAAGGAAGGAACGTTCGTCTATGCATATATAGAAAGATTGCGGCAATGCTTGATCTGCCAGGTTGATTCCTCATACCATGATTGATACACACGTGACACTTCATTGTTGTGCGTGTCGATATGTTCATCTTGGCTCAAGATGCATCGGTTTTCCTCTTTCCTTCAGGTCAATATTATTCACAAAACGTGAATTGATAGCCTGATTTCATGTGCAGTTATCTGAAGTATAGATAGAGGGGGAGGTCGAGGGTAGAGAATCAGGAGAGAGAAGGGGGGAGAAAAGAGAAGAGGAATGGTAACGTATCAGTGATTCTACGGTGATGGACATACCATGCATAGTCCTGCCCACGTTGTCATTACCGCTATTAATTCACATGCCTTTTCATTAACAGCACATCAAAAAGAATGTCCTCCGTCCCACCAACCACAACGTATGGTTTTCACGATCGTACTTAAATAACGATAATAGCGTCTACCCTGCTTCGTTTTTTTACGCTTTCAAGTCGTACAGTCTGATTTTAATGCACTATTTTAGGATCCGTTCATGGCCACTGTCTAGTCAAACGCACTAAAAAGTCGTGGATGAGATTTTCCCTGCAATAAACATGCAGATGCTATATCGACAGTTTGAAGTTAGTCCCTTAGACTACCATTCCACTAGACGGCAATCGCGTTCTGATCTCACTGCAATCTAAATAAATTGGATTTGTGTAACAACGCTTTCTTTATTGGAACACCATTCAAAGTGTAAGAATGTAAGGATGTGACTAAAAACAACAAAAGCACACAATGAGTGAAAATATTTGTTTTCTATCTATAAAATTAGAGATTTTTTCGTTGAGATTTCTGCCAAATTTTAGGTCGCCGCCCAGGTGGAATGGGGGCATTACTTCTTTGTACTGGACACCGACCGCTGAGGAACCATTGAGCGGTCAGAATTAGATTTTTATGACCCTCGGTTTTATTACGATTGGACTATGAAGCAGCACAATGAAGTATATAAAAGATAACAACTCACGAAATTTAAACAGATTTGTGCTTCAGTCTAATAAATTCGTTGAGCGATTGATCAATCACATTTTGGTCGCTAAGCGGTGGGTGTAACCATTGCCTACTATAGATTTGATGATGTGTATGATATGCACGGGTACCTCTGATGTTATTTCTAATAGTCCGTTCGATTAAGCGCCCTCTTGCGAAATAAGTTGTCATGACATCTGCAAAGTTGCTGCCACCTGCTCTACAAGCAGTAGCGTCTGGACAAAGGCTTCATTGCTCTCTGAAGCCTTTGTAATAAAATTACACATAGCGATTATCGATATCTTATAATGCGTAGGAAAATTCAATGTGTTCCATGATTTGATACAAAAAATTAGGTCAACTGACTCCATTTGTAAAACATTACACGACGTTGTTATCGGACTACTATTGAATACTTTAGGTCGTAGCTTTCCATAATGGTCTCGCTACTACAGTACAAGCTGGAAATTTAAACGTTTACACATTGGTACAGATATGTTCGTTCCATAAATGTATGAGCCAAGCTGTAGTGCCTCTAGCCTAAAGACTGTTATGGTTTAACAACACGAAATGGTCTCAAATACCGTATTTTTATGTGGTCCTCCATTCCCCCCTTGTAGTAATGTATGCTATATAAAACTCCAATAAACGGGACTCGGTAGTTAGAGAGAGTAATTTCCTGTGCAGGGAAATTACCGAAAATTATAGAGTCTTACAAGGAAATGAACTTCTCTTCGTAAAGAATTTTATTTTTGTCCATCACCGCCCTTATACAAGATGGCGACGGCTGTGGGTCAAAAGCATAGTACAGAGCAGTAGATTTAAGAGTAGAGAAGGTTGAGAATGCTATATGTTACGTATTTTTTTCTCTCTACACCCAGATGACCAGATAGGTCATATTCGTATCACGTTGGATTAGCGTCACTCTCTCGGAGAATCTTCATCTATAGAGGGTTTCTTGAAGCGTGGGACGAGGTGACATCTGGAGGTGACCTCTTCATTCCACCTGTCACATAGGATGAGGGATGAGACTTGTTAATGGCATTTATGCCCCCTTTTATGCACTTTCTTTCACCTTCCAGAAGATATACCGGGGCCCCGATAGGATTCACTGACGTACAAGACTGATGTTGGTGACGGGCTACTGCTCTGTAGACCTGACAGATTGAGACTACGGACCCCGAGTATTTTATCAAACGTTAGGACATAGGCTATCCGTAGTGTGACTCCGTTAAAGCAGGTGTTTTATTGCCCTTTCTTGTGTACAACTACAGATCCTACGATAGAGTTGACATGCCTGCAGCTGGAGGACACAAAAAAGAGGATGGACGCCGCAAAGAGTAAGCACAAGACGAGAAGCCATCTTGGTCCCACGGCTAGGAGGCGATGGAAGATAGCTTGCACCATTCTCACCTGGGTGGTCCTATTGTCGTTAACGGCGTTCACAGGTAAATTCCATAAACATTAATCATATACTGGTTACATAAATCCGTCACTATGAAAAACACTGAGTTTGAGCGATCTCTAGTGCATCACCCCCAGGTTTGTACAGTAAAGAAATACAGGAGTGCATTATACTGGGGGACGTTTGGGTGGGAATCTGTTTGGACATATCTTTTCAGGGTGGCAGAATCATGTACCCTGGTGGAAATATGTTAGTAGATATCATGTATCGTTTATTTTTGTCTTATATATTGTTTACCATCTGCGGAGAGCAACATTGAAAGACCTGTTTGACCGAGCTAGCTGCAAGTGATTTTCGAAAGCATGGCTCTTCGGTTCAGTACATGTGTTGGAGGGCTATGTAATTGGGAATTAGATGGAGTACATCTATTAAGTCACGGTAGACGCTGTTAACATCTCAGATCACATAAAGAAAGGGAATTACCCATGCGTTGTCGTAAAATTCTCGTACTGAGGCGTCCATCAGTCGACCATGTAGATTTCATCGGAGGCTGTTCTGTATTTCAATCAGCGTTCAAAGCTTCGTATCGCCCTATTCATGTAGATAGCGACTCTGAGAGGTAAAAAAGTGTTTTAAAAGTCTATATCGCGACGAAGAAATGGTCACAGTGTTCAGCATAGCACATTCCATTTCACTCGCTCCACAAAACTAATAGAATAGTACAAGCTATAACGTATCTTTAAGCTACAACTGCCTGTTACACCCCCATTCCACTATGGGTGAACTATAGCTATCAGTCACACCCCCATTTTCACAAGGGTGAACAAAAACTGTCGGTAACACTAGCCTCCGTTGCAGTCCTTTTCCCCGCAGCGTTTTTTTTTTTCAATTTTTTTTTGGGGGGGGGGGGGGGGGCTTCGTGGCGTATCTGCTTCGGATCCCGTATCCGCCGTGCCCCTGTGTCCGCTATAGACCCTGCAGCAGACACAGGGTCTATAGTGGACACAGGGGCACGGCGGATACGGGATCCCAAGCAGATACGTGGCGCCCCCCCCCCCCCCCAACAAAAATTGAAAAAAAAACGCTGCGGTGAAAAGGACTGCAACGGAGGCTACGGTAACACTTTTATTCCACTAGGGCGACCTCGCTATGAACTCGCTGCGACCTAAACTTTGACGGATCGCTCAGCAAATTTATATGTGAAAATGATTTTTTTACGCTTTGTTTGTGCATTTTTGTCCTTTCAGTCATACTTTTGCAATTTGTATAATAATACAATTATGAAATCAACGCTTACACAAATCTAGTTTAGACAGCAGCGAAGTCGCAACGCGATCGCCGTCAGGTGGAATGAGGTCATCCGGTGTGAAGCAAAAACTAACGAAAGGTATCAACATCCATCCGTATAAAAGGTTGCGGCGGAATAAACGTCATCGGGATAACACGTTTTATAACTGTTTTTAATGAATCCATCATTTGACATGGAGGTTTAGATTTACGGTGTTTACTACCTTACATGTAAAAACATATTGAGCGGTTGGCATTCAAACCTCTCTTAAAAACAACAATATTTGATGAATAATAACATGGCAACGTTTAATTAATCTTAAGGTTGGCAGCTGCTCCAAAAATTGGAATATGATGCTAGAGTACAGGATTTAAAAGACAACTAAGCACACCTGAAAATCGTTCTTTATCTTTAAAATTCAGGGGTGTCCCTGAAGCTCAACTGGTAGCAGCCTCACGGTTGAGCTCCTGGTTCAAAGTAGTATGCTGCTAACTTGGAGATCCCAATTTAATCCCTGCCTTGCTTGGGGGATATCTCGGCTGGGGCTGCACCCGTCTTTCGGAAGGGACTAAAATTGGGGTTCTATGTTTGAGGAGGTGCCCTGAGTACGTTTAAGGGCAAAAGCTAGCCACCCCTTCCTGTGAAAGGACCCCTGATACTAAAACAGCAAGGAAAAGTACTTCCCTTTGAGCCACTAGATACTACAAAGGTCTGAGCGATGTTTAAGATTCTTTGAGCAATCTGTCGGAATTTTGGTCATTCAGCGGTCACAGCGCGCTCGCCACCTGAAGTGGAAAGGGGATATAAAGCAACTACCATACACACACACGCGCATCAGCATAACTAGCTGTTGCTATTTGTCCCATGCGAATATCCAACAATCTGGATGGCGCAGTAATAGATCAATACTTGACATTGTCTATTGGTCGTCAGACAGGTTCGGCTCTGTCTGAGTGAGCACAGATGCTCCATCATCGAACAAGCTTTAGGGCATCATGTGGCCGAGTATCGATCCGTGTGGAACCTCCATTGTCAGAAGATCGTTATCAACAATTTCAGAGTCATTATAATATGTGCTCGCCATTTAACTCGTCTAATTCCGAGTCAGTGTAAAGAGTGTGTTCCACATCTTAACAGCTAAAAAAAGAATTAAATGGGACACAGTGTCTAGTTCTGTTTGCGCTGCCGGCGGTAGTTGACCCAAAAATGCCGCCTTAGTTAGAAACGTAGAAACGATTTATTAGCAGAGCATGAAGGTGCCCCTGCACACAATAACGCCGTGGACTAAGAAATACATCACCACGGACTACTCTATCGATTTCTAGTAAAGGTACAAAATGTGGAAAATTAGGATGTATTGGAAGTAGGTAAAAACCACTTGTCTTCAGATCCCTTTCTTCAGATGTTATCCGTTTCGGCGTCGGCGTCGGTGATTGACTGCTTATTGATTTAAAGTTGTTGGGGTACTTTGAAATTCGGTCCAAGGAATAATGAAGCAATTTCACACCACATCGTGATAAGAAGCTACCGCAGATTTGTCTTGAAAGACCTCAAACCTCGGACAATATGTCCCGATTGCCTCCCGCTGAATATAGATTGCATGAACAAATCACAGTTTGCGGTCGGAATGACAGGAGCTTTCCGCAAACCACCAATGTTCTTATACGTGTTTATATTGAAAATGATTCTGGCCATGACCCGTGAATCTATCTTAAAACTATATAGATGGATGTAAAATACAGTTCAATATTGTGCTGTTTGGGTACAATTTGTCAAATTAGAATACAATATGTAAACCAATGTAGCTAACCTAAACACAAAAGGTTTAAAAAGTTGATTTCGCTCGATTGTATGTCCGTTAATACGGAACCAATTGTATGTTGATTAGAATCATTGCAAAAGCTTAATTACCATTTACAATGATATTCCTCTTTTGTGCCATATCATTGGAATGCAGGTATCGTTCCCGTTTTTTTATGATTTTTTTTATGTAGCAAGCACTATGACTGGTTTCGTCGTTGGGTTACTATATACACCGCCTCAAAAAGTGGTAAAACTCCCATGCCAACGTCAGACACTGTGTTGGCAGGGAAATGTCTGCACTTTTGTTTTGTGACGTAGTAACACAGCTCTGGTATTCAACCATTCTATACAGGATAATGATAAGTATAGTTATAAAGGGAAATATATAAGATTACCAACGATGCATGATACAAAAAGATTAATAACGTAATAACAAAGATATGATTGATTTACCCGCCAACGAAATCAGTCACAGTAATGCTACATGAAATCGTGGTGAGTAAAGATGAGGTTTCCTTTTAAAAAGAAAATACACAAGCTTTTCAATAATATATAAGTATTTTTCAAAATAGGACATATGGTCAAGGTAAATTTTGGCGCCTTTGTTTACCTACCCAATCACATAAATAGCCCTGGTGCTCCACCCATAAATGTACGATCAGAGTAAACTGGATATCTTTATCAAGGACGGCAAATAAGATTTGCAATGGTATATATCATATGATACGATCAACAGAAATCAGTTTCCGTTTATTGTGTTTTAGAAATGTATACAACAGATGAGGCCCCCATTCCACTATTTGCGATCAAGCTGCGACCAGGATTGGATTTGTGTCATCCTCGATTTCATAATTGGAATATCATGCAAAATGCAGTACAAAAAACGTATGACTAAAAAAACAGCAAAACACAGAAAGCGTAAAAATAATCGTTATCATTTGTGAAATTTGTTGAGCGCTCTGTTTAATTTCAAGTCACAATGCGGTCGTAGCCAGTTTGCCGCCATAGTGACAGGGGGTGTAAATAGTATCAACCCTGCCCTACTGACGAAGAATGTTTATCTCCACTGTAGCTTGGCTTTATCTGAGAGTCGAGAACCTAAGGACAGAGAAGGGGCAACTACAGTCCAAGGTTGTTGACGATGCAAAGACTATGGTAAACCTTCAAATAAGAACTAATAGATTATCGAACCAAAAGGACGAACTCGCCAAACGAGTCACGGATGGAATCTGCGAGATAGAGAAGCTCCAGAATGCGACAAAGCTGTTGAAGACGCAGTTGGACAGTGTTTCTAGTCAGCTGAATGTTCAAGATGGTCGACTGAGGATGGTTCAGGATCGCCTCAGCTTCATTGGAGGATGCTACGACTGTGTTGTTAGAGGTGAATGTCCAACGCCTTGTCTTGTTTAGTATACTAGTGAGGCCATACTGATTCGATCGTATGGATGACACCCGCTGTAAACTGCAAAATTGATGCGAGAGCGTGAAAAAATTTTTTAGCCAAAAAGACTTATTTTAAAATCTGAGTGGTAAGGAAGTTTTTACAAATGACTGAACATATAGTATGCTAAACAATAAATTCACCGACAATTTGTTTTGTTCTTTCACGTCTTCTTAGAAAACCTTGGAAAACTTGGAAGACTGTTTTTCCAGTTTCGACATATATTTGCACATTTTGCAGCCTCTTTGTACGACAAACAGAATTACAACAAAAAACTTATTTTTTCTTACTTGGAAACCTACGAAGACAGAAGCGTGCGCGGATGTCATCCACATAATCAAGTCAGTGTACGTGGCCTAAGCTTGAAAAACAGTAACACGCTTTCATATAAACGCTCACATCTACCCATGTGGTAACTGTTCTTTTGTGACTTTAAATGGTATAGTTTTATACCATGAGTGCAGTTTATTCTCTTGTTGTTACCTGTTTACAACAAATACGAAATTGTTTTCACTAAGCTTAGAATATATATTAACAAGACCATAGCACGTACAGGTCAAAAGATACAAAAACGGAAGTTCTGCTGCAGTACCAAGGTCACATGCTGGGGGGCCCAAAATCGACCTTGAATTTCGGCTTCCCAACACCCGCCCACATACCAAATATCATCGAAATCCATCAAGAGGTTCATGAGTTATGCTGACTAGAGTAGTGCGGAAACACAAACAGACAGACACACTCACAGACACACCCTAAACTATATCTCCATTTTTCATGGAGATAATAATCACGTTCATTTATACATCCATATCTATACATTTGGCAACTTCTCATTGATGACTTTGAACGGTGTGGCTATATACCGTTATGTACCTTTGGTTATGTTACGCGTGAATTGAAGCTTTTTCGTTATTGTTATTTTTCAGACTGTTCCGATGTGCGAACACGTAACGTGCTCAGCGGGATATACCCAATATGGCCTAAGAACTTCACCAACGCCTTATACGTGTTCTGTGACATGGGGCCATCCGGGGGTGGCTGGACTGTCTTACAACGACGACTTGACGGCAGCGTTAACTTTTACAGAAATTGGACTGAGTACAAAAAAGGGTTCGGAGATCTTGGTGGCGAGTTCTGGCTCGGAATGGACGCAATCTATCTGCTATTGAGCCAGAATGCGTACCGCTTGCGTGTCGACATGGAAGATTGGGAAGGCAACAAGGCTTACGCTGAATACAGCTCCATCCAGTTAGACACAGAACGTAACAACTATCGGATACGTCTTGGCACGTTTTCAGGCAACGCCGGAGACTCTATAGCCGGCACAAATGCCACCATGGATTACTTCACCAGAAACCTTAACAACATGCAGTTCAGCACTAGGGACAGGGACAATGACGGCTCCTCCAGGAATTGCGCGCTGCTATTCAAGGGAGGGTGGTGGTACAACGACTGCTACAACGCTAACTTGAACGGGATATACTACCGAGGTGGGAACTATACCGATGCCGTACAAGACGGCATCGAGTGGTCCACGTGGAAAGGGTGGCGGTACTCACTGAAAAGTGTGAGTATGAAAATACGGCCCGCAAACTTTGTGCCATAGGACGAACACATTCCGCCTTCTTATATCACGCGTTGTAGTACGGACGAAGAGATGGTAAAACTTGACTTTATTTCCAATCACTGACCCTGAACAAAAACATCTCATAATATCAAGAAGGTTACTTGTATACTAGAAAAAGATAGAGGCCATTTGACAGATACTGACTCTGAATGTATTTCAAGAGCTGCCGTGCCAATATTCGCTAATGACGAAGGATCTACAGTGTAATAATTAGCATTACGTTTATAAACAGACATGTCAACATAACGCATTGTATATATGTACAAAATACCATCATTGTGATACTTGAAATAGGTCTTGATAAATCTACTCGCAATATCTTTCATGTCAAGGTAAACCTTACAGTACCACAACCAGACAATAGAATACCCATGTAAACAGTAGTATACCCTCATTGATACTAAGGAATTGAACCAGGCCAATTCTAATATTTATGATTTAGTTAAAAACCGATATTTTGTACAGATATTCATTACACTGGTTTGTTGATATACCAATTGTAATGAATTGCAGTATATTTTGGTCAATTTGCTATTATTCCGCATACTTGGTGGCAGAGCGTTGTTGCTTCAAGACCTTGTTTGCTGATTTTATTTGTATTTCTAACTCATACCGCTGTAAAATCAGCTGAACCAGGACTACAGGGCCATGATCTGTTTATATCCTTGCATGCGACACTATTTTGGTGTGCTACAGTGTGAGTTTCACTTTTACATTCCGGAATGTGGACGTTTCTTCACAGGTGAAAACATCCTTCGTACAACTTGACGTGGCGACAACATGCAGCAACAGAGGATGGAAATAACTGTAATGCATGTTAAAAACTTTGATAAACCCCTGTTACACATTCTCGACCTTCTGCAACGACTTTATTATTTATCATCTGCAACGAAACTCACCCTACAAAGGTGGGCGCTGGGTTATGCTAGGGTCACATTTCACATCCGGGGCCCGGCCGGGCAGTCTTTGGCAACGAAAAGTATGATACAAAAGATAACAAAAACACAAAACGTACCCAACATTATTCAAGAGCATAGCTTTTGCAAATTCATTAATATTCACTTCGATTTTTCGTTTCCGCCCGGCCGAGCCCCGGTTATGAAATGTGACCCTAGCATTAGCAGTAGTCTGGAATCCGTCCTATTCTACTTCCAGTTCACTCCTATCATCGTATCAAAGAAGAATATGGCTCTCCAGACTTTGGTTTCTTCTTCAAAATTTGTACTTGGCTTTTTAAAGATTTGCAGGCAATCTAGCCGACCAACTGCCAACAATAACGGTCTTGCTCACGACTAACCTCCAACCATGGTCTGGAGGAGGTCGGGAGGCCGTGGTCGGCTAGGTGTGACAGGGGCTTACCTTATAATGGAAGAAAATAAATTGCAGCACACAGCCGACGTACGGATCGTAAGTTTTTTTTGGAAAAATGGTAAGTCAAATTGCAACTATTGTTGCTTGGGGGCTTTTTGTTTTTACAAATATCATAGATTACCTGTCTACTTACATGTAAGTGCGAGTTGTTTTTGAGTTTTTAAGTTTATGAAGCGGAAAATATGTTACTTTCTTTGCTATTGTCCACAAGACAACTTATTGTATTCCTCTGGCCTTAACATCACAGGTCGTGTTTATAATGTATACTGATACATCGTACCAGATATCATAAGACAACAACTATAGATTACATGTCTCTGGTATATTGCTTGATAAACCCTATAGCAGCTATTGTAAATAGCTGTTTAAGAAGCATTTTGAAGAATAAATGCAGTATTTTCACGACTCCATTTGTATGTGGATTATTTTATGTTGTATGTGTATGATATTGCCGATAAACGGTGTGTATAAAACGGTCAAAGTTTGAAATATGTGCTGAGCCATGTCCAACGTCTACGCCAAGAAGATGGTAACAAAACAATCACTGGATTACAACATTCTTCGGGAACGTATTTTTTAACACCGTATCAACTATCTATGTATGTAATATTATGTAGATACTTTACATATGGGACCGGACATGTAAGCAGCGACACCTATGGCTTCAGTGCAAAGCGAACCGCGGTCAGAATTACCTTGAGGAAGGTGACAGACGGTCACCAAAACGTCGGTTCGGATTAACAGTGACTTACCAACCTGATAACACCATTCATGAAAACCTTCAAAGACCTTCATAGTATACATCCCGTTTAATATATGTATATTTTGTACCCTTACTAGCCTGTGTTACACAACCCCCCCCCCCTGTCGGGGGCTGATTGGGCCTCCACCTCTCACCACGAGAGCTTGTGGGCATACACCCATTCCCTAACCATAGATCAGGATCTTAAACAACTATGACAATCAATCCAATAGGCGCTGAGCATTCTCTGTCACCATGGAAACCAGTCATCATAACGTGGTGATAGTTCTTAGGCTGGCAACAATTGGTACCGTGGTCCAAGTCAGCTTATATACATAAATCAACTGGATTAGGATGTTTCCAATTCTCCTGGCTTAGAGTGGTTAGCTACATGTATGGCAACCACTCGTATAATCTTCATTCGTATTCAGATACATAGTACAGATACAAAATACAGATATTCAAATCGAGTATGTTGACCGTGTCAGTTCCTTCATCGGAGTGAGGAGGGTTGACACGGTAGCCTTCGCGTGGATTTGTTTAAGGTGGATGACAGGTTGCGAATCTGAGACCCACACACTTTTGGCATCCGTCTTCTCCAGGGGCACCAATTCGAGGGAGACGTGCTGGTTCTGGTTGGGATGCTTGCAGCGAGCTGCCGGATGACTCTTACGCTCGAGGTCCGCCATGATAACAACAGCCCGCCTGGCGCTGCTCTCGTCCGCCAGTTGAAGACAACTGCCGTTGGAGACTTGTCCCTCTAACTGAGGGGGGAATACGTGTAAAGTGCCTTTCCCAAGGGCACAACGTCGGGGCGCAAGTTCGGACATGTCTCTGGGCACAACCCGGGATTAGATCATTTGTTAGCTACAAATATTATAGGAATCCAAACAGCGGAAGATCAGCTAGAAGCTTGATTATAGTCAGCCTAGTCGACTGCCATCCTAGTACCCCCACCCCCCGAATTGAACTAGAGTGGAGATCTCGCTGCGTCTGCACTTCGACCTAAAATTAGGAAGAACGCTTAACGAATTTCGTTGATTAAAAAATCCTTTCAATGTATGTTCCTTATTGATGTTTTTCAGTCCCATTTGGCATGCTACTCAAATGACTAAGTAAAGGTATCAGTAAACATAAATCCAATTTCGGTCGCAATGAAATTGCAGCGCATTTTGGAATAGGAGCCTACGTACCAGATATCATGTTTCACAAAGCCAGAATACTGCACACTGAACAGGACTACTTTATGATTGGTATAAAGGAGGCATTATACATCAGGGCACTCCAGCCATCGTGAGACAGAGACAGTGGGCGTTACTTAGTTCCTGGCACGTTTGACCAAATGCTGACGTCACGTATCCATGAAGACACGTGTCAATAAAGTCACGTGTCTGTAACTCTCGCGAGTTAACGTTCGGAAATGATTGGTTATTGTTGATCCCGAAGAAGGCGACAGTGGTCGTTGAAAATTTTAGCCGTAAATACCTTAGTGTTGGAAGAAAGTTTAGCACTGATTACTACCAAAACGGATGAGCTTCCTTGGTGATGTTTCAGTACGTTTCTTGTACACACATTCTCAAGACAAGTCAACGACATGGCATTCACCTTTTTGGCCGTGTTAAGCACGTACAGTGTACAGCCCGTTAACAACTTGTGCTCTACGGTTCTTCGGTTTAATACTTTAATGCCTAGTTCGGGGAGTTTTATAATGCCATGATGAATGCAGTGTTATTTATTCACTGTTTGGTCATTTGTCGGGTTTAGATGACTTTTTGACCGTGAATAGGCATGTGTCTGTATACTCAAAGCGAATATCTAACTGGACAGAGCCAATTTGTCTCCGGAAACTGAGATTTTTTAGTTGGCGCAAAACGGCGTAATTGTTGCAAATCTTTTTTTCATCAATCTTAATCAATGTACCTTTGTTTTGAATTTTTTTGACAACTCTGCAAATTCCAATAATGTTATGTTGCATCTGATTTGGAATCTGATTTGGAACCGAAACTGAGAATGTGACATTCCTGACGCGGCCATTTTGTTTGCAGAGGTCGTGTATTTTACTCGTGTGTCGCACGTCAGTGAGACTGCAAGGTACAATTGTCGAAAATTGTCGCAATTTCTAACGCAATTTGGCGCAGTCCAGTAAGAAACAAGTTTAACAAACGATTGGTTCTGACTTACGTGGATTGTAGCGTTCACTACAAAATTTGAGAAATTCTACTACTTGAACCTACAAATAAGAAGAAGATCTTGTTCAGACCTGAAAATTATTCCTTTTTAGGTTTAATGTCTTTGTTAACAATGAATGTAGCTCAGTGGACAGAGTCGTAAATAAAGAGCAATTGTAGTTTAATCTTATTTGCAAAAAAAAACAATGCGTGAATTAAACAAGAAAGGGTATGATTGTATAATTTCGGACATGGCATAATTTGCGAAATAATGAATGAAGTACCATACATTTCACAAATACTATCGTGTTTCTAACTTGCACTAGCAGTTGCACTTTTCACCTAACAAAACCAATCTAAAAGTACGTTTGTGAATATTAGTCATCCAGGTCAGCAATAGAGTAATAAAATTTAATCTTTACAACTGGATAAAATACAAATGAAAACCAGACGTTTCAAGCGCCCGTCCGGCAGCTCTTTGTCAATGAGGAGATCTGCCGTTAAATGAGATCTCCTCATAGACAAAGAGCTGCCGGACGGGCGCTTGAAACGTCTGGTTTTCATTTGTATTTTATCCAGTTGTAAAGATTAAATTTTATTACCTAATGTAAAAGTAATTTGAACATTTGAGTGATTTCGCTTTTAATTGTTTGATTCGTTTATAAAGTTATTCAGGGATTTTTCACAGCCTTGCATAACCTATTCTCTGACCTTTCTGTGATCTTTGACCTAACTTACCCTCAGTGTTTCCCGACGTGCCTAATAAACGAGGAAACACAAACAGGCAGACGCTCCCAAAAACCAGACGTGGCATTTATCTCTCATACTTGTCAATGTAATACAACCATGTCCATTTTACACAGTACATGCTCCACCCTCGCACACATTCAGTTCATCATAGTACCAGTCACTTCCTACCAGTTTGCTAGACCAAATTTCGACCCAGGTCAAGTACAGTAAACCTTACGGTTAACATCCTGCAAGTCTCCGGTTACACCATCTTCTCCCTCACATCCTGCCTCTCTACCTTATTAAAATAACCATCAACACACGCCCACACAGACAGACAGAGACGTCGGAAACAACACCTCCATTTTTCATTTTTCGCGGCGGGAAATATTCATGGTTATGAAGCCGAAGTACGTACTGTCCGGACATCAAGCGATTGACTGAGGAACTGCAGCCTGAAGCAAGCAACGACGATTTCTTCCAAACTAGTATTATCCGTGTACGTCTTACTTTAACAATCAGAAAAGGATGCTATGTATATCTCAGACTAGTAACAGTATGATCTAGTCGTTGACGCCATTTAGATGATTATGACAATCAATCAATCGCTCGCAGGCATCAGTGTCTGATGCATGGCTAGCCTGAGTGTCATCCTGTTTCAATTCCAGGCTCTACCTTCACCAAACAGTCTGAGATCGCTCCATTTCAAATCGTTTGGAATAATGTATTCGTCCAAAAATCTGGACGGGCACGCTGATTGGCTCCTTCTATCAGAGCTCCACATGCTATCTCAGCAGGGATCACCCATCCCAGAACTGACCAAAGGATTTGTTTATTTATCTTAGATAGGCTGTAGTACCTGCTTTTTGGCAGATAGAAAGTGTTATCCTGACGATTTTACAAAGATTTGACAAAAAAAACTACTTGGGATCTTTCTCCATACGTGTTTTGTACAACTTGGGATGTTTGTCTATCTATGACATATAATCAACTCCATGTTTTTGGTCATTTCTTTTGGCCATTACTGGTTTGTAATAAGATGTGGTCCCTACAGAGATACCCTGTGGAGAAAGTCGTTAGGCTGAGTGACAAGGACTATTCCCACATGGAGATCTGATAGAAGGAACCAATCAGCGTGCCCTCCAGATTTCTGGACGAATACATTATTCCAAACGATTTCAAATGGAGCGATCTCAGACTGTTTGGTGAAGGTAGAGCAGCCTGGAACTGAAACAGGATGACACTCAGGCTAATGCATGGCGGTTGCAGACATGCATAGGGTTCGCCAGGCTGGTCTGCTCTCGGCATAGACCCTCCAGTCGGTTCTGGTGATCCCCAGTCCCTAGACCGTGTTGAAGATCTAGTCTTCCCATCTTCCTCTTCCCATATGACAATGCAGCATGGTTTATTTTTTTGTAGATTAGAATCATTTTGTCTTTAAACCTCTTTTTACGTCAATTTTGCTTTTGATGCTCACCAACAACTCATTCCTCCTCATGGAAAATACTGCATCGTAGATACCTCAGGGAAAATATATAAATGATCACTTGCTGTTTAAAGAAATCGAAACTGATAAACGATATGGTCGATAACGCCATTACTTTCTTTTCGGCAAAAATGATTTATGGTAAGTCTTTAACACGGTAGATCTTAATGATATCATTGATCATCCACCCAACGCCTGAAGACCCCGTATATTTTAGATTTATGCCATCAATCATTTTTTGTCTAGCACTAGATAATAAAAATGATTTCTTTTTGAGGTATCAGTCTATCAGTCTCTTTTTCTCTCGAATTTTCTTTGTATTGATTCGCTTTTTTTCAGGATTGCTAAAAAAGCCATGTGCCAAATCAGCCATAAACGATATCAATGAGAGGTTGTTAGACTCAGTAAAAACTGTGATTCTTCTTCTTCCCCTAATGATCATCTTCAATCCACCTGTATCATAGCCTCATTCGCAGACCTCTTGGAGAGCCGGCGTTTTGTTTAGGGGTAGTGCTAATTTGCGACTTTCGACAGGGGCCAGGTTCTCTAATGCCGGGTAAGACCGTTTGTTTAATGCTTGGTCCCATTTCCAATCCGGGGCCCGGCCGGGCAAGGTTGTGGGAGCAAAAAATATTATGTAAAAGACAACAAAAGGGAAAAAGCCTTTAAAATTAATCGTAACCATATATTGTGTATTTTCTTGATATGCAGTTTTTTCCACATTTCGTTTTCCGGGCCCCGGAATGGAAAAGGGACCGAAGCATTATGCGAGCCAAGCCGGCGCTCCTAGAAGTCTGCGAACGAGGCCACATCGGCCGTTCGGTAGAATTGTCATCGGAATCTTTGATAGCCTATCTCAAACGGCGTCCTCTGATACTTCAAAGCTAAAAGGTAAAGAAATACAATCCTGATTCAAAAAGTAGATTACGTCCCGGGCGTTCTTTGGATTAAGAAGAGACAACGAAGTCTATCTCTTGGATTAAAGAGATATTGTCGGAAAGCCCAGACAAGACTTTCGCTAGATTTGAAGGCCGTCGGCAACCCTTTGTTGCGTACCCGTCTGAGGCGTGGGATAAAATTACATCCATGGGGTGTTGCAATGCCATTAACGTCAGCTTCGGCAATACTGATTTTATCATATAGATGACATCCTTCGGGCACCTTAAAACCAGTGCGAGCGTGCGAGAAAAATGGGCAAAAAATCACTTTCATTATGAAATCTAAGTGGTATGAAAGGTTGCACATATTACTAAATACACAGTACATACTAAACTAAATGATATATTCCTTATTTCTGTTCTTTTACATCTTCTTCTTCGACCTTGTTTTTGGAAAACTTCACTCATAGGTATTCGTTTTTCCGATTTGTCACTGACGAATGACATAGGATGTTGTCTGAAACGTCTGACTGTTTCAAATTTTTGTCCAGTTGCTTGAGTAACTATTTTTGGCGTATCTTACTACCTGGATGTCTAACCTTCATCAACATACTTGGCATGTATTTGCAGCGTCTTTGAACAATTGAAAGTATTGGCAATGTAACAGTCACCAAAGCAACTGGGTAGACTGTGGAAACGGTCAGACATTTTAGGTACCAACCTTTACCTTTCGTCAGTGGTCTTTCCACTGGACGGTGATCACTGAGCGACCTTCGAGCAACCAAAATTAAATTCGTGCAACCCTTGGTTTTATAATTGGACTATGATGCATAACGTAAAAAAAACACCATACAAAAAATTTCAAAAATTCATTCTTTGTCTATGAAATTAGTTGACCTATTTGTCAAATGTTAGGTCGCTCAGCTAGTGAAAAGGATTGAACTAAGGTCTCCCAGTTACAAACTAATTGGAACCAGGAGTTTAACTATGAGGCTGCTACCAGTTTAGCTTTAGGGACAGTATCAGTCACTTTTCTTATCACATATTTTCTTTGTATCGATTCGCTATTTTTTCCAGTACTTCCAATAAGGCAACTACGGTTCAATTGCAGTCTCCGCAAAGGCTCGCCCCGTTATGAAACCGTTACAGTGTCTAAATCATTTGACATCGTAATTTTCTTATCATTCATTCCACAACTCTGTCGTTACCGGCGGAGATAATATTATTGATAGGTCCCTAGGGGACTTTTAACAACCCCAGCTAGTATTATCACTTACCAAACAGCCACTTTTCAAAAGGACAGGTGTCATAAACGGTAAGGGTCAATTTACGCCAATTGTCATCCTAGGTCCCTATATGCCGAGCCAATCTTTCACAGTTGAAGAAACCAATTGTGGTCCAAAAATGAGATGAAAGAAAATCTGACAAACTGAGAATAACCTTTAGTTTCCGTATACCCTGCCATGAGGTCAGAACGACTTTCTATACTGTGTCTTAGCATGACCACGCCGCTGAATTAGAGCAAATGCCATCTTCGACAGAACTTAAGGTTTATAAACGAGATAGCAAAACGATCTGGGGTAGAGACCACGCTTGTCAAATAGAAGATTAACAATCCCCCCATCAATCAAGGATTCGATCCCTTCCGTTAATGATACTCTGGGAGTTGCAGACGCCCCTAGTTCACAATCTGGACACGTCCGCGGCCGGTACTAGTCGCACACCCGTGTAATTGGTAGGAGACGATGGCTTCTCTACAACCGTCAAGTCGAGATTCGGCCATGAATCTCGCAGAGCCATGCGTCGATAAAATAGAAATCCCCGGCGACGTGTTCTATTGCAGTTCCAGACGCCACACACGGGACCTTGAATCGGCAGATTTGGTCCCATATAACCGGTTAGCGCATTAAAACTGGCGTGCAGCACGTGTGGTATAAGCCACAACTGCAACAAGAAATCGAAGATCTCATACATATACCTACGTGAAAGTTTTGTGAATTTCTTGTTTTATTCATTATTGTGAATTTCTCGCTCGTATGTCTAATGCATTCCCACTACTGGCATTGAGACGGCAACAGGCATGCATATTGCAGGAAATTTAAGACAGGAAATGAGATTATCCATTCTGGGACCTTTCTAGAACCTTTGACCTAACTTTCTGCCAGTGTCCCAGCAGCATTATCGAAGCCATTTTGGCCCTAAAGTCGACCTCAACCTCCTGTAAGTCTGCTTTTACATTTTCCCTGTCACTTCCTGCCACTTTACAGCATTCAAAATGATATATTACTATGGTCACACAAGGAAACTAGCAAACAGACACACCGAAAACAAAGTCTCCGTACACGGAGGTGATAAAACAGTCTCTCAACCTTAATTAAGCTCGACTGTCTATTCTGGAAACACCATTGCAAATTTGTATGTTCTTATGGATCAATCACACAAATTTGCTCCCTTTCGAGCGAGCAAAAACTGTAATTTCACTTGGTACATGTATTCGACAACTTTTGACAAACTTTGACAATCAATGAGTCGAATTGATCTGACAAAGAAATCGTTTTGTGAAGAAATCTTCTCTAATGTAACCGTTCTTTTGTTATGATATAGGCACGAGTGGTAAATCTAAAAGCCATACGCACATGTACACTCTCATCTTAACCCGGTGTTCAAATAGCCAGCTTAATTAAAATGGTTTTCTCGCGAAGCCACACAAGTTTTCCATCAATGTCCGCCTCTGTGACGCCGTTGCTGGAGCCAACGTGAATCCGAAATTTCCGTCGCCGCAGATACTATCTACAAGGCGTCATAAAGGTATACGTCGAGTTGTCGCGTCAAAGTAATGATACGGTAATTAACCAGTGTTTCTGGGCGCCTGTGTCGCGAACTTCAGCCTTGTGTTGGCTTTGACATGGTGTTTTGGCTTTATTTGTGGCCGGGCGGACGTGAGCTGTGTAGAAGTGTGGATGATTATATAACTGGTCGCACCTGCTATGCGTTATCAGTAGCCTGGTAACCATTTTTCACGAGCCGGTCCCGGTCTGTTTTACCCGTCCCTGTCCTAGGGAGCATAAGCGGGTATCTCACTGCGCCAAACCACGCCGAAATCCGCCGAATTGCTCCAAAGGCATTCGGAAAGTGGCTCAAACCAGCACTTATCAATGAATAAAATTCGCAATTGGTAAAATACTGGGCACAAAATGACGCAATCCCTGCATACACTGCAACTATTTTTTATGAAACCCAATCATTGTACATTGGTTTTTAATTCAGTTAAAACACTTCGATTTCCAATAAATCTTGTATCTAATTCGGAGCCGAAGCTAAGAATGTGACGTTTCGGGCGCGGCCATTTTGTTTGTAGAGGTCACATATTTTACCCGTGCGTTGCACGTCAGTGTAACCGCAAGGGAAAATTGGCACAAATTCGCAGACTTGGCGCAATTTCCAAGCAGTCCAAGTGAGATGCCCACTTTACAGCATGTCTTTCTAGCCGGTCGTTCTGATTACTGTTGTCTTGCTATAAGCATCACCCACATCGATATTAGATATCATAACTGCATATAATATTTTGTTTCTCAATGGATTATAAAGAATAAGAATTCCCGGGTATCCCTTTAATTTTCAAATCATAACTGTACAGTCACATATCTCAATTCATTTCAAAGTCATTCGCAATGTACTGTTTAATTCCATTTCGTAAAATGTATAACGATGTTTCATATATTGACCACCTCTTTTTAGATGTATTATATAATCCTAACACATCCCTTTCGCCCGGGAAAAATTTTAGAATTGATGGAGAACAAATCACGCTTACACAGAAATGTTTATTGCAGATGAAGATGTATTGCTGAAGATATAAATATCATACACTTTGGAGAGACATGATTCTACCATGGTATTTTTGCAGTATTGAAAATCTCGTGCTTATGTATCATCAAAATCTTTTTAGGGAGCACATAGTACTCAGTAAATGCTAGGTCAAGCTTATTGCTATGTTTTTCATATGACACAAGTTATAATATGAAACCTCATTTTCTACTCTTTCTACCTGTACTCAGCCCATCATTTTTGTAACAATGTAAACATAGATTTTCTTGTACAATCCTAATATAACATTGAGTTGATATGTACCGAATAAGTGATTTCTTGAAATATTTTTTTCAATTCTCAACAACGACGACGTTCTCCCTACGAATGCTAAAATACATCCTGAAAACACAAATATGATGTCAACACACTAAACGAGCTGACTACTTTTGATCCACTTTTTAGATCGTGTTATTTCTACAGATCGAAGATCATAATGTATTTTCCTACTATGTCTAGTGCTCAACTCGTTTACTAGAGGTTTACAGACACTTGCGCATGTTCAGTGATAGCAAAAATCGGAAGGAGTTGAAAATATCTGGCGAAATATTGGTTGAATTATGATAAACTAGTCTAACCGTATAGTTCATACGGTTAGAGTTGGTTATCATAATTCAACCAATCACACTTGAACTGATCGCGAAAAATGTACAAGCTGAGTTCTAGTCTAGCTATCATTACACATTCTCCTACGCAGAGCCTCTCCCACGGCCTATACAATATATCTTGTAGAGCCACTGCTAAACCGTGCTGAGGTTTACACTTTTGTGGGCGTGGCCTAGAAGCAACTGTCAGCCAATCAGAGAATCGGCTTTACCTAAAGAAACCATTTAAGCGGTTCTCTGATTGGCTGACAGCTAATTTTTCAATTACGCCCCCAAAAGAGGAAACCTCAGCCCGGTTTAGCAGAGCCTCCCCAAGCTGGGTATAGACCTTTAGCAAGGTTCTGTGTAGCAGAGTGAAAACTACCTGGTATCGTGGCTAATCATAAAATACGCCATGTTGAATATGCTACAGAGCCGGTTTCACCTTCATTGACACGGCCTTGAGTGAGTAGTACCACCCCGTCCATGTAAACCACTCTATCCCATCCTGAACGGGACTGGAAGGTGCTCCTTTCACTCCGTATTTACCTACCTTATAGTACAAGCCATTCAAATTGGCAGAGTAACAGTCTTTATACCACCAGCCGCCTTTGTACTGGCGCGCACAATTTTGCTTGGTCGATGCGTCATTGTCCCTGTCGACGGTGCTGAACTGCATGTTGTTAAGATCTCTATTGAAAATCTGAAATGTGGAATTACCTCCCGTCATGGAGTCTCCAGCGTCACCGGCAACATACGTCCCAAGCCTTAGCCTATAATTATCTTCCTCTGATTCTATACGAAACGTGTCGTATTCTGCGAAGCTCCTGTTGCCGTCCCAATCTTCCAAGTCGATCCTTAGCCTGTAGTCTTTTTGACTGAGGAGATAGTACAAGTTTTCGTTGCCGATCCAGAGTTCGCCCGACAGGTCGCCGAACCCGTCACGATAGTCTAACCAGCTCCTGTTGAACTTCACACTGCCGTCCAACCGTCTTTGGATGAGCGTCCACCCACCGCCCTCCGAACTCATGTCGCAGTACACGTACAGGGCATTGGTGAAGTTCCTCGGCCAGATTGGGTACACGCCGTCTAGAGCGTTCCACACTTTTGCATCTGAGCAATCTGAAAAGAATTTTAAAAAAAGAAGTATCGTTTAAGAGGCCATCAATGATTTCAAAATTTTTGAAATTTCTTAAGGAAACAATTATAGTTTACAGACAAAAAGAAAACTACTCTTCTTTTAACATCACAAAGCCCACACATTACATAAAAAGTGGGATTATTATTTAACACTGTCTTGGAAAAAGAAGTCGAACCCAATACGTTAGAATTTAGTGTCAATACTTAGACTAGAGTAGTCACATGCTAACTTGTTACCCATTGTCTGTCCGTCCTTTTCTTCATGTTACATGTACTTGCAATTAGCCTCCCGGTAAGAACTTGCAATAAACTTATTATTGTTAGTACAAAATGGTAATGAAGTCACTTTATACTGAAGAACATTTGCTCTCTATACTGACCAATATGTTGTGACGTATTGCATTAGATAAAAACGGTTAACGGGTTTGTTTAATATTCACTACTATCGACATGCTTGTAATGGTCCTTTGCATTAACTATTTGAAGAACATTAGATAATTTGCTCATATGAAAAAAGTGGTACCTCTAAGTCTGAAGCGCGCAGTAAATATTATTCCACTCAATGATCGTCTAGATGGTAGTGAGTTATGAGGGGTGACCAATGTGTTTTGGGCCTCGCCAAGATATGAAGGTACACAAATCAAATATCGGGGAATAATAATATAGCATGAGGTCTTTTTTTGAAATCCACCAAGCTTGAACTAATTGTGATCAGTACTTTGCAGTCTACATCATTTTGAGAAGTATAACTATTAAGCCTTTTATGAAGTTCTATCAAAACTCAAATCGTTAAGTTCATTACTTTGCAGGCGACACCCAGTAACATCATGGGAGACAGAAGGAAAAATGGCCTAATGAGCTGAGGAGTGCAGGTCAACTTGATCTGCCGAAAGTCAGATACCCACATATTTCTAGTTGAAATATGAAGGGAATATAATTCTCATCAATAACAATATCTTTAAAGTTTTCATGGCATGAGTAACTCGACCCACACAGCTGATCACAGTTCACCTCTTTTTTTCTCGACGTTTCCTTACAGATTATGAGCCGAAATTTGAGCTGTGCATCATATTTATTGATGAAGACCTCAACGTATTAATTACGTCTCGTAATAGGGACATTGCGGTTACCTCTTATTAAACAGTTGTCACAACCACCAAGCATGATGAGACGATCCCTTACAGTCCTCAGGGTTGATCCTTTATCCGTGAGGTCCTTGGAGACATCGTTCAACCTTGTTCTAAGGACCACGGAGGTGTTCTGTAGCTTCTCTATCTCGCAGATCCCGTAGGTTAGTCTGCTGTCTAGTTCTGCCTTCTCGCTCACCAGCTGACCCGTTCTGTACTGCAGGGAAGCCAACAGCTGCGCGTCTTTTAATACTTTGTCTGTGAGTAGGTCCTTCTCCGTACGCAAGCCTTCCATCCTTAGATGAAGCCATACTGGGGAAAGAACGACAAAGTTCTTGATGTTATCTGCATACGAATCATCCTCTCAGGCCTTTCACTTAAATATATCATGCTTCTTGCAGCGTAAACGCGGGCTATCCGTCACCAGCCAATCAGATGCTCACCCTGCTGTTGTTCGAGGGATAGTTGCCAACCAATCACGCTGCCTCTTGCACGTAACCGGTGACGTGATTGGCTGGTGATAAATCTATACTCACGCTCCTGTTGTTGAGAGGAATATTTACCAGCCAATCACCTTTCCTACTGATCGTAAGCGGTGACGTGGTTGGCTGGTGACGACTAGCCAGCCCTAGTAACAGTGACAGGCCGTTCGGTGTAATATAACCAGCTGCTGCCGCGCCGCGTGCCTGCGAAGCTGGTGTGTTACGCCAAATGGCGGTTATACCGGCTATATAGATACAGATACATATAGTAACGGAGTCAGAAGGATAGGTAGGAACGTAGACCGTAACGCCAGGATGGATATACCTAATTGTAGAAGTGACTGGCCTGGTATGAGAGGGTGCTGCACATAAAATCTTGAAATATTTTGCTCGGATAGAAACCTGTGTCATCTCAGCGTCAAAGTATTGCCATTGTTTGTATTGTCCTCTAATTAGTCTGATTCCTTTTTTCATTTCGATGCTTATTCATGACTTTTCATTGACCAGCTAAATCACATTATTTTCAATTATCATTAATAAACCCAGGCGAATGAAATGGAATTTTATCCAAAATGTTGCATCGATTGTCAAACATAAAACGTGCATCGTAATATACAGAGATATCGTTCCGCATCTGACGAGCATTAAACATAAAAATATGTGAATCTATAGGAATTGGCAAAAAAGAAACTGTCATTCTTACAACCATAAAGTTGCATTTTACCTCTCTGTCAACTTTTAAACATTTCTAACGACATGGTTTTGTTTCGCACAAGATCTAAAATAAAATCGGTACACTGAGACCGTAGGTTGCCCTATGTCATATGAGTAATATAAAGTTTACTTTATTTCTTAAAATGAATTGTCGACATAAAGAATCATAATGATAATATCAATAGAAATAACTTAATTGCAAAACCATGCCAGAAGGGTAAATGCAAACAAAGCAAAAATTAAAAGTGGTATAGAGCGTGTGTATACTTTGCAGTGAAGGAAAATGAATTACATAGATAAAATAAAAGCGAAATGACAACTATTCTAAATCTTTGTTTACTTAAGTTATTTGAAGGGTTCGACTTATCATATCTAATGCCACAGGAATACCAATACAAGCGTTTCGTTAAGTCAAATACATGGTTGAAAAAACACACCCATGTGTATTCAGTCTTCACTGTCGTATAAGTGACATGTCTATTTTGCCAGCAACAATGCCTTACACGTGATTCCTAAAGCTGACAGCTTTTTCGCCAAATAACCACTTATTGTGAATTTCACTGAACTTTAGAAATTGGTGTCTGTCAAATCAGCGCCCCAACTCAAATTGATGTCGCGCGCCATCCAATAACACCTGAACAAAGCCATTTATGTTAGGTAATACATTTTGCCGTCACAAAAATGAATGTACAATCGTTATTTGCCTGTGCTGTCATCTATTACTTTCCGGCGACACGCAGAGTTTCTTATAGTACATTGCTACAGTCAAGCCTCTCTCTCATCTATCTGACTCTCAATTAATATTTAGTCATGACTTATTTCCTGGCGTAATCCCGGCATAATAGCAGGTATATAACGGCACACTCCTTTATATTCATAACTTAAAACCCAGGAGTAATTGCAATCGTTTATCTGACTGATAACTCCTACGAATCACGACATTTGCATCGTTCCACTTTCTGCTTTGATTATGAAGTAATAAATCAGGAGACACGGCGTATAAAAATGAAAAACATAAAGCTAGATTTGAAGGCGTATTTAAGAGGACGGGTATGGAGAAATACCGGCATGCTTATTGTTAAAAGACACCCATAATCCTTTAATATCTCACTGTTAATCCGCCATATTACAAATAAATGCCTCTGGTGGCATGTTTCAGTGCCAATGAATTATGTACATGTTTATTCCACTGCATGCGATTAGTAGCAGTGCTAAAATAGCCTTATTGCAGATCGCATAGTTTGAAGCATCAACATCTTAGAGGCATGTCAAACGTATATTTACATGTACAAAAAGTAAAGGAAGATGTCATACCTCTGTGAAATAAATTCAGTTTTTTGTGTGAATTTCATCATATATATATGTTATTGTGATTTTTTTTTATTTTGACGATGAATTTTCCCACTGACTACCATAAGGCTGCTGAAATGATATTCATATCGCTGGAAATTGAACACAGGGAATAAAATCATCTTTGATGACCTATCCTGGGTCCATTCTGGGACCTAATTTTGACCTAATTTTCTGTTAGTGTCCCATTCGTGCCCAGCACATGTGGTAATATGTGCCAGAACACGTACATTTTAAATAGACACCAAAAATAATACCTCCCATTTAGCGGAGGTAATGAACAAAACAAGCACATAATTAATTTAACGACTTACTGACGAATCAAAAGCAGAACCTCCCGTCTCGCGAAGGTAATGAATTGAACAAGCACACAACCTAACGACTAACTGACGACTTAAAAACAATACCTCCCTTTCAGCAGGTAATGAATAGAACAAGCGCAGTATCAATTTATCGACTTAATGACAAATTAAAAACAATGCCCCCGTTTTACAGAGGTAATGAATAGAACACGCACTTAATCAATTTAACTACTTGGGACCCCTTTCCACTTGACGGCGTTCACGCTGCGCTCTCTCTGCGACCTACATTGAAAATAAAAAATGGCGCCGCTGCGTCCTAAACTGAATTTGTGTTACCCTTGACTTTATGATGGGAATATCACTCATAACGTACAAGGATGGCCCAAAAGACAACAAAACACACAAAGCTTAAAATATAATTTTTTGTCGATGAAATTCGTTGAGTGCTTTGTCAATTCGATCGGCCGCAACGACGCCGCAAGCGTGCCGCGGGTCCAGTGAGGGGGGGGGGGTGCTTTACTGACGATCAAAAATAATACCTCCCGTTTAACGGTGGTAATGAATAGTCTTCCTTTAGGCCCATGTTGGTGAAAAAAAATATACATTTCATTGTGCGTTTTATTATCAATTCGTAAATTGAACAAGCACATAATCAAGTTTACGACTTACTGACGAACGATGTGAGCGACAGTAGGACCACCCAGGACAGAATGGTGCAGCAGAGTCGCAGGCGGTGTCTGTGGTTGTTCAGGGAGTACAGCACTTTCCTCCGCTTGCACTTGTCCGACGTGTTAGCCGAGTCTGCCATGTCGTGGTGGTCGCCCATCTGCAGACATTTCAGTTCGTAGGAAGGCTCTGCGGTAGACATATTGGAGGGAAAATGATCATTGATCTCGAACTAATTTAGCTCACCGAACAGCTAATCTTCCACTGGTCGTACAGAGAAGACAGACACTATGTACAGGTTCATTAAGGAAATTCCCCTAGCTCGACAAACACAATGAACAGTTGCCTTTAAGCGTTGAAACGTCTCTTCCTAAGAACTGCTACACTTTCCAGTAGCGTGCATGTCGGGTCAGCGACACATCCAGGATTCTAAATTCACGGACTTCTTGGTCCAGAGGCATTGTCACTTACCACTGGACTACGCACGCTACACTCGAAAGTACAGCATTCATGTATGCTGATGTCTTTTCAAATGTACCCATGTGGCGAGTAGAAAGAGAGCGGGGAGGGCATGCTCACTGAGCAGGCATTGTACCCTCCTTTTAGAACTTCTCGGTGAATAAGCTTGCCCTTGACGGGTAATTCTCTCTCACTCCCGCCGTAATGGCTTAGCTTTAGCCAAAAAAACCTCGATAACTATGCACTTAGTCTGTATCCCTGGGCAGATGAAAAAAATACACGAACAAAGCCCAACCACGTCGAAGGCTTTAGATCCGTCCCTAGGCCACTGTTGATGAACAAGAAATTTAAATCATACCCTACATCGTGCGGTTGTTAAAATCCGTATAGAGCACTACTAGAAGCAATGCGCGTCACAAGCCTACAATGCCCTTGCATTTATGGTAGTGAATCCACTCAGGGACTTTGGCATGGTGCATTTAATCCTATAGAACCACTGCACGCTCTAGGAAAGGTTTGAGAGATGAAAGCGTCATACTGTCTACTGAACGTCGCATATCAAAGATTGGATTAAGATAAGTCAGTGGTTAAGAAGGAACCGACCGGCGTATGCCCGCATGGTTGTTTCTAAGATGCTTTGAAACAGCGCACATAAGACCCTTCTTTCTTATCTATATCCATAAGAACTTGGGGGGTCCGCCTCAAAAATTTACGATTTCTTTTTTTCCATTAAAGAAGTTTACTTTCTATCATTTGAATGATATCATGTATTCTTGGGAAGACATTTGCTAATGCACTTCATGAAATTGGGCACAATTCACGATCGTGAGTTGAGCCATTTCCTACATAACATATATCTACGTAAAAGCACTCAGTGAAAATTGGTATAACTCAGGACTCAGGTGCTTTCCTAGATATCATATATTTACATAGACCGGTGCAATGGCAAGTATAGTGTTCGCCTTGCATTCGTTAGGTCAAGAGTTCGATCCCCGGCCAAGTCATACCGAATACTTAAAAGGATGGTACATGTACGGCTATCTTTCCTTAGCACTCAGCATTTTGGAAAGAATAATAGTTGAACTACTTCTTGTGGACTAGCTCCCTATTGAAGTGATTGTACAAAGTTGTGTGACCAAAGGTTTATTGAAACGGAGATGGGCGCCGCCCTATGCACTATTCGGTGCGCTAAGGACTGCTATATTTACCTAAAAAGGATATATATTACCACAGTGTTCTATTCGTGAGTGTGCCAACAACACGTCAAGAACCATTCGCTACGTTTCTATGTGTCTGTCTATTGGGAAATTTGTTACTGTGTGGTTTGAATGTAGAAGTTGGGTGGCAATAGATTAAGTGATGACCCAGCATATCCGCATATGAGGTCACCAAACCGCCTAATGGAATCAGTGCTTCCCTACAGTCAAGTACAACATTTGACTCAAATTTGAATTTAGTTAATATTCCACCAAAGAAATCGAGTTTATGCCCCCATTCTGCGGTGCTCTCGCCTTGCGCTTTCTGCGACCTAAAATTTAACAGGGTGCTCTACGAATTTCATAGAAAAAAAACGAATCTTTTAACGCCTTGTGTGTTTTGTGGTCTTTTAAGTCATACTTTTACATTTTGTATGATATTCCAATTATGAAGTCAAGGGTTATACACATCTTATTTATGCCACAGCGAGAGCGCAGCGCGATCGCCGTCTAGAGGAATGGGCGCCTTAGGAGACTTATTCCATTCCTTCCCCTGAGAATGGAAGGCGTTAAATTCATCATCTTTCGAAAGGATTTCTAAGTGATGTCGTCTAAGGTAAGCCAAGCATGTCAGCAAATGCGAGATTGGCTCCTTTCTATTGTTAGAGCTAAGAAGCGGGTGATTATGCCCCTTTTGCCTTCCTCCATCGCCGCACACACACACGCATCATCACTCGTCATATTACCGGCGGTCGGTTGAGCGGAAACACCGGTGCCAACTTTAGCAGCTGCCGACTCAGATCGACCTGTCTAATCTGGGAACCAATGTTCAGTGGTGGAAGTCACAATCATACACGACAAGAATACATAATCTGGTCGCGCATGAGAGGGACCTAAAGCGGGTAACTTACTGGGCATTGCGACTTCTTTGCGCCTATTTGCGAAAGCGCATGTTTGCGCCTGTTTGCGAAAGACATTTGCACACAAGCGCGAACAAGCACCAATCGACGCTAATTTTGATAAGAAACTGTGAATACTCAAATTGCGATTATTCAAATTGATTTTGACTTTTACATTGATGCATATATACGTAACTATGTAGACTTCTAAATTGAAATCTAGATTGTATATATGTTATTTCTTTAACTATATGTACAATATACCAAATAACTTAAGCCCGTTGTAATGTACTAACATCAATTTAGCTTGCTGGCTGCCACTTGGACATGATGCATCTTTATTTTTAGTCAATAAACCATTAGTATCATTATTACTGTTTTCATTATTCATAAGTTCTACACTTCGAATGGATAGCAAGATTTATCTAATTCTTATGATGCACTTGTCTTTTTTTCATTTATATTCCCTAGTATTTGAAAACCTCTTTCATTCCATGCATGGCCGAACTAGAAAGTTTGTCACGAAGCGGCGCAACGAGCCAAATGATAAAGCCGCTTATCACGGTCAATAATATCAGAGTGCTGATGCGTGATTGTGTCCGATGGCTAAGGTGCTAGTCAATGTCGTTATTACCTCCGGGGAGGAGGTTCATCTCCGACGGGGGTATTGTTTGTATGTTCGCACCTATAAATAATTCAAGATCCTTTTGATGGAATTTTGGTATTTGGGCAGGTTTAGCTACTCCCCAAGCAGAGGTTAGGGTTGTTTTAGGCGTTTCTGTCCAATCTGTCAGCTTTGTATTTGTGTGCACTATTTTTCATTGATGTATATCTTCTGGAGCAGGTAAAAAATGTTTTAACAAAGTGAACAGCGGTAGAAGGGTTTACATTAAACTTTTAAAGGAAAAAACAAACACATTTACTTCAACTTTGTGGTTATTTGGAGAGTTGTAATACATTGATACCGGATCTTAAATAATAAGAAAAAAACAGGTTTAGAAGAAACTGATAGAGAGGGTATCAAACACCTAAGCCCACACCGCAAAAAACATAACTACTCCAGGGATGTATGTGTCTATTTTACCAACACACGGAACATGTGCTGAATACAGTAGGAGTTTACCATTAGGTCGATCGTGTTGTCCTCAAACTACGGTCTCCCCTAAAGTTAAAGTAATGCTCTCCATGCCGCCGGCAAAAAACATTTTCCTGATTTATTGGTGCTTGTTTAGGTACGTTTTTACTGATCCCATCAATATCAGCGGTGCAACGTTTCCAATAAATGTCGGATTTAGTTTCGCCGCCATTTTTTATGAGATTGAGTTGTAACCCTCCCAAAAATAGTCCCAGCTTACTTGACGTTTCGTAATAGAAAATTTTACACTTTGCCATTTGGTTTGCCTCTATGTTTAATTTCCCTGAAATGTCAAACCCTACGATGGTGGTGTGTGTCTGCAGTTGTACATGTTTCTCTGATAATACAGCCAATGAAGTTCAATGCCCTTGATTCTTCCAGTCCGAAACATTACTATTTAAACCATTCCTTTCAACATAATTGTTCATACGTTGTCCAACTTAGGCTACGGTCTCATTTCCAATCCGGGGCCCAGCCGGACTGTTTGCGAAAAAAAAAGATGGTCAATATATGATAAGGAGTAATTTGTAACGTTTTGTTTCTTTTGTTGCCTTTTATATCGAAATTTTCGTTCCCACAAGCTGCCCGTTCGGGCCCCGAATTGGAAATGGGACGGAAGCATTAGAGGACAGGCGCCAGGGTTGCGTTGCGCGGATGAGGGGTTATGATGCCACCTTACAATTATTGAAAATCCTATATTTGTCGTGAAAATTTTTAACGAATCTGGCAACTTCTCGGGTTACTAGGAACAGATATGGCCTAACTTTGTGTCCTATTTCGGTAAAAATACGTTCAGCTTAGCCGTTTAGCTGGTGTGAGGGCAGATATGAGTTATAATTGGGTCCTGCGGATGGGTACACTGTAAGAAAACTCGGGGGTTCCCTTTCCGGAGTTTGAGCTCATCGACACCCTGCTTTCTTTCTGTCTTTTAAAGAGAGCATTGTGACTTTCTGGTGGATAATGTTTTTATTTATTCACGAGATGATACTTTTTGAGATTTAAGTTTGGTAAATACTTTATCGAGGTCTTATGTCAGTTCTTCTTGTGCTAGGATTCCATGGGGGCTTAACTTTTATGTGTGCAATAAGAAACATGCGCTATGCCATAACCTATCAAAATTCGAAGATCTTGTACCTTCGTCAAATATTTAGAGTTTCTAGAATGTCTTGTTTAATTCGTCATCATTAATCATTCAAATAAGCTTAAGGGTTTAATCTAACTAACATGTGATCAATTTCTGCAACTATACAGTGAACTTGACTAGCGTATGGAAAATATATGTTTCTGCGAATAAACAAAAAGACAAACTAAAAACGACAACTCCCCATATATAAGGAAACTCTTCCATTGACCTGAAAAGTCTGTTAGCTGTCAGTCAAGTTTGATAAATAGATTGATATAATTCCAACTCTGGACTGTATTACCGGTCACTTCCGTAACTCTAACTGTTTACCCCTCACTTCCTGTCACTCTGTTGCGAGACGTGCTACAATATGGACATACGGAAACACAAAAAAAACAAATAAACACACCGAAAATCTCGTGATAACCGCCCCCCCCCCCCCCCCCCACACACACACACATAGACACCACACAGCCTGTAAGTTCCTAACATGTCGATACCCATTGTGCCAAGAAATTCATCTGGTCAAGATCCAAAGAAAATAGTCTCCTGTATCATTTATTTAGCTAAATGATGATTTGTGTGTGCACATGCCCAATCTCTGCAGATACATCACCATTAACATCGTTAACTCCTGAAGGACGAGGGCAATTAGGGGCTATATGGCTTCAGAAAAATACCCAAATTACATGTCGGGATGGGCATAATTCAATTGAGAGACATAGAAAACCAGATAAGGAACTGCTCATCAAAAATTCACCAGGCTTGGAAAATGGACACTTGCCTTAACAACCGACATTAGAGAATGACATCTTGTAGTGTGTAATTGAATCTATTCTGCTTCGCAAGTGCCCAAATTAACCTAACGGCAATATAAGCTGTTATTGATTAAACAAACCGTCGTTGCTGGAGTGGAGGAACACTAGAAGTAAGGACATTGACTATTCAGTTGATTTACGGGAACTTTTAGCGAAGCACTTTTGTGTTGGCTTGTGTTTTATTTCCTGCCAGATGGCAGGGATAGATAAGATATGCCACCGGTACGGAGGTGTCGACCTCCCCACAGTTAGTGAGTGCATCAGCGTTTCTTTTCAATTGCTGCAGTCAATATGGAGTGTTATCTAACTCAAGTCAGACTGGAGACAGGAAAGTCTGCCCGATTCGTTCCGCCAGGAATTGTGAAAGGCTCTTGAGAGCACTTTCTGCGCGCACCTCTCATTGAGCATATGAAAGAAGATGAAATTTCATATTCGTAAACTGCATTTTGGCAACACTCATTTGACCATGGAATGCTGTATTGGGGCAAGATCATTTGTTGCAAATGGTTTTCTAGTGTCGTAACGGTTCGTGCATTTTATAAAGTAGGGGACCCCCGTCCTACAAAATTACCGGAATAATTTCTGTCCCGTCCATATACCATTATACAGGCTTTACTCAATTCAAACTGTCACCTGGTTCCTTTTATTAACATTAATTTCTCAGCGTTTACCGACAAAAAGAAAACTATTCTCTAATCAACAATGCATAACCAACATATTACAGACATAGACTACTGTCTCAGAAATAAGTCAAACTCAATCAAGAATTTAGTCAGGATTTAGGCAAGAGAAGATACATACTTGTGGCGTTGTGTTGGCATAACCGTTCGGGTGTTTGGCCCAGAAACCAGAATTCCTGGGTTCTCATCCTCTGATTTGTCACCAATTTTGTGCCCTCGGGAAAAGGCACTTTACTATCCTCACTCCATCCAGGTGTGAAAGGGGGTACCTGGCTTCGGTTGAGGAGGCAAAAGGAGGCGGAAGGCGCCTTCCGATACGGTGCCCTAGGCACGGTGGATAACAACCCACTGCCCCTACGGCCTCAGAAAGGCTATGGGACTACCTTTACCTTTTTTAGATACATACTACACTTTTTCACCTTTGTTTATCTGTCCCTTTTCATGTTACTTGCAATTAGCCTACGGGCACGAATTTGCAATGAACTTCGTATCATTAACCCATGTCTCGACTTACCCGAGATAATCACACATAATGAACTCACGTTTTATTACATACTTAACCTTGATCATCGTTAAGTGTGGCATTTGATCTACCCCCCGCGCACAATTATGCATCTTTTTTTAGATCCTGGAAAGTCGCGATTGTATGACATTCGGAATCGGGCTCACAGAAGGACAAGGGTAAAAAGTCATGGGTAAGGCTGTTACATGGAAATGGCTTCGGCTCAGGTACAAGTACACTGACGGTTTTTCGGATAAGTCCCTGTCACACAATAGCTAACCACTGGATAACGCAATTGTGGTTCATCACTTCATATCATTTATGAGAATCCAAAGAACATTCGTATTCACTATCATAACCACATTCTGACATGCTTCTGAATGACAATCCCCCCATTGGGATATATACTAAAAGTGGCTTTTGGCTCCTGGCCTTGTTTAATGCTTAACGACGCTAGACAGCATATGGAAGAGTGTATCAAATGTAATAAAGAGACATCTGCACAGATGTCCAATGCCGTCGTTAGCTTCCCTTGGGAGGCAAATCTAGTCGCATTAAAGCGATGACCTAGCCCGCCCGGCCATGGCTTGCCCAATTGTCTGTATAACGCTGATGCATTCTAATAGAGGCTCCATGGATATTTCGATAAAACGGAGATCAAAGGAAACCATTGTATTTGCGAGAGTATAAGTGGTGTTCTTTTGTCAGCGTGTTTTGTGGTGTCCCCACAATTTTGATCGCTTGGTACATCAATCCTGATATCGACCGCTCACATAAAACCGGTCCATGACGAGCATTCATCGGGGCTGTTTGACGTTAGATGTTGGATTTCTCTGCAATTGGGTCTCTGAGATAAATCGTACCGGATAAAGTCGATCAATCACAGTATGAGATCATAGATATTCTTGTTACATTTGCAACCAAGGCAAGAGTTGTGTAGGGATGTCCCTAAAGCTCAGCTAGTAATTATAACAACCTCACAGTTGAACTCCTGGTTCCAATTGGTTAGTAACTGGAAGAATTCAATCCTGGGTTGGAGACATCTCGGTTGGGGCTGCAACCGTCCTTTGGAAGGGACGTAAAATGGGGGTGTTCTTTGAGTAGTTGCTTTGGGCATGCAAAGGGGGGAGGGACTAGCAACCCCTCCCTGTAAAAAAGATATACCCTGCTACTGAAACAGTAATGTAATTTGCTGCCCTGTGTGCAACTAGGTGCTACAAGGGTCTGAACGAACGAAGAGTTATGTAAGGCTAACATCCCTCCCTCCTCCTTCTTCTCCTTAACCCTTGTCCTGCTGGATTTCCAGAGCAAAAATATACCCCCACTGCTGAAGTGCCCATACACCTTTGAAACAAAGGGTACTAGTTTGATGTTGCTCATTTTCAGTTACTTCGCTTTTCAGCAACCGCGCGGGTTCAACGTACGCATTCTAGAAATACCCTCAACCCGACAATTGTCAGGGCTACCATACAGAACAAGCATGTACAAACCGACAATTGTCGGGCTCAGTAGGACTAGGGATTGAGGAATGGCGGTATTATGTTCGGGTGGTATTTCATACTCACAGTATGGCTAAACCATTACCTTAACGTGTGGCACCCTGGTATCATTCCGGCATATATCATGTACATCGTGCCGTTTGTCGTTGCTGTTGCCTTCACGTAATCGAATGTGACGTAGAAACAGTAGTGTCAGATTCTAGGATTTTTTTAAATTTATCTTTAGCTCCGTGATAGAGTAAAGTGTGTCTCGACTTCTTCACTTCTTGGCTCTTGGTTCTTAGCTTTTAGTTCGTGTTCGTCTCAGTTTCTCTCTTACTGTACTTGGTCGTTTTTTTGCATGGTGACACTGCTCCAGCTCATAATGTTCAAACATACAAATTGGAATTCACATATTCTGCCTGTCTACTGAATCCATAAGTGTCCATTAAAGCAACGCAGACTGTAAGTCTCAGTCTCTAATATAACCGATGGGTAAAAGCTGGGTACACAGCGCCATTGACAATCAATGACAGTGCAATGTGGAACGTTTTTGTACCGTTTTTCTTCTTCTCTTGTACAGCCAAGCCCAATATGAATTGGATAAACGGCAGTATACGCATACATACTATTAGGTAAGTAACAAAACAAGTGAGTGGTACGAATAAACAAAGCGAAATAAAGGGAAGGACACTGATGAACATAGGTAATGGGGCGACTCAATGCAGCATGGCCCTCGCCAGTTCAGTTTTGAGCTAAGGAAGAGACCGCGCCTCTAGAAGAAGTATGTATAATCTGTTCTTCATTCAAGGAGAATTTCTACTTACTGCACACGGCTACGGATGGTCCATTTTTCATCAAATTTTATCTGTATCTTGGGTCCAATAAACCTAATGTCCCTCATATAACGGTTATCTATGTTTTCATGGTATCTTGGTCGTTGGTTCTGCTCTCTAGTTGGTCATAAAGGATCGTGGTTTTGCAGCAGTCTGGTCATTTCTGAGAAAGAGTTTGTTGTTTGTAAAATTCTGCTATGAAGCACTTTTAAGCAGCCGGTAGGTATCACTGCTGGTGGCATACAGACAGAAATATATCTTTCATACCACAAAATTAATCATACAATTAACAATAAAACCACTATAATCAATATTACCCATGCTTGTTGTACATTTTTAATAATGAATGTAGTGTACTATAATGGAATGTGGATCATTTTTAACAATTAATTTTAGTTGTCAGTTGTGAACCAAGAACAATGATTCGTTGTTTGATCTCATTTTTAAATCTATGGCTGTGAAATCAACAAAAAAAGGGGTTGAAGAGTGATCTCTAGTGAAACATGACTAAAGTACCGGTTTCTGAAGTATGGCATTTTCTAAATACTATTTTGTTATTATATCTACCTGGATTTCAAACCTTCATCAACGTACATCTATCGATGTTTCAAAATCAGTAGAAGATAAACACTTTTCACTTTAAAAACAAATTAATAAAAAGTTACGAGGCATATAGATAAATTTGTTGTTAAATGTACATGTATTTCTATTACTGATGATCTCAAGGTTGTTGAATTCATAAAAGAAGCAGAACCTATATATGATATATTGGTAAGTACAAGATTGGAACACATAAAATATCGCAAACTGCTATTGGTTCAAGTTTATTGGCCTCCGTCGTCACAATTTGATAGCAAGGCGCAAAAAATATATTTATGGCGTTAAAAAGCATTCCAACTATCAATTAAGAATGATACCATTCAAAAATAATACACTATGAGCCATGAAGCCATATCTCTGTGGCGTTTAAAAACATACCAATTATCAATTAACCATAATATCATTCTCGAAAATCATACAGTATGAAAAGCTCGTGAAGTCATTTGTGGCTCGGAAAAACCTTTATGGCGTTAAAATGTATACCAATCCCCAATAAACCACGATACCATTATTTTTTTAAATAATGATACAATGTGAAAAGCTGGTGAAGTCATTAGTGGCTCGGAAAAACGTAGAAATCACCTGCGACTATGTCAAATCAGGAGAACCCTTTCAAGCTGGTGTCCCATGTGTTAGATGCCGTACCGCGTGTCATTTATCTTCCAAGCTGACACAAAAGCCCCCGTTCCCGAGAGACCCATTAACAGTTTCCGCGGGGTGCATTCCTCGTCACCCTAACAGTCTCCTAGTGTTCCTTAGGGACTGACTCATAAGCTTGCCATTGTTAGGATACCGTCTGTATCTGTCACACTCAGGATCTCAAAACCTTTTTGACAAGACGAAAATTGGATGCACAACAACGAGGGGCATCTTGCAAGTCGATCGTTAGAACTTCCACAGACAGTTCGGCATACCAACAAAGGTACTAGACCAATAGTCTAGCGAAAATTAGCCCCGATATTGGAAGATTTAAGGCCCATCTTGCAACATTTGAACCCCAAAATTGATAAAAAAATCTTCAGGAACAAAGCCTAAATGTAAATGACATGTCTACAGTACAGTCGCTTTTAACACATTTGCTTAAAAATCTGAAAATTGGCCTACACACAAAAGTAACCTGTTTTAAGAAGAAGTTATATATATATATATATATATATATATATATATATATATATATATATATGGACCATAGCATAACCTGTTTAACTCTTTTTCTTAAGTTATCTAACTCAATGCATTTAGCCCATGTTGCGCATGAATATTAGATAAAGATCATTGCCATTGTCATCATTGCTTCGCATTTTGGGTGTTTGTGTACTGTGCAAAAATATGCTGCACAAGGTCAATCGATTTAGCATCACCGTCACAAATAGACCATCGCGATGTGCACAACAACGTACTGCCCTCTGATAGGTTCCCTAGGGTGAGCTAATTAGTTAGGCACACTCCAGTCAGTGGTCAGCCATGTGTGGCCATGCATTAGTTTGAAAGATCACAATTATTAATCATGTTTGTATGGTACAATGGTGTTGCAACCTCCCTCCCTGAATATTGGTGTGCAATTTTATAGGGTTGATCTAACTTACTCTGAAGAGGAAATTCACTTTCGATACTGTTCTAATGTTACATGATGAACCTTTAATTGAAAAAAGGCGTACTTTTATTTGGTATGTTTGATTGCAAGTTGTATTCATTGTGGTGACCCATGTTACGGTATGTTTATATTCTTCGCACACATCAAAGAAGAGTTGTGGAGGTGTTCAGAATCAAATAAGACAAAATTGGGCGGTTTATTTCTCCTTGTGCTAATGTAGTTTTTCCACGTTACAGTCAACTCTTTATCTAAACTAATACCACATTATTCAATTTTACAGCCTACGATATTGATATGGAGATATATGTTCTAGGCGCCATATTTCATATACGGCACAGCCGTGCAGTCCATCAAAAAATCTCCCGGCCTTGACAGGAAAATTGAACCGACAAATTATTAAACAGTAGGCAACGTGGACCACATATTTGACCTTTCTGAACTGTACGAGATTGTAGCTCGTAGTAAATCTATATCAAATGAGATTTTCTCAACGGGTCAGCTCAAACTTTAGAAATCCCGTCTGAAATCAAGTTAAGCACCACGCCTATAGTATATTGCCAAGGGACCATTTAGGCAGACGGTTCCTTTGTGATGGCTATCAATCCACTGACACACATTCAGGACCTTCCCACAACTTTGCCCCCGACAAATCGCTCCCCAACCAAGGACCCAAGGTCAGCGCTGGGTTGGGAATGGCCTGGAATCCATCCTATTCTAGCTCCAGTTCGCTCGTCTGATCGCATCCATGCAAGCAGAATGTGCCTTTTCCCGACATTAGGGTTCAAAAATGTATAGTCGGCTGGTGCAAACGACGATTAAAGACGAGTAGACACCCAACTCCTTACTACAGATAACCTTATTCATGGCTAACTCCCAACCATGGTCTGGGGTAGGTCGTTTGGCCATGGGTGGCTATGTCTAACAGGGGCTTAACTCTCTATTTTTCTATAAACGGATGGTCGAGTCGACTAATACGTAGGCAAACAGGTCCCAGCCACAGATGACCTTGCTCATGACTAACTCCCAACCATGGTCTGGAGAAGATTGGGCGGCCATGGTTTGCTATATGTCACATGGGCTTAACTCTCCATGTTTCTATAAACGGATGGGCGAGCGACTTTTAAAGACTATTATGCAACCAACATCTACCTACAGATGACCTTGTTCATGACTTACTCCCAACCATGGTCTGGAGAAGATTGGGCGGCCATGGTTTGCTATATGTCACATGGGCCTAACTCTCAATGTTTCTATAAACGGATGGGCGAGCGACTTTTAAAGACTATTATGCAACCAACATCTACCTACAGATGACCTTGTTCATGACTAACTCCCAACCATGGTCTGGAGAAGGTAGGGAGGCCATGGGTGGCTATGTGTAACAGGGGCTTAACGCCCCATGTTTCTATAAACGGATGGGCGGTGGTGCTATCTCAGAGCTATCTAGAGCACTGTGAATATCCTCCTCCCAAATATCTTCCTTAGTACCTTAAGATAACATCTTAAGTAATGAGGCAATATGTGTTGGGGTGCGAGCCATCACAGCAAGATGAGCTAATCTCGGTTATTACTTCACTCCACCAGGTGGCAAAGACATTCCAGAAAACTGCTGCGTGGTTCCTATAAAATACAGTTAGCAATAACAGGTATCGGACGGTTTGTGTGATTGTACAATAATAAGGATGGATGTGGGTGGATAGGTTAATAATGTTGAAGACAGGCTGGCCACAATAAGTCGATTTTCCAATGTTGACCTTATCTGATTTAGAATGGACTCTCTACTTAATCATGTACAGCACGTTTTCTTTGGTCTCTACTTCTAGAAACGGTGACGGAAGTCGCAGGTCCAGTGGGGCGGAATACTGATTTATAAAATGTAGAATTTGACCGTAGAATTGGGGCGTCGTGTTGAAATAACCATTACATCAGGATGTTTGGCCCAGAACCTAGAGGTCCTGGGTTCGAATGCCCTGACATGTCACCGATGTTATACCCTTGGGATACAAGACTTTCCTCACTCCACCCAGGTGTAAAAAAAGGGTACCTAACTTCGGTTGGGAAGGTAACGGCGATGGAAGAAGAGGAATGGGCTCCGCCTTCCAGTTCCGCGCCCTAGACGCTGTGGATAACAACCCATTGTCCCCACGGCCTCAAAAAGGCTATGGGACCACCCTTTACGGTAGAAACCTTGATAGCTTAGGGTCCCACTCCCTACCAAACTTGCAGTAGCGTTGTCCACGTTTACTGGTACCTTAAAGTATGTCGAAGTCGTGAATCATTTCTATGAACATGTCATACCAAACAAATGCTATCTCGGGAAACAAAGTTTATGTCCTTTGTAGAATTGTACCGTAGAAATCTTGATAGCTTGGGGTCCCATCCTAACTTGTAGCGGCGTATACATGTACTTCTGTCGTGGCCGTGAATCATTTCTATGAACATACCATGCCGAACAAATGTTGTCTGAGGCAACTTTTTTTTTCTCCTTTGTAGAATTGTACCTTGATGGCTCGATGTCCTACCCGAACTTGTAGTGGCGTATACATGTACTTCTGCCATTGTCATGAATCGTTTCTATAAACATACCATGACGAACAAATGTCATCTCAGGCAACAAATTTATCTCCTTTGTAGAATTGTACATTAGAAACCTAGATGGCTCGATGTCCTACCCAAACTTGCAATGGCGTATACATGTACTTCTGTCGTGGCCGTGAATCATTTCTGAGGAAACATGCCATGCCGAACAAATGGAAGCGATTATCATTAATAATTGATGCCTTGGATAGAAGTGGCATAAGTGGACACACTAGCTCCGTACGCCTTCAGGGCACGGCTATTATAAATCAACGACCTTTCATAATAATGAAACCCCCCAGGAGTCACGTTATCTCATGCAATAGAAGGGGAATTTGTATGAGATTGTGATTGTAAAGAGAGCCGTGCCCACTGGAGTGCAAACCCCATTTTTCTTTCCGCGTTGACAGTATATGTTCTGCCCTGATTGCTTTCACGGGGATAAAAATGGTCAATCTGATTATTGACAAGTAATATGACCACCTTCATAAACAATATTTGTCTTTATCGTCTGTGCATGGGTCGTACAACAGCGTACAGTCACTGATGAAATAGACAACGGATGCTGTCTTAAACGTCTGACCGTTTCTTGATTTTATCCAGTTCACTTAGTGACTGGTACCCTGCGTAGGGCACAGCCTATACATACGTATGGCGTGAGGGTCTTCATAATGAGCCTATAGATGCCCCCTGGCATGTTATATACCTGGAGCCGAATGCGATAGAACGCAGAATAAGGCCTTTTGGTGGTGAAATTCACTTACCGCCTCGACCGTCTGATGAGCGGCCTTTATTATCTTCTTCCTCTGGCACGGCACAGACACACTGCATCCCTCACTGCCACGGTACCGTCTTGCTGTGAAGAACGCGAGCGGCACGCCAGCTCCACCACCAGTAGACATGCTCTATGACATGACAGCGTGATGCATGACCAGCCCCCGGCAAATGAAGTAGGCCCTGGCTGCGGCAATGTAGTAGCCCTTATTCGTAAAGCCTTGAGCATTGTTCGCAACAAGCACTTTAGTACAACCCCTCTTCCATCCTCCTCCACCGCCTAGAACATTGTGTCAATGTTACGATTGGATGAAATGCCCGGAAGGGATATCTGTCTCTCTTCACTCATCTTAATGAAAGGACGTAGGATATTTACGTCTGCTTAGGTCGATCTAGCAGGTTCCATTTGCAACAAATGAAGAGAAGTACCGGCAGGCAAGCGGCCAGGGTTTTGGACCGCTCTGCGCATGTGTCGGCTGAGGTGCCGCGCCATCTGGTACCACTCAGTTAACGCGGAACGCCACGGTCTGTGATCAGCCTTCTCAATTAGCTGGAAAAGGCATCATTAATACCTCCGATGGGTTACATTTATGCCCTTTTATTCAATGAATGTCGATTCTTTTAAGATTCACAATCGTGAAGATTATTAGCACGCTGAAATAATTCATAAGTCGATCTATGCAAGCTCGATACAATCATTAAAAACCCCTAAGCAGAACATGGTTGAGTTCTATAAAACGCCTCGGCACATGACATTACTTTTTTATCGTGAAGTTTTACCGATAGCTTGGCAACGAAATGAATGCTCGAACAAGGATATAAAAGTAAGCGCACGGCACATATCGAAAGCAATAAGCCAACATTACCACACTATTGTTATATGCTCCCCTTGGCATGAGTTGTCGTGTAATGCCGAGAATAGTAAATGTATTGACCAGAATCCTGAGCCCCATGGCGGAACCATTCAGCGTGGTTTCGTTCCTGCTACGATTTATTCGCTAAAGCCCGTGAACAGAAATGTCCACGTTCAACCAAAATATAGCACGCCTTCGTATTGACCACGACATATAGTGAGATGCCTTCCGGTAAGCTTCCATTTCACGGGGTGTAGGTTTAAGGTTTGCAAGCACATTGAGTCACTCTTTTTAAAAAAAGACAGGAAAAACGACGGTATATTGGGGGTGACATGTAACGACTGTATGGTAGAGTGGTGAGTAAGTCATTTGTATGCATGCGCCAACATGGTTTATGATAGCTGTTTGAAAAGGTAACATTCTATGCTTGGGTGGAAGACACCTGCTTGCGGTGTGGTTATGTTGTTGAGCGGAGAGAAATAGACATGAAGCTGACAGAGTGCTTTAAGTCGGGGGCGGTACCGACTTCCGACAACCTTTGACCCAGTGCTGACGTCACCGGTGCGTAATCACGTGTCCACAGCCATTGGGTCGAATAGCTGATGAAGACCGATTGATTTGGTTAAAAATGAAATTTAGAGTTGGAGAACAGTTTATCTCTCGCTATGCTTGTTCTCTCGTTTTCTGTGAAAATGTATTGAGCGTACGTACTTTGGAGGAGGTACAATACTTACACTATAGACACCGAGGTCTAACTAATCAAACTACAATAAGTACCAGGCAAAACTCTGCTCTTTTCTTTCCAACGAAAGATATCATTGTGATCATGTCGTTTAAAATGGGCAAGTAACGAATAATACTCGATATAAATGATACCCAAACCATCTATGTCCAAATATACAAAACCTTTAGCATAGTATAGCTGATCAATTCTACCTAGTACAACTTATCAAAGCTCATAATTGCAGTTTGTCAATTATACATATTTCAGCCTACCCTACATACTACAGCTTATCAAACCTTCATAGCACAGTTTATCAAACCTACATAGTACAGTTTACCAAACCCACATAATACAGCTTATCAAGCAGTTTATCAAACTTACATAGTACAGCTTATCAAACCTACTAGTACAGCTTATCAAACTTACATGATACAGCTTATCAAGCCTGCAAACCAAAAACCTGAATAATAACCAAAATCTATACACTCCTTTCTTAATCATTCTGTTCGACAGGCTAGAAGTAAGAAGAAAATGGGAGGGGGGGCAAGCCTCTTTTTTTAGCAAAGAAAATATTTCTTAAAAACAATTATATCATGTTAAGAATAAAAGATACATGCATTTTCCGAAATACCAAAGAAAGCCACTAGGGTCTCAAAATCTCCTCACATACCAAACACCATTACTATTTATGCATAGCTTATTGAGCTATGCCTCAATGTGTTATATTGAATCAGAAAGTACTTATAAAGTAAATTGCACTTAGGCACCGCCGTCCCTGGTAATAGATCCCTTTGGAAACCCAGCAGTTGTTACAGACAGATTTACTCTTGACTTATTAGTATGTCGCTTTAGGTAGCGTGGTTCAATATATACTTACACGGCTAAAACAATTAAAGCTAACACATTTGCACCGAAATCAAACATCGAATGCCTGCCCCGAAGGCTTCCAATTACTTTGCATCTAAGAGAACATCAATCTCTCTAAGCCATTTAAGCCGAAAAGGATGTGGAGAAAATTCTAGGAAATCATCTAAAGCTAGAGGTTGTTCCTTGACGTCAAAGCTCAAGTTTGCTCAACTTTAAATCTAGTTGTGAGACACGATAATTCCAGACTGACAGTCTCATTTTAAGTTCTTTTTGAGAAGGATATAACATTATCCGCTGCTGATGATGTAACATGAAGATACACAGTACCTATAACTAATGAGCAACATCTTTTATTTTATATGATGTACAGCTTGACCAAATTTTATCTGAGGTCCCCGTGTCCCTGGATACATCTAATCAATTGTTTCCTAGATATTCGTTACATCAAACTTGCAGACCTAATTCATTTGGTCAATCTAGTTTTCCCAGATTTAGTAGACTTGGAACTCAGGACAATCGCGTGTTGTCCAAGGACAGATTGGAATAGGAGTCTCTCCTAGGATAGATTGGAATCGGGATCTCTTTTAGAACAGTTTGGAATCGGGATCTGTCTTTGGAAAATCCGCGATTCTGCTAGTACAGATTGCGCTCGACAAACTAGAATCCATTTTGATTTGATTGCAGTTGGTTTCTGTCCCATGATAATTCGAGAATCTACAGATCAGGTTAGGGTAAAGACATAAGAGTGTAAATAAAGTTAGTTTAACCCTAAACCTAACCCAATTTGTACTAGTAGAATCGTGGATGGCCCTAGGACAGATCCCGACTTCAATCTGTCCTAGGACCGATCCCGATTTCAATCTGTCCAAGGACAGATCCCGATCCAATCCGTCGTTGGACAAACCGCGATTTTCCTAAATCCGCGATTTTCCTAAATCGCAATTTCTACATTGACATTTAAGTCCTTCCCACGACATATGGTGCATAGGGCAGCGAACATCTCCGTAACTATAGCCCTTGGGCCGCACAGTTGTGCTGGCACTATATAAACCAGGTTTAGTCCACTAAGTGATCATTCTTCTGTATTTGATTCAAAAACCCTTACTTGAAGGAACACGTTTATATACTATAGGTTCGTCCCACGACTATGACATGCCAAAATGCACAATCCACTAAACAATTTACCCTGATTAAGATTATACTTTCATTTTATTTCCTGCATAAACAATAATGGTCAATTGATACAGTATAGAGCAATATACATATTTAAGGTATTCCGACTAGTACATTTCTTTGGCAATTGAAGTTATTCATATAAACCTACCTTTATTGATTTTCCAAAATTAAATCTTTCTATTCGTCCAATAAAGAAGCATTAGTCATCCATTTCCGTTTAGGCTTGAGAAAAAATATGCTGTGTTTCCGGTTATTGAAAAACTTCGGTCGGTGGGAAGAGATTCTCTCTTTTCTTTTCATAATAGAATATGCGAATTCTGTGACCATTTATGTGTTGAAAATGAAACTCACTTTTTACTCGATTGTTCCTTATATGAAAATGAGCGCCAATCGCTGTTTAAGACAATAGAATTAGACAAGAAATGTCAAAGCAGGACACTTTCATATACACAATCATGTACCTGATGTCACGTAAGAACGAACATATAATTGACAAAGTATGTAGTCATGTTTCCAAATGTTTCAAAAGAGAGAAAAAACTACTCGGTGATCAACATTAGTTTAGCAATAGTCAACAGTTTTGTCTGTTTTTTAGTTTTCAATGTTAGAATGTAGCATTTTATCAATTCATGTTTTGCATTATGCTTCTTATAGACCATGTGTTGTCATCTGTTCATTTAGCCCTTCTGGGCAGGAATATGCAATAAAGGCTATAATTAGTATTTGTATTTTAATCTATTCATTTGTATTTACATTTCGATCATAGTGATCCAACAAACACAGTTGCAAATCCTACATGCATCAGGACACTAGCATTTTTCAACATCATATTATATGTATATTCGGATATACGTTGCGCACGTTTAATAAACTGAACGAAGAAGTACAATGTTTTTTTTACATTCATCAACAGTTAAAAGCCTTAATCTGTTAACAGAGCGTGAAAGACAGGAAATCTGCAAGGAAATATGCGAGATGCCACGCCTAAAAACTTTTTGACCATACTATACTGTATCGTACAAAACAGCTGCAAAATTAGAAACAAAAAATATCGGATACTGATGTCGTAGAAGGTCAATTCTAAAGTTAAAGAAGAAAATGTGAAAGAACAAATTTTGGAAAAATGTATTTTTCGGTATGCCATACTCTGTGTTTTAATTCATTTGTTCAACCTTCCTGACAACTTAGATTGTATGATAAAAACTTTTTTTTGCCAAACCTTTATTCTTACACGCGCTCGTATCTGTTTTGGAGTTCCGAGACGAAGTCACCCATATAATCACATCAACATGGCCTTTCCTGTACAAAGAGAACATCCCATAGATTTCCCTGCGGTAGAGGCACAGTTTGGTCTTTATTTCATTATTAGCGATGCGTGTATGTATGAGCGCCTGTGGTACACAGGGTCATCAGACTCTCATTAACCTATTTGGATGAGATGAGATACCGGGACACATTGATCAATGCCATGTAACAGTTCGTAAAATCATGAAATGTTTGAGGGGCGGAACAACATAATGGTAGATATAGTAGTACGCATATATGATCTGAAGCTGGCAAGATAGACTCATTTGATACGCCCAAAATAGTTACTCAAGCAACTGGATAAAATTTTGAAACAGTCAGACGTTTCAGACAGCTTCCGCTATCTCTCGTCAGTGACTTGCGAAAGATCTGGTAGAACTAGTTTTAGACCAAAACTCTGAATGGATATGTTAATAGATGGTTCAATAGAATAGTGAGTTAAGACTAGGTTGTATTCTAATGAATCAATTAGCTCCTGTTGTCTTAGGGGCTAATGTTGTTGGGGGGGGGGGCAGTGTAGCGGGGGTAGCGCGTTGTTCCAAGCGTTGTTCCAAGCGCCTGAAAGTCAGAACAACAGGAGCTAATTGATTCATTAGCATACAACCTTGTCTTAACTCACTATTCTATTGAACCATCTGAAATTGTCTTCACTTCATTAACATATGCATTCAGAGTTTTGGTATAAAACCTAGTTCTGCCAGATCTTTCTTTAGTCACTGACGAAAGATAGCGGATGCTGTCTGAAACGTTGGACAATTTCCAGTTGCTTGAGTAACTATTTTTGGCGTATCTTACTACCTGGATGTCTAACCTTCATCATCATAGACTTATTTGGATTTGGACTACTGGTCTTGTGCAAGAGTTTCTAGTTTTCACTCAAGATTTATAACTGCTGGGGAAATGGAGACAACGAACGGGCTAGTAAATTACCGTGCAATCGTGAATAGATACCCGGTAAACTGCAAATTAAATGTTTTCTCCAATCTTAGTGTTATGATGTTACTCGAAAGTTTATGTGCTGTTTTCATATCATGGCACAATATATTCCTACATATTCTATGATGCGTTTTTGGCAGTAATAAAGAATTTCATTGATTTTGATATGTAAAAATGGCCTTCAGTCTTCTTTTAACTACTGGTGCACGTTAGATTGATAGAAATGATTACACAATAGTATTTGCAAACTTTGCCTATTCATGCTTTTATAAGATATGTTATGTCCGGAATCATCTTCCCACTATGATACATTGCATTCTTGGGGTATTAATAATTGTTACTATAATTAATTGTAGATTGGAATTCGCTGCACCCAAGCACTGTAGGGTCATACTCAACTCTTACAGTTAGATGGTGTAAGGTTAGATGTGACAGGTCGTTCGGTGTAATATAACCAGCTGCTATCGCGCCGAGTGCTTGTGTTACGCCGAAGGGTGGTTATACAGGCTATATAGATACAGATTGTATACAGACTTTCAATTGTCTAGATGGTCAGTAAACCTGGAACGAATAACTTTTCAGCCCGCCCTCTCTGTTCCCTTAAGCCATCGCTAACATTAGAATGAAGAACATTTTACTTCATTCATAGCCTTAAGTTACCAATCGCACACAGGTTAGACTGAAGCAATCCCCCAATTTCGAGGAAGTCCATTCGGTTTATCCTCTAGCGGGCTGATGGACTGAGGCCATCCGCAAACTTAGATCTCACTGCACGTCCGCTAATGATTACGTCTTCACATAATCATTATCATCTAGATAGGGGAAAGATGACCCTTGCCATTACAAACGCTTTTCTTGGCATTTTTGTCTTTATTTGACCTAAAGAATATCAATGGCCAATGGGGCAGCACGATCATTAAATGTGATGCGATGTGGTTTTACCAGTAGGTAATAAAAGCTTATCGATGTCCAAACCAGTGTTGACATCTCTTGCCTTTTACAACATGAAGTATGAATAAACTCTGACATCTCTGGAATTGTTTCGCAATGGTGTGTGAAAAGTTCAATGTTGAAGGTTGATGGGTAGCGGTAGACCTTCTCGGAATGCCAGAAGGCAAGTGGAGGGCGCCGTGTTGACTATTGGTGGCGGGTTGCCATTTGGCGACGGCAGCGCTAGCGGTCATCAGTTTTTATGGGTACGTAACTCAAACTTCAAGCGTGGAATGCAGATTTGAAAGGAGATCTGAAGCGTTTGCACGTATAAGGCCGCTCGAAGAAGGACAATGTTTAAGTTACAGGAGGATCTAAGGTCTAAGGTTAGGATGTGTCGATGAAGGTTGGACATCCAGGTAATAAGATATGCCAAAAGATAGTTACTTAAGAAACTGGATAAAAGTCTGAATTTTGAATTCAAAATTAAAGTACGGCTGATTCAGCATGAAATATTACGTAATCAACATTTAAAAGGGTTCGACTTTTACTGATAGACGTTAAGGTCATTTCAAATGTTTTCATCCATGCATTCATCGTATGAAAAAGTAAAGATATGCGAACATCCAAAGGCACAACGTCTGTTTATTCTTATTCTTCAAACATAGTCAAAGGTCATTTCAAACGCTTTTATTCATTCAACTCTTTTATAAAAAGGAAGATATGCGCACATACGAAGAAAATTTGGCTTAATATCTGTATTATTCAAACTGAAGGCAGAGGTTATTATAAACGCTTTCATCCATACATTCATTGTATGAATAGTAAAGATATGCGAACTTCAGCTTATATATCTTCTTTAAACACAAGGCAATGTTATTTAGAACGTTTTCGTTAAATTGATTTCTGTATAAAAAGTAAAGACATGAGAAAACATCCAAATAAACATTTGCATATTTCTTCTCTTCAATCAAACGGCAACGGTACGAAATGACCCGTTCAGCGGCCAATTCCATTCCTGAGAGAGAGACCCGGGATAGTGTGAGGGTTGCATGGTGCTTCCGCACCCATATGCGAGCTAATACCTTTGACACAGGGGGGAAAGCTATCTATTATCCTACGGGGCAACGTGTTAACTGGGGCAACGAGGACGCCGTGCGAGGAATCAGAAGTGCCCAATCTTTGAAAGAGAGATCGATAAAGAGCCATCTATGTATACACTCAACCGCCCATCATTGCCCGTAATGACCAAGATACAAATAGCCCATCCAAGCAGCTTACCCGACAAAGCAAGATTAATCACAGGTACTGAAAGCCGGTGGTACACTAAAAATTTAACAATCCTTCAACCTTGTTTCGTTCATGACAACTTCAATCAGGTTTTATTTCCAGGGATGATATTGTTTTGCAAGAGGAAGATCCCCGGTTGGTTGAAGAGTATTGGTTTTTTACTCACGAGAATATGACCCCGTCTGACATATTCTTAATTCCACCTTGCAGCCAAATCAGTTAGGGCACGAAGATCGCACGGAGATAAGTCTATGGGTTTACCAAGCTAGGGGATCAAAAGCAAGCCGACACGGTAACCGTTTGTTTCGTTTCATTTGTTTCGTTCGTTTCGTTTTTTCGTTTGTTTCCATTGAACATTGTCAGTTCGCTACAGTTTTTTCGCTACATGACAGGAGTTCTTTCGCTACATGGCACAAGTTATGCTGTTAGTCTATCTAGAGAAAAATATTCAGATGTAGCGAAACGACATGTGCCATGTGGCGAAGCGACTTGCCATGTAGCGAAACGTACTGTAGCGAACTGACAATGTAGCAAAAACGACCTGTAACCGCCGATACACGGTAAAGATACATGAATTGCGTTGATATTTTACGCAAAGAAAACCATGCTAGTAATAGAGATATATCGGATATATATAACACTGACTGTCGAGATACATATATCAAATTCTCCTGCTCTTTCTATAACATATTTCACATACCCAAAAGAGACACGAGTAGTAACTGCTGATTCGTTGATAGTTATTAAATATACATTTAGAAAATGTTACGTGGAAGACAATTTCAATTTTAAACAAGAAAGGTGGCAACTTTATATAGCAGGGCCAAGGCACAGAGGATTGAAGGAGTATAAGCAATATCGCATCATATCTTTATCGGCACAAACGTATTCAAAATCATAAACAATGACAGAGATATCAAAGAGCACTCGTTTCTAGCTCTATGTTTAGAAGTCATTCCAAGGAATATGAAACAATATTTAGATCAACTTTTAGACACAGCATCCTTAGAACTATATGCTTGTGACGTAATCGAATGTAGACAATGTCAAAGCGTCCTGCAAACAGTCTGCTTTCAATTCCAAACTGTGTGTAAATGGTATTAACAAGGAAAATAAATGAAAAAAAAGCTGAAAATAGGTTCTAAAATTGTATTCTGTATTGCGCTGTTTTGCTAGCCGAGACTTACCAAGACTCTCATGCGAAGCCCATTCCGACCTGTGGAATAGCCTGGTTGGTCCTTTGCTGCTAGATACGGATGACTGAATCATTGCTGGTGAGATGAGGACGCCGTCACACCGCCCAGGTACTTCCCCAAGTCTCATCTGAAGATTCCGTACGTACGTACGGCGTCACAGTGCGCCGTCGCCGTAGTCACAGGAAGATCCTACGCAACGTCGCCATAACCCGGCGTCACAATTGTCGAATAATGAAGATCAATTTTGGGATGATGCATGCCTTCTCATGTGTTCATTTTGCAGCAGTCAATGGGATAAATAAATTGGCATTCCAAAGACGTGCAGGTCTACCCAACTGATGGGGGCTATCTCTCGGCAGCAACTACGTTGCTCGGTCTTAGACAGTTCTTGACATGAAAGGGTTTCGTCTTATCTTTCGTCTGGCTTTGTAGGTGGCATTTCCAATAAAGCAGAAGGGAGTGAATGCAGCCGTCGAGGCCAATCAGTTAGAAACGCATCGCTTCCTTTCAACCCCGAAGTCATTTGTTTGTATTTGAGGCCTTCCGTCGAATTTCCCTCGGTGTCCAATCTCTAGTTGACAATAGCACAGCGGTGCTCATATGAGAGCGGTCGCAGATGGGGATGAGGGATGGGTAAGTTAAGGGCAAACAGTCAGCTTCAATACATCGGGGATATCATTTTCTCAGAGATAGTCTGGGGTTTGTCCGCAAACGATCAATATCTGTAAGTACGAATTTCCAAAGGGACGGAAAAAGGCTAACCGCGAGCCAAGGATAAATGATGCGTATTCAGCTTCAATCCCTTTAAAGAGAGAGTATTCAGTTTCCAATCAAGGCAACAAATTAAATGTCGTTTATCTTTATTCAACGGGAGTTCAATACTGGTTGTATGGTAATTAACATATAAATCTTGGATGTTAAAGTATACTTTTAGAAATGAAGAATAGTATTTGAAAAGTCGCATTTTGCTTCTTCCTTAGCACCATCCCCCCTCAACATTGTCACAATTTTCCTAGCACTCAGCGCTTGGTGGTCCTGTGCTGAATGCCGTTATTATAGAAAAATCGAACTTCTCGGTACCTACAGACGAAAACTTTCAGTGTCAATTTTGCTAACTTAGGCAATATGGTGATGCCTTCGACCGAGTCTCTGTCTTCTTAGTTGAGTAACTGTCATTTGGCGTATCTTATTACCTGAAAGTCTAACCTCCATAAACGCATCTTTGGTATTCATATTGAGCTAACTTCCATTTTGAATACCGTCAATCAAGACGGTTTATAGTAAAGGACATACATATGTTCGTGTAGAAATTGCGATCTGACAGAATCGAATATTGTACTTGAAGAGATTGAGATCAGATTGTATTGGTGGACTCGCCGGTTGTACTGGGGAAAATCGCTGATTGTACTGGTAGAATCGACGATTGTACTGATATATTCACCGAGTATACTGATAGAATTGCCGATTGTACTGGTACGATCGCCGATGGTACTGATAGAATGGACGATTGTATTGGTAGAATCGCCGCGATTGTGCTGGTGGAATCGCTAATTGTACTGGTAGAATCGCCGATTATGCTGATAAAATCGACGATTGTATTGGTAGATTCGCCGCTATTGTGTTGGTAGAATCGCTGATTGTACTGGTAGAATCGCTGATTGTACTGTTAATCGCCAATTCTACTGATAGATTCGCCAATTCTACTGGTAGATGCACCGATTGTACCGATAGAGTCTACGATTGTACTGGTAGAATCGCCGATTGTATTGGTATAATCGCTGATTGTACTGGGGAGAATCGCTGATTGTACTGGTAGATTCGACCATTGTACTGGCAGAATCGCCGGTTGTACTGGTAGATTCGCCGAGTGTACTGTACAAGATGATGAACGTGATCCCTGTCGCCAGAGTCACTGATCTTGATCTCTACCGGTAGAATTGCCTATTCTACCAGATTGCAATCTCAACCCAGTCACATCCATACATATTGCTGACATTTACAAACCTATTTTAAAGTTGCCGAAAGGAACATTTTTGCATAGGCGCGACAAGAGATCTGCAACTAGGGGATCCTTAGTCTGGGAAGCACATTTTGATGGCAGTACCCTACAAACTAACATCCCCCTGACATGTAGAAGTGGTCGTTAAAGTGATATATCTTACTAACCGGAGTAAAGGTAATGGGGTGTTCGTGGTTAAATGTAACCCTCTGTTGTTTATGTGAACGACACGTCGAAAAACGCAACTCTGATCGTCTTTTTCGAATGTGCCTGAATATCACGGATGCAACGTTTATACGCAAACAGCGTCACTGTTTATCGTATCTCTTCTTTCCAGCTGTTTTTTGTATGTCAAAGACGTTATAATAACCAAGAATAAACTTTCTCGGCATTCTATAGAACGTGGTACGCTCTAGTCTCGATATTTGAACAATATACCTGAACAAGCACATTTCTTGTCTCAAGATGCTATCAGAAATATTTTGATTTTAGCCGAAACATAGCTTTAAATAGTCAACCTTAGTTGACATAGAACTTTCACAGTACACTAGAAAGCTATGTCGATTCCCATGTATATCAATGTACTTGTTTGTCTGCAATTAGCCTTCGGGCATGAACTTGCAATAAAGTTATTATTATTATTATTAAACCAAGCTTTAATGATATTCCAAAATGACCCTGTTTTTAACGATTCCATCATAGGTTGCTCAGCCCAAACGCTGTTTTTGCCTATACTATAAGTATTGGCAAAATATACTGTTTTAAATTTTGCCTATACTATAAGTATGGGTAAAATAACTGTTTTTGGTCATATATCTTTCTCCTCCTCCTTTTCTTCTCCTGTCAAATCTTCAAAGGGCTTCGTCTTAGTCACCCCTGGGCCAAATGAACTGAACTTTCGTATACAAGCAGAGTCAGCACAAACACCCCAGACAATTTCTCATTTTTTTATAAAGGCCTTTATAATGATTTTATTGAGGGTTTTATTGGCCGTTTTCACACCGAAAGCGTACATTGTGGCCTCCCGTGCTCTGGAATAACAGCATATATACATGTATATATCTATTATACATATATACACAAAAGTTCTATTTCGGACAGGAATGACTTTGCAATAGATCACTTTTGGGTAGAATTTTTTGGAAAGAGCTGATTTTGAAACAGTCAATTTTTGGGAGGGAGATGGGCAAAATATGCTGTATTTGCTCTCGCAAATGTTGCCGTCCTAGTTTCTTATTGTACCTTGCTGTGTTTGTCTTTTTGTCAGTTTCAATTTTTTTATAAGATATTTGCTATCTACTAGAATTCATGAACTTTGTACCCTGTACGTTTTATTGATCAATAAAGAAAAGCATCATTTTATTAATCATGTGAATAATGAACTATGCATCGTTTTTAGTTGAAGTACCTCTTCAAACTTGCCAAAGTTGCGCCATTTTTAGTTTTATGAGTGAAGCAATTAAACTTGGAGATCGTGAGCTGGTACGCTCATATTTCATACAGACACCCAGGAACACCGCTTTCGTGCATCAATTTTTCATAAAGGACAACGCGGAGGACACTAATTGGCACCGACAGTCTTTCGTCGTTTCGTAAGGCGAGACAATATCTTAGACCGGCTGGAATTCTCCTGAAGTGGCTGTATCAAGGACGCATATTGCTGTCTACAATCCCATAAGACAGTGTCTACTCGAGTCCTTGAAATTGCTTAGATTCCCAAGGCGTACTGCGTGCTTTTAGAGACGGACGAAATTGGCACTTGCGGGTCAGAGACAAGCGAACCATGTGAGTATTAATAAAAGTACATACGCGCCGCATCGCTATGCAATTCTCAACAAAGTGATGGTGCCGAGAAAATGGCCAGTGAACAAGGCAATCTTAAATAGCAGTCAAAGACAACCTGCGTAAGAGGTCATTACACACAGAAAAGCACTTTATTTCGCGCATGATTCCCCACCTGCATCAGTTAGCGGGAGGCATTATCTTCTATTTTAATGAACGATTTTGGAAGCTGGCATATGAGATAGCGATGGCCTGTTATAGAATGACATGCATGTAAGAGCAAACTCAATGTGTCACCAATATGGTAGTGTTCTGGATGAGTTCTCCGCCTGATACACAATCTTGCGACAGATCGTTGAGAAACATGATGACGTCTATAAACTACTGACAGATTTTATTTTCAACATGTGTAACATACGATGTATAAATGAGCATACCTGTTACCTCCATGAAAATTGGAGATATTGTTTTTGGTGTGTATGTGTGTGTGTGTCTATGTACGTGTGTGTGTATGTGTGTGTATGTGTGTGTGTGTGTGTATGTGTGTGTGTGTTTGCGTGTGTGTACATGTGTTTGTTTGTGTGTGTATGTATGTATGAATGTATGTATGTGTGTGTGTGTGTGTGGCTGTGTTTATGTGTTGGTGTGTGTGTCTATGTGCGTGTATGTGTCTGTGTGTGGCTGTGTGTATTTCTGTTTACTTGTGTGTGGTCACTGTGTGGTTGTGTGCGTGTAGTTGTGTGGGTGTGTTTTATGTGTGAATTTGTATGTGTAAGTTTCTAACTGTGTGTGTGGTTGTGTGATTGTGTGTGCATATGTATGTGTGTGTGTGTGTGTGTGTGTGTGTTGTGATTGTATGTGTCTGTGCATGTGTGTGTGTGTGTATATATATATATGTGTGTGTGTGTGTGTGTGTGTGTGTGTGTGTTGTGATTGTATGTGTCTGTGCATGTGTGTGTGTGTGTATATATATATATATATGTGTGTGTGTGTGTGTGTGTGTGTGTGTGTGTGTGTGTGTGTGTGTGTGTGTGTGTGTTTGAGTATGACTGTTAAAACAAAAAAAAGTTTGAATAGATACTAACGGACGTGGCATCACATTTAAAAGCATGAATAAAGCACCATGAACCATGAAATTTCAAAAATGATATTATGTAATTTGATTCATCCATAGACTAACTTGCATCAATAGTTTTAAGAAGAGCAAAATCACGGTTCATATAACAAAATCAATGAAAGAATATGAATATTAATCTTGTTGCTATCTGTAATATCAAATGATTCCTTTATTGTGTATTGGCAACATCTACGCAATCGAACGTTTACCGTGGCTTTGTTGAACGTAACTTGAATGGATCTCAACTGGATTAGATTTTTTTTGCTGCGATGAACATTTTTTATACTAAATCAGTCATTGCAGAGAGAAAACCGTACATTCATATGCAAAGCTGACAGAAGCAAATTGTTATGACCATATTTTTTGCCGCTGGGTTCAATATATGGGTTATCATGCCACAACGCTACCCAGACGTAAAGATTTTAATCATGGTATTGACGTTTGGCGCCTTGTCCTAAGGCTAGCGTTCACGTTAGCAAATACTACAGGATTACGACAAACTAGCAAAGCATAATTAATTAAGCTCCGTCTCCAAAATGAGAAGCTATTTTTCACATTTGATCACTAGTTAGGAGAAGTTGGATCTATATTGAAAGGCGCTGGTGATGGTTTCGTGCACCTGCAAATGTCGGCAATGAATCAATTAGCAAAATGTCGTAAAACGCAGACGGTTTGGAGCATCCCGATGGCAAATGCACGCTGCATTAAGGAAATAACATTATCACCGAATAGTGCAGAATGCATTTGATGCGGATCTAAGTAGGTGGTTCACAATGTTGAACTCTCGTACTTTTGTGACAGAGACGAATATATGCAAGACTCAAACTCCGTACAATCAGCTAGCTGCGTTTGGCGGTGTTGTTTTTTTACTTCGCTTTTTTTTTACAGACAAGGAGTCGGACGAAGTGGCACTGCACTCAAGTTTTTATAACTTATTTTAACAGTGCCACGTACAGAGGACAAATATACCCATATTTACACCTGGGTGGAGTGAGGAAAGTCGTTTAAAGTACCTCGTAGGTTGTATCCAGATCAAGGCTCGGCCGTACTAGGAAATAAAACTTCGAAGATCTCATTATTCTGTTAAATTCTTAGAGTTTCTCGAAAGTCTTGTTTGATTGTAGTCAATCAATTATGGAAATGATCTTTTGATGTACTTTGGTATAATTGTAGTCATTGTTCACATACTGTCACTCTACAGTGAACTATCGAACATATATTTAGAAAATATGTATGCGAAAATACAAATAAAAAGGCACACCAAAAAAAATGCCTACTCGTGAATTAGTGGTCTACTCCATTGACCCCATGACCTGGAATGTCTGTCAGCTGTCAATGTTGATAAATGACTAGTTTTACCACCAACTTTCTGTCACTTCCGCAAATACTGACCTTTAGTGCTTCACTTCCTGTAACTCTGTAATACAGACGGGCAGCCGAACAGACACACCAAAAACAAGCTGCTAGGGGGCCCAAACCTACATTACTTCTTTATTACATCACAAGCTATCAGCCACCTAAACATCAAGGCCATAGCACGTCCAAGTCAAAAGGTACAAAAACGGAAGTTCTGCTGCAGTACCAAGGTCACATACCAGGGGGCCCAAAATCGACCTTGAACTTCGGCTTCACAACACCCGCCCACATACCAAATATCATGGTAATCCATCAAGAGGTTCTTGAGTTATGCTTACTACAGTAGTGTGGAAACACAGACAAACAGACAAAAGACAGACAGACAGACAGACAGACACACCCAAAACTATATCTCCACTTTTCATGGAGATAACAATACCTCTGCACGCGGAGGTGGAAACACATCTAATCAGCTTTACATCATTTCTGTAGTGTGTGTACTTATACATGTTCCTACTTACACTTCCTTGTCTCAACCAGAAACAGGAAATAAGTCACATGTACGCCGCTGTTTCTTTTATCACCTAAACAAATGGAGGTACGTGTTGCTTTGGTCGGTCTGTATGTATGTGTCTCTGTCTGTCTGTCTGTCTGTCTGTCTGTCTGTCTGTCTGTCTGTCTGTCTGTCTGTCTGTCTGTCTGTCTGTCTGTCTGTCTGCCTGCCTACGTTTCCGGATATTTGAGGTCAGCAATAACCTGAGAACCTAGTATGGATGAATTTTCATGATATTTGGTATGTGGTTAGATGTTGGCGAGACAAAAATCAAGGTTGATTTTTGCCCTCCTGGTTTGTGACCTTGGTACTGCAGCAGAACGATCGGTTTTTGTATCCTTTGTCCTGCACATGCAATGTTTTTTTTAGTTGTTGTTATTATATATTCATGCTTCAACAACATGGTAAACACGGAAACTGCCTGAACTTCCGACATAGAGTGTTTTAGATAGATTTCTTTTTCTGCCCTTTCCCTCTGCTTTATTGCAACATTCACCATGATTGATCATCTCATATAACCAAGTAAAGTATTTGATCAGTGGGGTTTTCTCTGCTAGCTGCATTCTTATCAAAGGCAATATCAGTAAATTTCACAGGAGGCCTACTTGTATACCATGTCTGATATGATCAAGCCCACAAAATTGAAATCTACAGACAAGCTACTGCTATTGTAGATTCGCCTGTGGGCCGGCTTTGCTTACTACTGCTGATGCGAATCTTTACTGAATCGGACACCTGGCGAGTCTTACAAAAACTGCAGGACTCTCATAGAGGGCGGGAGGTTTTATCAAACTCCTACGCAGTCTTTATATTGAAAGATGATTCTTTTGATTTGGCGAAGAACATGAAAGTATAACAGCTTGATCTTGGTGCCCAAAAGTAATTTTGTTACATCTCAAACGCCAAATTGTAACCTGTAACTTGTTTAGATAAAGTGCCAGACCGAATGGCTTTTATCAACAGCCTTTTTTTAAAAGCATGGTAACAAAATCCTAGCAATTTTTTTATGTTACTATATTCAATGACAAATGCTTGCCATTGGTGACCCTCCTTCCAGACAGATACTGGGTAGACTAATGGTGTTTGTTTGTTTGTTTGTTTGTATGCTTATTTGCTTGTTTTTTTGTTTTTGTCGTTGTTAGCTCCCTTTGTCTGTTTGTTTGTTTGTTTGTTTGCTTGTTTGTTTGTTTACCTAGGAATGTTTTATAAGCCCATCTTACACATAGCCGACCACGGTCTCCCAAACTTACCCCCAACCATGGTAGAGGGACGGCTTGGAGCAAGGTCGGCGTTGGTTGGCAGTTTGGTCGGCACGTTTGACTACTGGTCGGCTGCGCCAACCGAATTTTCCAATATGTTTGAGCAACCCTCTATTAACACATATTCCGGTTCCGGACTTTACAAACGTCCACTCCCGAAGGTTTCAAACATTGTGAAACATTCTGCTGGTGCGGCCGACCGGTAGCCAACCGCGCCGACCAACTGCTAACTACAGCCGACATTGGTCCAAACTCACTCCCAATATAAATCATAGTTGAGGGCCGGGGAAGGTTGGGAGTGGTCATTATTAGGAGACCATAGTCGTCGACGTGTTGACGATGCAGTGACGAGAAAATGATAAAATCGTACTGCCTAGTCCAGGTGTTTATTCAAAGCTGGCGGTTGATTGGGATCCTATATTTTAAAGGTTCGATTATGGAAAAGTAACTGTTGGGAAGAAATAACATTAATACCTTTCCATGCCGCATTTGATGGCCAGTGTTATGATGATTGCCTGGCTAAATGATGGCCAGATAAGGTACTGCGCCTGCTTGTAGTTAGGATTAGGATTAGGGTAAGGGTTAGGGTTAGGGTTAGGGTTAGGGTTTGGGTTAGGGTTAGAGTTAGAGTTAGGGGTGGTCTCCAAAACCCGCTCAGAATTCTGCTTGGCATTTACCTTGCCCTACGAGAGTGACGCATTTCTCTCCTCTCAGCAATATTGGTACCCCATATACAGTATCTGGCAGGCGTCAATTATTTGGCGTGACACCGGGCCCTACCTAAATAACAACTCAGCTTGCACAAAATGCCTCTCTGTTGTCTTATTTGTATTCAAAGCAGCCTTTCACTGTTCACCCGAAGCGTTAGAATACAACACCAAAGGGAACCTCTACTCAGTCGTACAGAAACAATAGATGATACAAGATGCTGATGTAGACCAGATTTTCACTTGAGGGTCGCACTTGGCTCGCCGCTAGCAAAACATTCAAATTTCATTTTCCTCGCCATTCATTTATACATGCCAGATTCTTTATTTTGTTTCCTCACTCCATCCAGGGGTAAAAATGGGTACCTGACTTTGGCTGGGGAGGTTAAAGGTGGTAGAAGGAGAGAGTTGAATGATAACCCTTCTGCCTTTTCCTTTGCCTTTTCACTGAAGGTGGTTCATAGTTTTTAAGTTGGAAATTTTCGAAGATTACATGTTGCTCAACTTGCTATGTAATTCGCCTTCTCGTGGTTCAAAGACTATTTTCGGGTGCCCCGATTGAAAAGCAATATACTCATACAAATTGATGATGGAGTAATTACTAATTTCAGGTTTTTAAAATGATGAAAATGTTGTTTTTGAATCACTGAGTCATATAATTGTAATAAATGCAAAAAGATAGTCGACAGATTGTTGCCATTTTCCATTCCTTGAGGGTACGAGGATACAAACAGACAGTGGTGTGAAATGAACGATTTTTCAGAGATGACTTAGATTATTTCATGGTTTCGCGTCGTGAAATGTAATATTCGTGCACACATTTCCCCAAATATGATAAATTGCTGTGCCTAAGTGGAAGAAATGGAAAGGCAGAATATGGGAGTTAGGCAAAACCAAAGTGAAAGGTTTTATAGTTTAGAGGGGAGCACGCATAAGCAGACATAAACGTTTTCATAAAATTCTCCATTTATTGTTTGTCAAATGATCGAACAATATTTCACGGCACCGATGAACGTGTGAAGCAATTAAAAACAACTATTTCCCTTTTACAACAATGGCCTATCAGAGCATTCATGAGTAGGTTGTATTGTTAGGTAATAGGTCATAAGATGGGGTCCCATCTGGCACGGCTTGTAAAAGGTATGCCGTGCATTTTTTTATTATTTCTTTTCCCTGGAGTGTTTTATAAAGATATTTTGTCACTCATCTGTGAATATTTGTTTTACAGAGCTCAGTCATTCTAGGTTTTTCGTTCGATTAGAGTCGTATCTTTGTTTAATTCTTGAACATGAAACTACTTTCCTACATACACGGCGTCGCGATGGCGTAGTGGCAGGGTGTTTGGCCCCAGAACCCAGAGATACCGGGTTCGAATCCGGGGTTCCCAGATTTGTCCCGTTGACGTTGTGCCCTTGGGAAAGGCACTTTACACGACTTTCTCCACTTTACTCAGGTGAAAATGAGTACCTAGCTTCGGTTAGGGACGTCCCACGGATAGGACGTTAGACGGAGGTCCCGTGTTTGAGAAGAGCCACACCTCGAGCACGTTAAAGAACCCAACATACTTATCGAAACGAGTAGGAGTCCTACCCGGTGTGTGTGGATCATATGAATCTGTCCGGATATGCAGCTTTTACTCTTCAGTACAAACCTGGTGTATAACGCCTTCATGCGGTTTACTGGGTATGCAATACAAACAAAAACAAAAGACAATGATAACCATCCTGCCATGCAAGTCTGGCATGAGAAGAATATAGCTATTGGCGTGCGATCCGTTCTTTTCGCTGTGTTAGCACGACTTAGCTGTTACCTAATCAGAACCCTTTTGTTGAGGGTAACGTTACAGGCCAATCATTTCTACGTTTTCTGTGAGTATCAATTCCTGGTAAGAACATTGATCACACACTTTATCTACTGACAAGCGGTGCCGCCATCGTTCGTGATATATCGGAATTGAAACTTTGCTCTATCCAACTAGAACGCACTCTTGTGTCATGTTTGCTTCAACCAAACCTGCCGTACCACAGCAGATGTTCATAAAGCGCGCCCCCTAGCGATGTTTGGGCGTATCATGTCATTATCATCTTGCGTCCGGATTTTTTTAACGTAAATAGATGGTCAAAACTTGAGATGCACATATACATCTTATAGCCGGCAGGACGTTTGCCCCTTAATCTTCCTCTTGGCCATATTTGGGTTTGGCAGATACATTTTCCACCTACCATTTGCTTTTTTGCTTTTCAATCATAAAGAAAATCCAACGTCACCTTCCTTCTACCATATGAAAATCCCCCTCCCCCGTATTTAAACCGGGATGATTTTGATCAGCGTGCCTCCACAACGTGACCCCTACTTTTATATCAATAGGTGCGGTGGATTCTTTAAAATGCTCGAAATAGTGAAGTGAAGTGAACTTTATTGCTCAACAATCGTACATGGTACAATGTATGGCATGAAATCAACAATACTACAAGGCTAATCTATCCTACAATTCTAAGTACAAAATATTTTCGAAGCCAGCGTATTTGTTACAATATATAGTTATGTATGGGTAATTCTGTCTCGCTTTTCGAATGATTTATGGAGAAATTGACCTATGTACATGGATATAGGAGTCGGACAGGACAACAGTACATAGAAAATATCGCTCTGTGTACCAGAAAGGGTGAAGTTTGTCTTAGTAGTAAAAGCATATCTCTCTCTTTGCTATAAGTTGGACAATTCATCACAAAGTGGAATTCATCTTCAACACTTCCATTACATGTGGGACACAATCTCTGAGTGGCTGGTGTGTTGTGGTGTCGACCCTTTTCAACTTCTAAGCAATGTGCACTGATTCTCAGCTTTGTTATGTTATTTGCAAACAGTTTATTATGAATTGATGTGAGATATGTTTCCATGCCAAAGTGCTTTTTGATTTTAGAATATGCGTGTAGTTTACTGGAATATGGCTCTCCTCAAACAAGGCGCATCCATCTAACATCCTAGCGGAGATTGGTACTCATTTTCAGGTTGATAGGCAACCGGGTTTTCCTTCTTCTGAGTGAATTGAGAAAATAAAATGTGTAAAATTCGTTTCCTATGGGCACAGCATCGGGGTCCGTCAATAGTTTGACCCAATGATCATGATCTGTTGAATCTAGGTCAAATGTTTTGTTCAACGATGCCATTTGCTTTGATTGAGATGTGTATGTATAATCGGCACATTCATTCGCAATCCGCATGCGCCATCTAGCGACAAACAAGTAATTGTCATCTTCGAAACATTTTCATAAACTGTCTTGTTCAGTTCCATAGCAATCTGCTAGGGGCCCAGACATTGTTTCTTCCTTACACCAAAAGCTATCTGCTACTCAAGGATCAAGACCAGGACATCATCATCATTATGGTTTCGGATTAATCCGGTGAAATACAGTCAATAAAGTTTTCCAGGACGACCTGTCCTTCATGGCAGCTATCAATGCAGAACCTGAGAGTCCAGTGTCTCTTTCGATCAATGTCAATAAAGTTGTGTGAGGTCTTCCAACGTTTTCCCTCGGGTAGCCACTAGCACTGCATTAGTCGCCCAGCAGGTTCGTCACTGCGAACAACATGCCCCGCCAGGGCGAGCCGGAGTCGTCGCACTACTGATGAAATGGGTGGCAGAGAGCCATAGAGTTCCTTATTTGTTATATGGCTTCTCCATGATACATTGTATACCATTCTTACCATTCTTGTATAGGTACCATCAAGTTTCTTACTCTAGGCTGCACTCATGGCCCATGACTCAGAGCTGTAAAGTAGAATGGTCTCGGTACAGGCTTTAAAAGGAAAAAAGATACAAAACCAGGCGTTTTGCTGCAGTACCAACGGATTCTCTGCTGAAGTAACAAAGAAAGCCACCAAGGGGCTAAAATCGACCTTGATCTTTGCGTCTACAACGCCTACGCAAATACTGAATATTGTCACAATCCATCCAGTGGTTCCCAAGTTATTGCACACACACACCAGCAAACACGTACAGACACACACACAAACACACACAGATACACACACACACACACAAACACACACACGCATTATCTTCTCAGGAACGTGGCCTAAGATGTTTCCTTTGTCTTCGAGTGGTGTCCACTATATATCTGTTTTCAGATCGGTTACACTAGCACCCCTTTTGTATACGCAGTTGTTTGTACAGAATCTAGCTGCTTACTTCTGTACACTTTTCAGTTATATATCTTGCCTTTTCATATCAAAAAGGTGTATCTTGGTTCTAACGGATGCATAGACACAGGGACACCGACAAGCGACCACAGTAGGTCGATGTAGACTACCTGGGCGTAACAATCGAACATTCCTGGCATAATAAATCTTAACGTTCTCTATCGATCATAAGAGACCCTGACTAAATCTCGGGCGATGTTGACTGGCTAAGTGCACCTATTTATCTCCACCCCATGTCCATATATAGTTCCCATCGGACTATAAAGTTTTATTTCACCATAAAAGGTCATCTTAACATTGGTCTAGAGATGACATATGTGTGCGTTAGCAATTATTGTGCTCACGTGGTGTTGGCTTATGACTTAAGGCCACGGCAAGTAAATGTTGTGGATCACATTCATGCGAAAGTATCCACCCGCAAATATATCTTCGCCTGATTAAGAAAGAAAAAAAATTGTTCCTTTCGGCAAAGAAAACTAGCCTCTACCAGTCTCTGTGGGTCGCTGGGAAAATAGTGGAAATTGGCCAAATAGATTCAATTGTATGAAGGGAGTCGGCTACGGAGAGATGGTCAAATAGGCAACCCTGGAGCCTGTCTTATGTCGGTGCCTTCTTTGATCGGATGGAAATGTTATCCTCCATGGCCAAAGTCCCCCGGCACCCGTTAGTCTGGTAGAGACTAAAAGAAAATAGTAAAAATGGAAAGATACGCTGTGTGATAGCCTTGAGTGTACCTGTAGTAGTGACATCAGTGTGATAGCCTTGAGTGTAGTTGGCAAGTGATACTTGGCTATCACTAGGGTCACTTTCTGCACTTTTTAATTTTTTTATCTATGATAGGGCCTCGTCCTCAGCGTTAGCAGCAGAACTGGATAATGTTCATTATCCAGACGGTTGTTCAGTAAAGTTGGTGCGTTTTGGTAGTATATTCTGTGTAGCAGTGTGAGGGCCCCGACATTTCTCCGCTGTTCTAGGGGCTGGATCTGGATGGAATAAGAGACTTCTTGGCAGAGATACCACATTTTCTCGCTTCAATTCTTGTTAACGCGATTATAATTTCTTTCTTTTTTTTAATTCAGGCATCCTTTTTTGGTCATTTTGTTGTGTGTGTATTTTTTTCGCACTCTCGCATTGGATTTGAAGTCTGCTAAGGGATGTCATATATACGGTTTAGTTTCTGTGGCCTAAATTTATAAAGATAAGCGGTAGCACCGGTCATATGGGCATTTCCTATGGGAACTGCGTACTGCGCTGGAACATACTTCACACTTGAAATATTCGATAAGTAAAAGTGCGGCCTCGACGCCTTATTATCAGAATATGAAGACATATGCTGGTCTGTGTCATCAATCTTAACTTACGTGAAATAAAGCATCAGAAAGACGTGATGAAGCGAGTGTTCTACATCATGCATCTTATTCCGGGTACAATAGGATAGGGTGAAAACACGAGGCACTAGGGACTGGGACGTAAAACATGTGGGACTTCCCCATTTCAGCGCGGTAAGAACGATTAGTCATCATGCATTTTTAGTAATTTGTTACCTCCATGATAAATGGAGGTATTGTTTTTGGCGTGTCAGTATGTGTGTGTGTGTGTGTATTTGTTTGTGTGTGTGTGTGTGTATGCGTGTATGTGTGTGTGTGTCTGTGTGTGTCTGTGTCTTGGGAAGACGAAGGTCAAGGTAAACGCTGGGCCCCTGTATGACCTTGATACATGTATTCAGCAGAAGTACTTCTAGTTTTTGGATCTTTTGTCCTAGACATGCTTTGGTATTGATTTTTAGGTAGTAGCCTATGATATTCGGTATAAGTGATCTGTCTCTTCAGATAATATTTTTTTGAATCCAAACAAAATTGTATTGGCAACTTGACATTCAGTTTGGAGTACGTAGCAGTTGCTACATTAGACATTGACAACGACATTCTCATAGAACCGCCCCCCCACCCCCAACCCCCCGAGTGCCCCATAGATAAATTACAGCCAGGTTTATTTACATATTACATTGGAACAACTATTTGACAAATTTCAACCGCGGCGATGCATGTTAAGAAAACTTGGGTTGATCTTAAAAATCATTTTTGCAATTTGTTTCCGGCTACTGGTTTTTCAATACATAGTCTAAGCAACTTCATTTTCCACTTACTTTGGTACAAGAATTGACTTTAATCTCTAGCAATTAACTCATTGAAGCCCATGCTTGGGATTTACATGCAGGGCCCTCAGAACAAGCTGGTGATGTTAAGAAATCTAGAAATCATGTCTGCTACCTTAGCAAATTGTTTTCTTTCAGAGCTTACTTTGCTCTTGTTTCTGACCAAACATTGACCCGGTTGTTCAGCAGTTGGAACCTATACTTAGATATGAAAAAAGGTCTACATGGTATGGGTCTGCATTGGGACCTCTTTCTAGATACTAGATTATAAATGTTCAATTTCTTTGCAAATCAATCAATAAATCAATAAATCGATAAATTATTTACGGACATCAAATTCTGATGAAAGACGGCTGTACACATCTCTACAGGATGTTAGTCTGTAACAAAAATTTTACCCTAAAATTATTTGATATTTGTGTAAATACTGTATGTTTAAGACCGCATTTCTTAGCAGCGACACCTTGCAGCAGTGGGTAACAGAACCAGTCATAATTTCAATTGAGGAAGGTGACAGACTGTAACCGAAACGTATGTCTTAAAGAAGACACTTGGTCGTTTGCAAAGAACTTGTAACCCACTGACTTACCAACCGGATGAAACTATTCACGGAGGTTTGTTTGAGGGTTTTTCTAAAGAATGTTGTCTCTTACTTTAAAAATAGCACATGCTTCTGGGGTTCAGCGCCCCTTTAAAGGAAATTCCATCGCAGTATAATTGATTCCTGAATGGTATCCGTCCCGTGGTGTAAGAAGCAAAACGTTTGGCGTCAGTGAATCGATTTGCTCAAGCTCAAGTATAATTGCCTTATTCTAGTCATTGAACAAGGGGCTGCATAAAGTCGTTTACGAGTTGAATGTGCAATAGAATTCATCCATTACATTCGTGTACTGATGTACTTTTTCCGGCGTGTCTAAGTTTTCTTTCCGTCTGTGTTCCGCTGTTATTTCCATATCCTAGGCACGTCTCACCACAGATAGGCAGGAAATATAAAGACCAAAGGGTCAGAGTTGCGGTTGTGAGAGGAAGAACAGTTCAGAGTTGATAAAATAAGTACGACTTTATCACACCATTATTAAAATTATGGTCATCCAACGGCCAACACATGAATGGCCACAGATCATCAGATTGCTGACTACTGCCCTGCCTGTCTGTCTGTCTGTCTGTTTGCCCAGTGAGGTGCATGTTAGGTTCACCGGTTTCTGTAAAACGTCATCCATACCAGAGTTCTTGCAATTTTGAAAGGAAAATAACCCCACTTTATTGATGCCCTACAAAAAACTTAAATAAAAAAATGTATTGTACCCTCATGGGAAAACAAAATTAGGGTTTCAAAAAAGAAGAGCTTCATGACATCTGCTGTTTTTAGGTTGTAAAACTCATTAGCCCACAAAACAGAGGACCTGCCAGTGTCCAGGATGTTGTTTACAGCAAGGGGCTACGTTCATGTGGCCTCCAACCTTGTGCAGCTTGTTTTTGTACAGCTCATAAACTGTCCCGAAATATGAAACAAAAATGAAAATATGCTGAAAAAAGGGGTTAAACATGTAATTCACGTTAAGATTTATTCAAAAGAATGTTTCCACTTTTGGCGCCAAAAATCTACATAGAGGACCTTAAGGTGAAATCGTTCAGACTTTACTTGTCGTAAAACGTCGTCGGAAGGCCACGGGCAGATTGACTGCACCGTACGTGACCTTTGTTGATGTTCATTAAATGTCAAGGTCATTTTCAACTTGTTTATTTGAAAGACAACAAAGCAAAGCAAAACAAAACACTAAAATAGTGTACTATCTGCCTCTTGAGAGGAATTGTAAATTTCGTAGAGATCAATAAAGAAATTGAGGGCGTATCCAGAGGAGGCTAACTGAAGCTGACATTTTGTTTTCTTTATCGATATATTCATATAACCTGTACACCTTTGATAACGGCTGCGAACTTCTCCTAATCTAGATTTGTATGACGCTGCAAAGGTCCGTCAAAACCGATCACAGTGACTCCGCCACAAAGCAAAGTGCAAAGGCAAGTTAAGGTCTAACTCGGCAAAAAAAGTTTAACTTTCCGGAGGTATTAGCCCTTATTCCTCCTAAAGGTGTGTCGGAATTCCCTTCGGACGATATTAAAGCCAGTGGTTTCTCATTATTGTGTCTAAATGGGACGAAATTGCTCTCTGTGAAAATGTCAGCGGTGTGGCGACGATAGCGAAATGCCAAGTTCGACTGGCACATAAACTTAGACATTAAAGTCCCAATTAGGTGCACTGATTGAGGCCAGAAAGGACAAGCGGATGAGGCCTTTTCTAAGGGGACATACCTGAAGACAGATGTTACTCCGGTGGAGCTGACTTCATCGGCATTCGGGAGAGACCACCTAATGAGTAGCGCAGTAGTGTGCGCGGTGCATAACCTTGATCATTTTGTTTACGTATTCTTTAAATAATTTTTTTCCTGGTCATATTTTGCTCAGAACGCTCCAGTTTACTACTAGGGAGGACAGAAGAATGTTTATTTTCAAAATCTGGCCAACATAGGTGACCTTTGGCAGGTTTTGACCTCGGATTGACCCCTGAACCCTTCTCTTCTGGTTGGACTGATATATTGCGATAGGGGGTCAAAACCTGGTCTCAATTAAAACGTCTGGCTTTAGCTCGTTAAAATGCAGGAGTTGACTTCTTGCTTTTTTTTTTTACCTAAAGCAACCTAGACAAATCCAGCTTTGCATGGGTGGTGAAGAATTGCGGTTTGAAAATGTAGATACATGTGTTTTAAAGTGATTGTTTTTGATGGCTTGTCCATGTAATGCATAGGAAAGTCCTTTGGAGGTCGCTCCCCATAGCATCAGCTTTCCGTTACCTTTCCACTGGAGACTGTGGGAGCTGCTTTATTGCTGCACGACCACTTAGCCAAACATTCGACAGGTCGCTCAACGAATTCCATAGATAACGGATCTTTTTATGTTTTATTTGTTGTCTTTTCAATGGATGTCCCTGCATGCAGCTTATGTTTTTAGGGTTAAGGTCAAGTTTGCGAGGAAGAAGTTCTACTTTGATTGTGCAGCCTGGTTATCGTACAAAAAAGAAGACTTCTTCGGCCTCAAACTTTACCTAAACCAACGAAATGCCAATAAAGAACTCATGCAGACTTGAATATACGCACAAGTTCGAAAGGACCCTTAGATGTTTGTTTTTTCTATACATAGACCCCAGTCCTCTGCTTAGCAGCTGGGCTTTCAGTTGTTACTTGACAGGACGCTGTCGTACGGCACTGAGGGGGGCGTTATTGGGTTGGCTGACTACTAACCGACGGGGCTGAATCGCAAGGGTCTGTAGGCTGCCATTTTGGCGCCTTGAACTCAATACGACAATTACCCCACGTGCGGCCATTGAACTGTATGGTTATGAACCACTCACACCTACTCTTTTCGATAAGTGTGTTGGGATCTTTAACGTGCTCGAGGTTTGGCTCTCCTCAAACACGGGACCTCCGTTTTAAGTCTTATCCGAGGCACGTCCCTAACCGAGGGACAGGCTTAGTACTCATTTACAACTGAGTGAAGTGAGGAAAGTTGTGCAAAGTGCCTTTCCTAAGGGCACAACATCGGGGCATGTCGGTGGTTTCGAACCCGCGACCTCTCGGTTGTGGGCGAAACACCCTACCGATTGCGCCACACGATGTCATATGCGCTACAAAGTCCTGACTCCATGTTATGATTGACTGTAGAAGCCTAGCAGTACGATACATGCTTCGTGAAAAGCCTCTGGTGACCAAATCTATTATTCCCATCATCACAAACCACAGTTTCCACCACAAAGCACTAAAAATATTTTGTTCGAAAGTCAGTAACGCGCTGACGTATAAGAGCAACACAGGCGGACAAGGGTAGGTGGCAGAACAGAATGCCCTTGATCCCCAAAACTAACATATTTGGGGATTCATCGACCAAATGGGACACTTGAGATATGGTGGTCTGTATGGGAAATCCTACAATTTCACAGTAGCTTACGCCTGAGAGGCATTTTGACACACAGAATTATGCATGACACTCGGCAATTTTTCAGTTATTGTTGTTCACCTTGTAGTGCCTAATGGCACATAGATCAATGTGCACATAGATCTTGCTGTTTCAGTAGCAGGGTACATTTTCACAGAGAGGGGTTGCTAGCCCTTGTCCTTTAACGTGCTCGAGGCACCTCTTCGAATACAGGACCCCCAGTTCACAACCCTTCCAAAAGACAGGTGCAGCCCTAACCGAGATGCCAGTCCCTGGATTTGAACAAGGGTCTCACAAACAATTACTACCTAATTGGAACCAGGAGCTGAACTGTGCGGCTGCCACAAGTTGAATACTACTAGTGTAGGGAAAGGTCTTCAACACAGATCGAAGGTACTCTTACTTCAACACCCTGAATCCACCCGGACCTAATCAGAATGACGCTGATCAATTGCCAATCAATATGATTGGATTCAGTGCTCTTTTTTGCCAACCTTTGAAAACGCTTCTGTTGTCTTTTCAATTCTTTACTTAATGCGTAGTAGGACGTGTTCTGGTTGGACTTTTTAGGGTCGTCATTACCATTTTTTCTGTTACGGCCGATATCGTTACGTCGACGTCGCTTTCTTTGTCCTAATCGGTAACATTTTGCCCCACTTTTCACCATTCGTCTTAATTCATCTTCCTTCTCTAATGAAGGAGTATGTAATTATCCTCTGACCTTTATCGTGTGTTAATGGTGTAAATGTGTTTAGTAGAGGTAGATTTAATCCTATAGTCTTTTTTAAGCCGAAGGGTCCGTGTGTTATTCATCCACTGTGGCACGATGCTGGGAGCTCCGGAGGCGGAGCCCATCCCTCTCCTTCCATCGGCTTTTACTTCCTCAACCGAAGTCACACACCTGGGTGGAGGAAAGTCGTCCTTTAAAGTGATTTTCCCCAGGACACAACGTCTAGCCAGGAAATTTAGAATCAAAGCTGTAGTCTATGGTGATATTTCTTTCTCAATTCCTCTGCCATAGCCATGTCTCAATCGGTAACATTTTGCTCCACTACGCTTTCCAGCCCCTTAAATTTGGCAGTCGTCCTCACTTATATTCCCCACTAATGGATCCGGAGGAGTAAGTAACTATCTTTTGCCTACTTCCTCCTGCGTCGACGGTGTGTTGTGTTAATGATGTAAATGTACCTAGAAAACGGGGATTTCCCATTGCCTTTTGAATGTTCTTTTTTAATAGAGATGGTTGCTGAATGGTCCATTGTGCATGGGAGAGGAAGAGTTTATTCTTGCATTGGAGGACACAAGCTTTCTTTCACATGGGGGGTTTGGAACAGTCCATGTTTGCAGAGGGAGGGAGATATTCTGTATTTGCTGGCGCTAATATTGCATTTCGAGTTTCTCAATTCCTCTGCCTTTGTCTCAATTGGTACTTTTGCCACCGCCGCGCTTTTCACCTCTTTTAACTTCACATTCATCTTGTTTCTCTAACGGAGAAGTACGTGATTATCTTTTGACTGCTTCTTCTTTCGTCTGTGGTGTCTTAATGGTGTATGTTGAAATCTTCATTCACTCCTTAAGACTCCGGTGGGAGGATATCTTACAGTATGACGCCCCCCCCCCATTTCAGATAGAACCATTATCTCATAAAGATTACTTGTCAATGCCTGTGGCTGCATTTCACTTTGAGTATTATCAGCTAGTATTTTGTATTTCAGGGGATCCTATTTGGTTCGAAGTAGAAGAAGGAAAAATGAATTTCTTCTTCGCCAAGAGACATTCCTCACTGTTGACTGTGGATTAAGATTTAGGCTAATCAGTGGACTCATATTCAGTACATGCAGATTCATTCATTTCCATAAATCAGTTGTCCTGACTTTCAATATCAAACCCTTAACTAGTTATAGACAATTACGGTTCTATAATTCAGTTTAGCCACTTTTATACTTATTTTGAACCCTGTTCTATTATCTGTGTTATTTGCAATTAGCCTTCGGGCAGGAATTTGCAATAAAATTATCATATTTATCTGTAATCAGCCGACTATTGACAGAATTCCGTTTGTGGTAAATTAGGTAACGTGTGTTTTGTACTGCAGAATGATACCCAATAACCTCATGTATTGCCTGTACGTATAAACACTTCCTTCACCGTGATTTTTTTTCCATAAATGAGGGACGGTAATAAGTACACCAAGAAACAAGAAGGCCGATTAAATTGTTGATAAGATATAAAAGAACACAAAATAATACGAGTTTTGCTTATCTCCCTCGAAATCAATTTTTGCAACCTATTCTTTTCAGGCCTTGTCAGACACATTATATTCAGCCATAGGCCAAGATCACTTAATTAGAAAGCTAAAGAGTTCAGTAGAATGTTGATTGCGTTTTAATAAGCTCGGAATTAGTGGGTACTTACATACTGTGAAGTAGAATGCATTTTTTACTTCCTAAAATCATCATTTGTTCAAATTGACAAAGCACGAATTTCATCGACAAAAAACTAATCTTTATAAGCTTTGTGTGTTTTGTTGTCTTTTTGGTCACACTTGTACGTTTTGAATGATATTTCCATTATAAAGTAAAGGGTAACACAAATCCATTTAGTACGCAGTGATGCCGCCAGCGTGCCGCGGGTAAAGTGAGGGAGGGGGCTTTAATTGGATTGTACTATCAGTTTGTTGAATACAATTTCGAAAATGTGATACGTTGGACCCATAAGATTTTGAAGACGAATGAAACGATTATTGTTGATCAGTGCTGTCCTTTCGACAGAGGCTTGCTTACTTGCTTATGTCGAGACTGGATCTCAGAAGAAATCTTGTAACCCGACAGTTCTTACTGGGCCAAATGAGTCACGAAATATGTTTTACAAATAAAAGATTTTGACGGGCCACGGCCAGATTTTTTTTGGCAGTTAACACCGAATGCACGCTTAAGCCCCCCTCTCACTGGACCAGCGGCACGCTGGCGACTTCGCTTCGTCCTAAACTGAATTTGTGTTACCCTTTTTTCATAACTTTATAATGCGAATAACATTCAAGACGTAAATATATGACCAAAAAGACAACAAAACACACAAAGGTTAAAAAAATCGTTTTTTGACGATGAAATTCGTTGAGTGCTTTGTCAATTCGATCGGCCGCAGCGACGCCGTCAGCGTGCCGCGGTTCCAGTGAGAGGGGGGCTTAATACATAACACCTGATGTTATACAGTACAAACCTTGGTCACCACAAAACTTCGCCGAAGGGTCGGTGACCTCATCATCGCATGACGGTATAGATTGCAATGATGTACGCGCACCACATGGGACCATCTGAAGGCAATAGGCTATTTGTTGAAAGGGCTCTCCGTCAAACCATATTATCGCCCGTTATACTGTGACGTCAGTAGCAAGCTTATTGTCGTGCGGTCGTCGTACGATTGACTGAGGGAATTCTTGGGATAGTCGTGAAGCTGTCGTACAAAAATCAGCTGTCTTGTAGCGGTTACCTTTCATCTTTGTCGGCTGTTGGTTCTGTCACAGTCTTAATAATCTGATGATTTACGCAGAATATGACCTAAAGAGGTCACTGGATTGTCCCTAAAATGACAAGAAATTGCCGTATAGAGGGAGTAGGTAGTGCCATATATAACCTTTTTCTAGGGCACGGTATTGGAAGGCGGTGCGGCGGTGCCAACCCCTCTCCTTCCATCGCCTTTTACCTCCCCAACAGAAGTCAGGTACCCAATATTACACCTGGGTGAAGTAAGTTAAGGAAAGACTGCCATTGCGGGTAATTTCTGACCAATAAAAAAACAAACATTATTCTGACCTCTCGGTCTCGTGTCCACTAGTCTAGCCACTCCGCCATTCGACGCCACAAGACGTCTTTAGAAGCAAAGCATTTACGCATCATTTTACACAGAATCACCACAACAGCTCCTTCGCAGAGATAGTACCAGGGTACGTTTTAACGTCCTCAGTGACATTTAGAAATTTGCTGGTTCGTTAATACAGCAATTCATTTTCATCGCAGGCAGCATTATGCGCCATTACCTACGCCGTTAGAATCACGAATACGAAGATACCGTAAAGATAATTGTCGCAATTACCACCAGAAATGCACGCATGAAATAACATCCAAACTGCTGAGATAAAGAGAAAATTCTCCTAGGGGTCTCTGCAACACTTCAATCTGGCTTTTTTCTCTGCGTGACGAAATCATTTCCAGTAGGTGCTCTACATACGTTAAGGCCTAGGGAAAATGTTGTGCTTCTGGCTACCCGACTGACCTAGCTAGCAAAATCTGATGAATCTAGCTTTTTTTGGTCAAACGCTGCCAAGGTACATGAAAAATCTGATCTGACGTCCGAGTATTGAAAATTCTAAACATTACCCAAGTCTAGCATATTTTCCTTGTAGTTTTCCTGTATTTCATACCCTGTTAACAAATAAAGGTTTATAACAGTTATCAGTGCCATGATGCATTCCAGTCTTGCAATGTTAAGCGGTATTAATTAGATCACTTCAGCCCAAAATAAGAACAAAATCCCGACCTACCAAACCTTGTTTATTCTCAGTACCATAACCTGGAACAGAACAGTTTTCTTTAAGCCTACTAGGTGCTTTGACTGTTTAGAAGAGTATGGTATTGCTGGTCGTAGTTACAAATGGGTAGCGGAGAGAGGTAAGTATCATTGCAGCCAGTGGGAATGGCCCCTGTAGATAAATGTAACTAGGAAGCACACCCTAGCCAAAAAAAAGCCAGTGGGAATATGACCCCTGCAACAATATGTAACTGTGTATATATGTGGAATATTAATGTTAATGTACTGTTATGTACTTATGTATGTTCGAATAAAACGTAAGAAAAAAAAACACAAAAACACACACAAAACATACACCCATGGCAAAAACGCTACGGAAAATATAGTACCTTCTTGGCGAAAAAAGGAAGAGATAATAATTTTGAGCGAGTTTCACTAAAAAAAAATCTATCGCAGAATTTGTGATTTTATCATCAGACCCAGGTGTTAACCCAAGGCTATAATATTCCAAACAATAACAGGTATATTTTTGTTGCCAACTCCGTGTAGGTATTGGTTTTGGTTTGTCCATAAGCTATATATAGCCAGGTATCATAGAGTGATAGGCAGCAAAGGGTAGAAGGTTAGACTTGCGTAAATAACAAGACGTAGAATTCAACGGTGGTAGAACTAGTCATTTATCAACATAGGCTGGCAGCTGACGGACATTGCAGGTCATGGGGTCAATGGAAGGGGCTACCGATTCACGGGGAGGTATTGTTTTTGTTTGTGTTTTGATAGTTAAATACTCTACATATGTTAGTCACGTTCACCATGGAGTAACAAAATGTGAAAAGACAAACTTATGATTATTTGTTCTCTCTATTATATTTCTCACAATCGTGATTGTATCCTATTTTCTTGAACGTTCATCCGATTTTTTGCAGTAGAAAAAAACAGCACGAAACATTTCTGCTACAACACGAGACAGAAAGTAATACCTACCTCATGGGGAGCTCGATGCTTGGGTGGTCCCTTGCACCTTTTACCGTACCGCCTACCTTGTAATTTCCATCTGTTTCTCTCCAAAAGATATATGACACACGTTAAATCTGCAGACAGAAGATAAATCTAATAAGCTCTAAGATACCACAAAATCAACTAGGAAAAATGTCGATCAATGATTATCACTCAATGTGGCAGTCATCGGCATACTGTAGACTTGGCTACGCATGCAAAACAGGACATCGAAAGCTTATATGTTTAATCCAACTAGGCTAGCGCCTTGCCTTTAGAACATCCTATATGATGTTCCGGAAAGCTTGTGTCTATACCCAAACGCCTACACCAGCGCCATGCCTTAAGAACAGAAAACGTACGTCTTGTATGATATTCCGGACGCCTATAGCACTGAATGCACCACATTGGACCCAATTTATTTCACTTCACGCCTGCTAGACAGTTCAGGGATGTCCTCGACAGCTTCTATCTATCATCTTATAGCTCGAGCAGAAATCGCTTTCCATTATATCTTATCTGTCTTCAGGCAGGTGTCTCCTGAGGACTTAGGGTCCAACAACTCTACAGATTGCATCTTCCAGGCTTCACCAGTTGCGTCACTTCGTTCAATTAGAGAGAGATGTTTTCATCCGAGACAGAAGATGGTTTGTGTGTACCCGTGGCGAAGTGGGTGGAATGTAATGGGTTTATCGCGCAGTCCCACGGCGCTGACGCAAGTGCAAGCCAAAGCTCGAGGCAGAATAACTTAAGTAATTATGCAAGTTTCTATATAGCACCAAAGCTCATATTCTGTCTGGCAGTAGCGTCTTAAGTCGAGTTGTTAGTGACCCAGCCTCTTGACCAAGAGGTTGGTAGTTCGAATCCCGGCTGTTGTCGCTCACTCGACATGCACACTATTGCAAAAGGTCGTAGTCTTTAAGAGATGTAAAGCCATTGTCCACTGTCCATTGTACTTGTAGAAAAGAGCTAGGGGGATTTGGTCATCTGTGTTGGTACATAAAATTAATATTGGGTCCTCGATTATTCTGAGGAAGACCAGAGAATTGGTCATTGATCGCACGAGTTGATCGTTAAACAGTTGAAAGTTTTTATACATTTTTGTGCCATTGACTGCTATGTTTGACTTTGTTTCCGAAAAAAAGTCATGCGGTCTCGTTGACAAGAACCAGGAAGGTAAGGGTTTGGATGGAAGTTTTTCTTGTTGATAAAGTAGGGGTTTCGGTTGAAGTAAGAGACAAGGGCATTGTGATCTGTACATTGGAATACTCTACCGCGCTGCCATAGTAACAGGGTGCAAACGTGTATATTGTGCAGAATTATTCTTTTGTCACCCCTACACTTCTCAATAAGACTGTAAGGGGTTTTTTACGTGTAAATTTCCTGTGCAACTGGACTTCGGTTCACAAGACAGCCAAAACTTTCAACTTCAATTCATGTCACTTTAGCTCAATGCAAGTTGGATAGACTTCAAACTCAATGGCTGAGTTTATAAGACAACCCTAACGCATCCCTAACATCCTCATCGCATCTCTGCCGATAGCAATCTAATAGTGACATATCGGTGGTTCCACCAGATCGCTACCTCTACCCTGAAATATACACACTTTTGGATCATTCAGCATCTTTGGAACCAAAGCAATGTGTACGACATTGGAATAGACTTGCTAACAGGGATGGAATTGAGTAAAAATTCTCCATTTATTATATCAGTATTTCTAGCAAGTACCATTCGACAAACCAGCTCCTCTATTTTGTGCTAAGTCGATTTCAGTATCTTGTACTTCATATACAATGTCATTGTAAGACATTATAAAAGTAGTTCATTCTATATCAAGTTTAAATCGCACTCACACAAACATGTATAAGAAATAGTACAGAACAAAAGCAAAGGCTTGGTCTGGCTAAGGTAACATAGTTAGCAAAATCATTCTTAAATTGAATTTGTACAGGTATGATTTTGCCATTTATGTGCAATACGGGCATCATAGAACATTGTATAGTGTAGACACGAGTTCAAATATATCAAACTACTGTCATGCCATTCTTGAGCTCAATATCATTTACGGTATAAAGATATTGTACGAAAGTTGCACGTTCTTCGATTAGCAAAGCTGTGCTCGTATGTTTATCAATATATCCCAATACTATTGATAAGGTTGAAATAAGAACAGAGTAGAAATCTTAGCTTGAAAGTTCATCTGTGTTGGTAGAAATCATTCTTAAACGAGTTTAAACTGTAATTTCCAACACAAAAAAAGAATTGGACTTACCCAAATTTTCGACCGTACGACATCGGTCTTTGTCAAGGAATGATCAATCCACCGATGGGGTGACGTCACGTTATGCAGATAGCACACGTGACTCCGTGAGTAGTGGATCGTAAGTATTGGAAAGTCTGTAGCGCCCGCCGTCTCTGTTGAGGGATGGTCGTAGGGCCCTGATGTAAATGGCTTCCTTGATGCCCCTTGCAACGAAGTCCGACTCAGTGTCCAGAATTTTAACTTTATCCAGTGAAAGATAAGGCCACTAGACCGAAACCTCCACGGCAAATTAACTCCGAACAGTGCCAAAGTAAACACACCAACAGAGGCATTGTAGTACTACCTTATGTGAAAGGTCTGTCCGAAGGACTTAGGAGAATTTTCAATGCACATGGGATAAGGACATGCTTTAAACCAACAAGAACCTTGCGCAGCCTCCTAGTCTCCCCCAAGGATAAGATACCTAAGGGAGGCAAGTGCGGAGTGGTTTACCATATACCTTGCCAAGGTCAAAACATCAAAGGGCCTTGTAAGGAAACCTACGTTGGGGAAACTGAAAGATCACTAAAAACCCGGTTCAACGAGCACAAACGCCCAAGCACCATCTCCTCAGAAGTCTCACAGCACTTACACATAGAATCCCCTGGACATTCAGTTTCACTGGATAAAGTTAAAATTCTGGACACTGAGTCGGACTTCGTTGCAAGGGGCATCAAGGAAGCCATTTACATCAGGGCCCTACGACCATCCCTCAACAGAGACGGCGGGCGCTACAGACTTTCCAATACTTACGATCCACTACTCACGGAGTCACGTGTGCTATCTGCATAACGTGACGTCACCCCAGCGGTGGATGGATCATTCCTTGACAAAGACCGATGTCGTACGGTCGAAAATTTGGGTAAGTCCAATTTTTTTTTTTTGTGTTGGAAATTACAGTTTAAACTCGTTTAAGAGAGTAGAAATCTATAACGCCATACGCGAGACAATTCTACAATGTCTTGAAAATTACAATTCCTTGTATTTATACGCCCGCCATTAACTTTCACCCTGCCATATGAAAAAGATAGTTCACAAAGGAAGTTCTTAGAAAATAAAGTGTTGGCACCCAATCAAGGAATTTTAGCTCTAATTTGCTTCAGTTGTGTCCAAAAAATGTCCCAAGCAATATACAAAGCATGTCAATGTTGATATAAACCCCCCAATCATCGGCAAGGTACACATGTACTTTAAACAGTTACCTACAATGTTTTACATTCTCATTTGATCATTTGATTGATACGTCACTGAAATGATTCAAATATGTTTTTCAGTAGATATTGTCTTCCACCAAAGTTATCCGGAGTTTTATGCTTTTTCTGAAGTTTCCCGGAATGATATATTTATATAGATATTATTTTAATAGAACTATTAAACTGTTACGCACGACAAATTATAGCTTAGTAAAAACGCTTTTAGAAGGCATCCGCCATCTTTCTTCAGCTGCAGTGGTGGTCAAGTGACCTGGTTAGTCAAAGGTCAAATAGGTCACGAGTGGCACGGGGATGTTTTAGGTGGAAGATGCGTAAATTTAAACTAAGCTCCCTGTTATATATGGACGATTTCGCGGCGTTTGTAGGTTTTGTAGGCGATTTCAGTCAATAGGTGAGTCACAGGTATCTATTCTGTTAGGAGTTTCACACATTATACAACTATAAGTAACAAGGCAAAATACTAGTAGATGTACCTATCATGTATACTTTGCCAGATTTCGATACAAAACAGTGGCTGTTTTATAAAGACCATTCGGTTTTACGTCTGAAAAAGAATATCGTTTTAGTCTTCATTGTTCTGAGCTGATATTGTTAATACAGGAAATATTGTAGGTTTTTCTTGTCCTATTGTCCTTGCAAATTGATCGCATATCACTCTGTCTGCCCTTTTCAGTGCTTCTGTACCTGTTGTTAGTCTTGCAAACTTCAAAATTCTCCCATATGTCCGTACTGATTTGATATATAGATGACATCCACAGGAACCTACAGAATTGATGCGGGCGGGCCAGACAAACTTTGCCTTTATTATGAAATCTTAGTGGTTAGGGAGATTTTACAAATGACAGAATTTACAGAACATGGTATACCAAACAATTCATCCTTAATTTTTTTTCTTCTTTCCCGTTTACTTGGAACACTTTGAAATATTTTGCTTAGTGCCCGAAATACATTTTGTGCAAGGAGTGCGTTTACCTCAAAAACAGTACTTTTTAACGATACAAAAAAGGCATTGTATGATATAAGTAGCGATATTTCAACATTTTTCTTTTGCAATTTAGGGCATGTATTTGCTAATACCGCTTTCTACGATTTACGGAATAGTTGCAATTTTTTTTCTTCTTTTTGGAAACGGACGAATTGATGCAAGCTCGGATGTCATCAATACAATCATGTCAGCATGGCCTAACAGAAATTGTAAAAAGAAGCGTATCTACAAAGACGTCCCTTGATGATTTCCAACTTTCATACATGTACGTCTCTCTTAGATAACATAGAACATCTAACAATTTCTTCTCGGACATTGCTTCATTTGGTTGCCATTTTACATATCACGATATCAAGCATTTGTGTTCGTTTTTCTTTCATTCGCACATCATTCTTTTTTATCAAGATATGTTAATTTGGCGTCACAAAGAAATCGAAGGCACTTTTTTTCAATACCCTAGAGGGCATTAAACTCGTACGCCAAACATTTTAAGGTAAAAAATCCACAGGACGTAATTTCATTGACACCGACTTTAGTGAATAGTACCAACCCTTCCATGTAAACCACTCAATGCCATCTTGTAAGTCACTATCGTACGCTTGTCCACCTGTGCTGTAGTACTTCCCGTTTAGATTAGCGTTGTAGCAGCTATTGTACCACCAGCCTCCTTTGTAAAGCCGGGCGCAGCTATCCAGGGAATTATCGTTGTCTCTGTCCTTAGTACTGAATGTCATGTTGTTTAGGTTTCGCTTGAAGATGTCCCATCCATGGGTAGTGTTCGTCGCGGACATGGAATCCCCTGCGTTGCCAGTGTAAGCTCCTAGTTTTAGTCTGTAATTTTCTATCTCTGAGTCCACGCTCATGAAGGAGTATTCTGCGTACTTTCGGACTCCGTCCCAGTCTTCGAGTTCAATCCTCAATCTGTACGTTTTCTGGGAGGTTATTATGTACAGATTCTCGTTTCCCAGCCAGAACTCGTCGTTTAGATCTCCGAACCCGTCCCGGTAATCCGTCCAGTTTCGAAAGAAGTTGACACTGCCGTCTACGCGACGTTGAATGACAGTCCAGCCGCCCCCCTGTGTGGTCTGATCACAGTACACGTAAAGGGCGCTGCTGACATTCTTGGGCCATGTTGGGTAGACACCGTTCAGTTTGTTTCGCGTTCTCACATCGGCACAATCTGTAAGTAAATACAAGCATAAAGTCTGTGGATAATTTCATCAGGTTGGAAAAGCAGAGGATAACTAAGTTTTTATTCACAACCAGGATCAATAATATCAACCAACAGTTAACGTCCGACAGTAATCATTATTGTACATATGACAATACTTCGCGCTTCGGACTTCGCAATGTTAGCAGCGACACCTAGCTGCAGTAAGGAACAATACCAGTCAGTATTGTCTAAGGAAAGGTGACAGACGGTCACCGGAAAGTCGGTTGTTGATTATGTTTAGATCCTGGTTGTGAATAAAGAATCTTGTAATCGATAAGCATGAAGAGTTTTCGCATGAAGTGAGCGTTTTCTAAATGCATATGTCTTAATCTAGACGGGGGGGGCTAAAAGTGCCAGCGCCAACTTTGACATCGTATAACTGCCAAAGGACGTATGCTAGGACTACCAAACTTGGTGACTTTTCCTAAAATTTAATTAGCAACAATCTTATGATAATAGTATAAGTTTACCATTTTTCGTGTTGCCATGGCCATGGGCTTCTGACAGGCACTTTATACAAAATTCACTAATTTCGGTTTGAACAATGATGTTTCAAAGGATTTTTTTGCTCCACCACACTAGTTTTCCTAGATGTATAACACCATATGTAATCTAATGTCACTTTCATGATTTAATAGTCATAAATCATGCTAATTTGATGACGTCATCGGTCAAAATCCAAGATGGTGGACAATAGTATTAAGTTAGGTATCAACAACGTTTTCGCCTTCATCTTCGTCTTTACCTGGTATTTTCTTAACAAGAAACATTCAGATTAACGTTTCTAGTCTATATTCATTGCGTTTTGGGGTCATAAGTGTAAAAAAATGTATTTTCAAAATATTGAAAATGGCCAATCCAAGATGGCGGATCCAAAGGGATAGCTTATTGCACATTCTATGACGTCATCTTGACTTCAACGTAGTTACCATTGACGTCAGATGTCTTGGCATAACTTAACATCAATAAGACACACTTTTTTTGTTTAATACCTTTAGATATTACGATCCCCCTAATTAGCTTATAAAACGACATCGACGACGTCATAATTACGTCATATTACGTCATGACGTTATCAACATACGGGAATTATTAAAAGTTACGTGTAAATCACTCCCTGCAAATTTGGTGATGATACACCATACCGTTTGGAAGTTCTGAGGGGGCCGAATGAGCCACCACATGACACTTGTATATAATCCCAATTCAATTTACTTCAGTTTTTATTCATATTATTTATTTCTCTAGAATATATGTAGAAAATAGATATGTAGAACCACAATTTGACGAGATTGGAATGAGGTCAAGTATGTGTAACGACTGCACCGATTGGGCATGTTGATGATTAATACCATATTTCGACAGATGCCGACCATAATGAAACTAACTTTAAGACGTGCTCTTTGGAACGCATCCCAGAATCGTTTACTACAGTCCGGTTAACATGATTTGTAATGGCTGTTTGCTACTTGTTCCGCAGTAGCTGGAGTTATTACAGCGTAAAAATCATCGGAGCATACACGATTCGTAAATCAATGTCCACCTGACTATTAATACAAACCAGTAAATGCCTACAGATGTGCACCACATGTTGTGATGATGCTTATGTCCATATGGGCGCAAATGGAATAATAAAAGTAATAGTAATCCTCCTTTAAATACCATCATCTATATCACAGCATGATCAACCTATTAATGTAATAGCTAATCCATACAATAGTCACGTCACATGGCGAAAAATGCATGTCTAAACTAATGCATTGCTTGAAATGAAAGTAATTTTTAAAAGAAGACAATGTATGGTTTGTGATAGACAAGTACAGAGGTTGGGTATTTAGTAATCAGACAAAATGGGGACATGTCAATTCATATCTGGCGACAGGTTCCATGTGTAACGCTACCTAACCTTTATTTGATGTGTAAGCTTTATTCGTTGCTTCTAAATGGTTATTGAGGGAGCTTATTAAATGCAACATCTGTCGTTCTCTGCACGACGGGCGGTGCTTTCAAATTGCAATATTAGTATGTAAATGTTGTGCTGTTATAACCTATTACACTCTTTTCGTAAGGATATTCCGTGTGATATTTTCTCGTCCGTGCACATCAAGGATATGATTTGCAGTACTGTTGAAACCATGTTTCATTTGGACGCGTAGGAAATGTACTTATCATTTATGATATCTATATCAATGGTACAACTTTGGAATTAATCAATAAGATGGACAGAAAATTACTTACCATTGTACAGACCAAGGCTTATTTGCTACCATATTAATCACTTGCTTCCGGCAAGCTCCGAAAAAAATCTATCTATTAGTTACAAGACACAACTGCCTTTGATCAATTTGTCAACAACAAAAAATGTTGCGGTTCGCACGACAACAAAAGCATTGTCGATTAGTGCAACAAAACCACATTTCGGTATGTACGACCCAGTTTCAACAAATGCATAAACAACAACAATATATTTTAGGAATATTCAAACAGATTATGATTGAGTTAAACCTAGATAATTAAACCAGTGCGGACGATAAAAAAGCTATTTGTGGTGAGAAGCTGTCAGAAGGTATTCGACATCTTTCTGGAGCGCTGATGGTAGTCACGTGGTCTGTATGACATTTGACCCTTAGGTCACGTGACTACCATCAGAGCTGAAAAAAGATGGTGGATGCCTGACAGTTCGTACCACGAATAGCTTTTGACGCAGGGGTGTTGTAGATCGAGAGTTACTAGTAGTGTTCCGATAATGTACATCGATGATTTGGAAGCATTTTTTGACGAGGCTTTCAGCTTTGCTGTCAGTGCTATATCACCATTGTCTATGATACGTGTTTTTTTTCCTTCTATCAATTACAGTTACAATAAAGAAAATATCAATATCAACCTCTAGCTAGGCGTGTGCGTTCGTTCGTTCCTTCGTTCGTTCAGACCTTTGTAGTGGCTGAGTGACACATAGGGCCGGCAGCACGTTTCTTGGTGCAGTAACAGGACATATTCTTACAGGGGGGAATGCTAGCCCTTCCCCACCTTGCTTGGGGCGTCTTCTCGAACACGGGACCCCCATTGTACGTGCCTTTCGGTAGACGGGTACAGCCCCAACCGAAATGTCCTGACCCCGGGACTTGAACCGGAGTTTCCAACTTACCAACTAATTGGAAATCGAAACATGAGCTCAACTGTGAGGCTGCTACCAGTCCAGCCACAGGGACAGAGGAGGATAATTATGACATAGCAAAATAAGGAATAGAAAAATAGAAACTACCTCGAATAAGACAGTCATCTCCTCTGTCGCAAGTCGTAAGACTGTTAATCCTCTCTCGAACCACCTGCAAGGTGTCGGACTTCTCGCCCAAGTCACCGGCAACGTTCTCGAGACGGGACTTGAGTAGCCACGTCACGTTCTTCAAGTCGGCAAAGTCCTTCAGACCGCCGTTAAGTCGCTTTTCGAGCACGTTTTTCTCCTGGGTCAATTTGTCAGTTCTGTCCTGTAGGTCCGAGAGCTGTCTGGCGTCACCGACGACCTTTCTCTGCAGGCGGGTCTTCTCCATCTTCAGCCGGTCTACCTTGAAGTACAGCCATGCTGGAGAGATAGTAGGCAACATCGTTAAAATGGACAAGATCAAAACTACGTGTGTCTGAAGCCAGGGTTACACATAGCAGAACATGGCTCCCGAACACCAGCCACCTCAGGTCGGCTAAAGTTCGGGAACAGTCTGACCAGTTTTTGGGCCACGCCTATCTTTGGCGCCGAAAGCCCAGGTTACACATAGCCGAACATGGCTCCCGAACGCTAGCCGACTCGGGTCGGCGGTAGTTCGGGAGCAGTCTGACCAGAATTAGGCCACGCCTAGTATTTGGCGCCGAACATGCGCCGAATCTGCCCCGAACATGCGCCGAACATGTCCCAACCATCTCCTAACCAATGCACGGTTTACCCCCAACCAAGCTCCGAATGCTTCCCACCCAACCATCCCGACCTCTAGCCAAATCTCTCCTGAGTAATTCTCCACCAGTAGCGAACCCTTTCACGAATTGAAATTGACACATTCAGCGACTTTCAAAAGAGGGTTCATTTTCAGTATTAATCAAAGTATTCCACTCTTCCTATGTTGTTAACTTTACCAAGACATCGAATTTGGATCAAGGTTAGCTTAAATAAGACTTTTAGCTTTTTTCTCTGTTTTTGGTCGTGTGAAGGTCGGGGCTGATTCGCCCACGTTCTGGTAGTAGTTAGTTTAGTTGGGAATGAGTTAGCCGAGATTTATCTACGGCCTAGGGGTGAGGTCAGCCGAACACCAGCCGACTCAGCCAAACGCCAGCCGAGTCAGCCGAACGCCAGCCGACCTAGCTCCCGAATCACTCCCGAATCACTCTAACCATGGTCGGGGGAGAGTCGGAAGGCCATGTTCGGCTATGTGTAACCTGGGCTGAAGATGCGCCGAAGATGAGTCGATCATCTCCTAACCAGTACACGAATTACTCCCGAATGGGCCCCGAATGCTTTCTAGCCTACTCCCAACCATCCCGACCTCTGGCCGCGGACCTCCGAATCCTCCTGAATAATCCCCGACCGATTGCAGACCCTCTCACGAATTGAAATGGACATATTCAGCGACTTTCAAAAGAGGGGTCATTTTCGTTTTAATTAAAATAATCCATTTTATGATGTTGTTAACATCACCGAGAGATCGAATTCGGATCATGGCTAGCTTTAATACTGCTTTTAGTGTTCTTCTTTGTTTTTTGTCGTGTGAAGGTCGGGGGTGATTAGCCCACGTTCCGATAGTAGTCATTTGGTTGAGAATTAGCTGGCAGAGATTTGTCTACGGCCTTGGGGTAAGTTATAGGTAGGTTGGAAATTAGTTTGGAGTAAGTTAGTAGTGTTTCTGGTGTGGTTAAGGTTCTAATTTTACTGCTGACTCACTCCCGAATACCAGCCGAACACTGGCCGACCGCGCCGAACACCAGCCGAGCACCAGCCGACCAACTTCATACCCTCCGTCCAGAACCGAACACATTCGGCTGGCGCAGCCGAACACCAGCCGACTCAGCCGAACGCCAGCCGACCTATCTCCCGAATCACTCTCGAATCACTCTAACCATGGTCGGGGGATAGTCGGGAGGCCATGTTCGGCTATGTGTAACCGGGGCTTGAGTGAGGTTCTTAGCAAGCAAGCGACATTTGTATCTAATCATCATCTAAATCAAACAATAACATCAATAAATAACTTTGTTTGCAATTTCTTGCCCGAGGGATATGAAATAGTGTTTAGAAAAAGTATACAATTCAGTACTATATAAGATAGCAATGGAAACAAGGCAAACAAGGGACCTATACATTGTATATGATTCTAAGGAAAACTTCTATCGGATACAATCTAAGGGTTTTGGGGCTGTGGGCTGGGGGGCTTGATCTTTTTTGGTTTGACTTCCTTTTCTAAGGTGTGATACAAAAATGTGGTTATGGACCAACACGAATCTTAATCGAATAATAAAACGCTCAGTGCCATTGAGAAAGCATAAGGCAGTTGACGTAACTCAGTCTTAATTGGCTCGATGACAACACATGCCATCAGAGTAACATTGTGCAAATCTCACACTATGAATTTATTATATATGCTCGCATATAGACTATGCACGTCGTGTTATGACCAAAATGTATAGGAGAGAATTACTAGAAGGGGAAAAACAACACCTGTCGGTGAAATAGTCCTATTTTGAACAAGCGGTAGACAGTAATTTGATTTGGTCCATCTGAGATGGCTTTACTTGTCTCCAAGCTATCGATAAAAAACAATCTTTGAGAATCTTAGCAATCTTTGCCAAATTAATCCCAGCTGGTGACAATTGTGCGTTAGTAAGGTGGCGTCAGATATCACCAGGAGGTTGATCTGTCTCGTGTCACCGTCGGATGCGCTCGAGACGTTCGAACGTCAAACACGTGTGATAAGACGGTAGAAAGAATTAAGTAACGGCGTGCAAGCAAGCTTGCTTCATTGAACACAGGGGTTAAACTCCTCAAGCGCTTAGTGGGTCGTGTCGCCTGGCAGTCTACCAGCCGGAAAAATAAATCTCCTTTTAAGTTAAACATGTGCTGTTTGAAAGAGATAATACATTATGAAGAGCACCCACAGTGAACAAAGATAACAAAACTTCTTAAAATGCCAACGATGGTGAGTTAATAAACGCCAGTAGGTTTATATCGCTGTCAAAAGCTCTCCATGTCATAAACATAATAGTTGTCATTGCAGTAGGTTGTCGAGATAAGAGTTAGCTGAGCATTTTTCTTGTAGTAGAAAACACACGCCTTAGGAATGTCGAAATGAATCTTTTCATGATTTAATAACACGTCACGTCTTTACGAGTTATATCTCTTCAGTTCCATTAGTTCAGCTCGTTCCTTCTCTTGGAAGATAAGCACTATGGGGACCGGCGAGCATGAAATAATTTCACAGCGGACTGACAGTGAGTTGAGGTAGCGGAACACAGTTTTCGGCCTATGGGGATTCTTATAGTTAGGCGCCGCAAGGTGACTGGACGAGGTCAAAATTAAAGTAGGGTGGAATTAGTCTAGAGAAATTTGAAAAATGAATATGACTAAGTTTAAGATACATCCTACAAAATATCTATAAACAAAAATCTGTCTGCGCATCGGCTTATCACGTCCTTTATGAAATAGCGCTCTGCGGAGGTCAACTGAACTGCAGCCGACTCACACCGAGAGGTAGTTGCGTAAGAAGGCCCGTTTATGAACAAACCGGAAAAACAAAATCGGAATCCAAATGATACAGTCTGAAAGCTGACATATCTTTGAACCACATAGCACAGTTTACAGTTGGAACCCTCCCACATGCGACTTTATACAAAGTCTTCAAGAGTTTGGGCCGTACTACTTTATGTTACCGCGTCATAAACCTCCAGGGGTCGCGGATGAATACTGTGCCCTACAACCTTGAAACGGATGGAGCATGCGCACCTGTGAAGCCAGTTAGTCCCAGGAGGATGACCCACAGGATGACGACACACATGGTGCGCAGCCTTCTCCTACAGGAAGAAGGCTGGGGATGCGGCTTCTTCTCCGGACTCTTATCTATCTCCTTCATGTCCGGTTCTGCGATCTGGAAGCATGTCAACCTCACCGTGGGGTCTGAAAAATAAGTACAGTAGAATCCAGTTAGTTGCACAATGGATAACGGCAAACTTCTGTCAATTACACGAAATCCCAACACCCCAAACCGGTTCTCATTCGCTCCATTCGCATTTCTGCACGGTGCATCATCACTAATGCCTGATTATACTGCACGAAAATTTGTCAAACGTCATTGACAAATTAACAGAAAATGTGCGCTAAAATCGGCAGACACGGTACAAATCAGCCGATTACTGCCTGTGTGCAGGCGCAATACCACCAATATGTATGAAATTGTTATAAGGAACAAAAGAATGTGGTCTCCGTGACAATAATGATTTCATTGCAAATTCATGCCCGTGGGCTTATTGACCATGAAAAGGACAGGCAAATAATGTAGGGCAGCATACGTCTACTGTAATCTAAATGCTGACTCTAAATTCTAACTTTTAATGGGTTTAACTTTTTTTTTAATGCAATGGAAGAAGAAGGATCCAAATTTCTTTGGTGATCGTAGAAGGGCCAGTTTGAAGTATACTTGAAGGAGGCTATCATCGCTTGAATTAGTTAAAATCCTCCCACACCATAAGGTGTATAGGGCGGTGCCCATCTCTGTTTCATAGCTCTGGGCCACACTGTGGTGCAGTAACTGCAGCAGGGGGCTAGTCCACTGGCAGTGGAGTGTGTTTAACTTCCATACTGTTTCAGAAGTACGTACCACTTTTATAAAGTCTTTGGTATGACTCTGCGCCTCTTGTCTAGAGGTGTCCTACCCGGGGCTTTAACCCGGGCCCTCTGGTCCAAGTAATTTGAACTAGATGTGGCTAGTAACAGAAGCGCAGACCACCACACCACAGGGACACCCCCGCCGCTCGAGTATCTCATGCTTAAACAACGACCTTGGCGCACCGGCCTGCGTTGCGTCCTTCTTGTTGTGTTCACCGGACACTCCCCCCACCTGTGGTTGGAAGGAAAGCTGCCAGCCAATCATGTCGCCGCGTACGGTCAAATTGTTACGTGATTAAGTTGATAGCGAATTTCCCTCAAACAACAGGAGGGGGAGTATCTGATTGGCTGACGTTTGGCGAGGGCTAACGCAGTGAGATGGACGGGTCGCAGGCCGGTACGCCAGGACTGTTGCTTCAGATACACAAATCTGCGTGTGATTCTTGTTGAAAGAAAGAATACCACACGGCATGAATTATTAAAATCATTTACGTCTTTCATCGGATCAACAAATCTACGAGCAAAAATTTTAATGGTAGCCTCATTTGTAATGCGACTTCCGTCCTTGGTCCTTGTCTGTATATAGAGCTGATGTTATGAAACTTGGGGAACTGACGACACCGAATGCTGTAGAATGTAGTTATCACGCCTGTAGACTACCAAATATATCACCAGTTATTGTGATAAATGAAAGAAACACGACAGGAGAGAGGTCAAGCGCCAATGTAATCTATGAATAATGTGCTATGTAGAGAACAAAAACCAAGCAATCACTGACTTGAATTGTTTCTGGCAACCCCAATGTTTTACCGTATTTCCCTCAAGACCTTGTTTGTATTTCTGGATTCCCCCTTGGCTTCTTCTAATGAGAGCACATCGATCAAATAAACGCAAATATCATTACAACGACTAGGCGTGATCTAAATAAAGTGAGTACATACAGGAGTGGGTGTTGTCGCCAAATGTACAATGTTTCAAATAGAATACATTGAAGCCTAGGTTACACATAGCCGAACATGGCTCCTGAACACCAGCCGACTCAGGTCGGCTGAAGTTCGGGAGCAGTCTGACCAGTTTTTGGGCCACGCCTGTCTTTTGCGCCGAAGATGCGCCGAAGATGCACCGATCATCTCCTTACCAGTACACGAATTACTCCCGAATGAGCCCCGAATGCTTTCCAGCCTACTCCCAACCATCCCGACCTCTGGCCGCAGACTGCCGAATCTCTCCTGACTAATCCCCGACCGAATGCAGACCCTCTCACGAATTAAAATGGACATATTCAGCGACTTTTAAAAGAGGAGTCATTTTCGTTTTTAATTAAAATAATCCATTCTATCATGTTGTTAACATCACCGAGAGATCGAATTCGGATCATGGCTAACTTTAATACTGCTTTCAGTGTTCTTCTTTGTTTTTGGTCGTGTGAAGGTCGGGGGTGATTCGCCCACGTTCCGATAGTAGTCACTTGGTTGAGAATTAGTTAGCAGAGATTTGTTCAGAGGTATTGGAGTGAGTTATGGGTAGGTTGGAAACTAGTTGGGAGTAAGTCAGTAGTGTTTCTGGCGTGAATAAGGTTCTAATTTTACTGCTGACTCACTCCCGAATACCAGCCGAACACTAGCCGACCGCGCCGAACACCAGCCGAACACCAGCCGACCCATTTCAGACCCTCCGCCCAGAACCGAATGTTTTGACATTTTCAAAACATTCGGCTGGCGCAGCCGAACACCCGCCGACTCAGCCGAACGCCAGCCGACTCAGCCGAACGCCAGCCGAGCTAGCTCCCGCATCACCCCCGAGTCACTCTAACCATGGTCGGGGGAGAGTCGGGAGGCAATGTTCGGCTATGTGTAACCTGGGCTTGAAAGGGCATCTTGAGAAAGAAACCACCACTATAAGGACGGCGTGGTAAATTCTTACAGACCTATTATTCTGAAACATATTTTAAGAGAGACTGCGAAAAGAGAGTAAATGCAGAGTAACAACAGATAGAGTGTGTAGAATTTTAAGGCCCTCAAGTGGGATGCATGTCTTTACTAATTGTTTTGCACGACTTGAACTTAATAGTTCATTGAGAGTTGGCTTCGAAAGCCTTTTATTTATCAACTCTCATATCTGTATACTATTTGTTGCATGTGTCATATTGTATGTACCTTTGTATGGTTTGTCAATAAAGATTTCTTTAAAAAAGTAGTTCTAACATCTTGGTTTCATCTCCACAGATACATTACCTGAAGAGAGCGTGTGTTTGGACTTCAAAGGTTTTGCGTTCATATGAAATGAGTCAGACTGCTGGCAAGATGCGAACTTCTAACGAGATTACCATCCAAAGCCTAAACCACAGACATATGGTCTGTGAGAAAATCGTTTGAAGTCGTTCCACCGCTGTCTCTAAATCATAAGCCCCCCGATGGCGCTACAAATCTGCGATATTATCGTCAACTGATGGTACAGATTCACGTCATCCATCATAAGGACAGAGGACAATAAAGGATGAATCCGTCCACTTATCTAGTGGTCGTAAAGTAGTTGAGTATGGATTACATTTATGCTGCCTGCTGCATTTTCGAGCTCGTCTGGTAAAGAAGCATGGTTGTCTGATTATAGCGCTTCTTGCTGTCATGAAAAGCGGACATCTATTTATAGATCTGTTAAATGATGGCGACAAACCAAACGTGGGTACGCTGTGGTAGACAGATTAACCAACGTCCGGAACAGAATTGTATTCAGTGACACTCTCTTTCCACTAGAGGCGGCGACCGCCCTGCGACCGGTGGATGACCAAAGATTTGACGAATTTCTCAACGAATTTGAACGATAAAGAACAATCGTGTTTTACGTTTGATGTGTTTCTTTATATTTCAAATCATACCTTTACATATTGCGCCATATTCCGAAATCAAGTGTCACACAAATCAAATGGTGCTCATAGTTGCCAAATGAATTGCTCCTCTTTTAGAATGACTGTTGTAGAATTTAAAAGAAAACAGATGGTATCTACGTTTATATGTACATATTCATCTTGCATTTGAACGTCTCGAGCTCATCCGACTATGACATGAGACAGATCAACCTCTTGGCGATATCTGACGCCACCCTTACTGACGCACAATTGTCACAAGTAAATATACATGTATTTCAACCCCTTATATACACTTCGACAGCACGTCGACTGATGATGATGATATACACTTCTTTCTACGTAATTTTTTTGCTAGTTATTCCAATGTGAACCTTGATCTCTCTCTCTCTCTCTCTCTCTCTCTCTCTCTCTCTCTCTCTCTCTCTCTCTCTCTCTCTCTCTCTCTCTCTCTCTCTCTCTCTCTCCCAGAAAATCATTTTTCTCGAACCCGTGAATACAATTTTTCGTTTTAAACTTCCACAAGGCTGTACAAAACGTCTTAAAGATTATCTTCGCTATAAGGGGAGGGTGATGATAATCTACTAACATATCAATCTTAAAGACAGATAGTGACAAGAATCCTCGGCAAACACGCAACATTCCCCTAAAGATCTCATCAGTCACCATTGAGCACCAGCTTGGGCCTCGTGAAGACCGATTGTAATGATGCAATGGTCGATAGTACGGCGGAGATGGCTCTCTTTAGGCAACGGGAAGACAATGGTTATGCCATCATTTAACACTTTACTATCATTCTCATCATCATCCGTTTGTCTTTTAAATCGAAACTTGCCAATTTAGAGCACTAGGAGTTCTGCAATAGTTGCAATATCACTCAAATCGCTCTTTTTTGCATGATCAATAATTGTGAAATATCGATCTAGCATATGATAGACGGGATGCCTCTATTGCTAAACTGATAGCAGCCTCCCATTTGATCTTCTGGTTCCAATTAGTTTTCACAACTAGGAGACCATGGTTCAATCCTGGGTACGGCTTCTCGGTCGGGGCTGCACCCGTCTTTCGGAAGGAACGTAAAATTGGGGAGTCCCTTGTTCGAGGAGGTGCCCCGAGCATGTTAAAGGGGACGGGCAAGTAACCCCTCCCTGTGAAGATATACCCGGCTACAACTGAAACTGCAATGCAACTTGCTGCCCTATGTGCCACTAGTTACTGCATGTACAAGGGTCTGAACGAACAATAAGATAGCAGTTCAATGCAGAACGATGTACTAAGGTTAAAACAGAACCCATGGCTGATCGCCTCGCGTTGTAACAGTCCTTTTCCCTGTCATATTTTGATATTTTCCTTTCGCTTGCAAAGCCATCTTCGCTTGAGAAAACGCGAGGACGTGAACGACAACATTAGTATTCAAAGGATACACCATTCTAAGTCGGCTGTTACTTAAAATATCGTAAGGAGCATTAAGAATCGATGATGTTGCAGAGAAACGGAGCAAAAGGAGTATCGAATCGCTCAAGCGCTTTTAATTTACAATCAGTAGCGCTCTCTAAATCCATCGATAGAACAGTCGTTTCTTTGATAGAATTTTCTCATTGCATTCCCTTTCAAACTTACCTTGCAGGTCTACGGTCGATCTGAGCAATAACATTTATTTTGAACAATGTACAGGTGTCAAGGCCTTGGCTTTGACATGCAGCCTTTTTCGTCACATTTTTTACTACAAAAGTATAGACCGTTGCAACGTTAGTCACTACAGCTAGCCTGCGAGCTTCTGAACACCCTCAAGGCTCTAATTCGTATGTTTCTCTTCCATCTATCGCGTTAAATTGTCTCGGATGAGGCGACATCTATGCGAGCCCTTTTCTTAACTATTCACATAAGATAAGAAACATTACGTTACCGTATTAAGTCCCTTCTCGCCTGTCTGCGACCAGAAGATTGTATGACTACATCTCAGTTGTACGTTCCACCGGGTCCATGAGCGCTGTGCTGTACCCCCTACTAGCGGCGGAATGAGCGATGTGCACAATGAACACAGGAGTGTGTCCTAGGCAATTCCTCACCAGACGGAAGGGGGGCCGGAATGACGGTGAGCGCAACGAGCGAGCTAAAAACTTTATTTCACACCTAATACATCCTGAAAACTAGATTTGCGTTGTACTGATGCGTGTGAGAGGACAACCGCTTCCTTTAATCAATTCATCTCATGTATTAAATGGATTGCGGGCAGTGTTCTATGCCTGCAGCGACAGAACCGAGGCTCCTTCGTGGCAATTTGTGTGTTCGGTCACGCAAAAAAGAAAGAACTGTCGAACAAATGTAGCCTCCAAGCAGGCCCAATGGATTGCAAAGATCGTATCCAACTGGAAGAAAGAGCTTGTACTTGGGTTGCAAAAGCGACTTCTTTCTGCCAGTTGGATACGGTCTTCGCAACCTATAGATCTGCTTGGAGATTAGAAAAAAATGTGTCTTTGAATTTTTGGGCGCCAGGTGGTCGAGAATGCAAAAAACATCATCTAACCTAACAAGCTCAAGTTAGAGTGGGTTATTATTTACCATTAGATTCATTGATGCACATTTAACTGTCCCTTGAAAGAGGCTCTGGATATAAGCATCACCGGCACATGCCTGGAGCAAGAGACCGCCGCGAGGCAACAGCACACCGCCTGAAGTTTGAACCCGTCCGCCGTGAAACGAATCGCCCTCCACCAGCCGAAGTGGGTGGGAACGGGTCTCCATTAATATCACAGGTATCGATGGCCGAGCAAGGCGAACATAGATTGAACCAATAACGAGGTAGTCGGGCCATCAATATTTCCTCCCCACAAGTTCCTGTCTCACCTGGCCCCAACGTGAGCCTTCCAAGACACCCTGGTAAATAGTAAAGATGGCCCCATAGCATTTTTGACGCCGTAGGGGCAGTGGGCTGTTATCCGCTGTGTCTATATCTAGGGCGTGGTATTGGAAGGCGAAGCCCAACTCTCTCCTTCCATCGCATTTACCTCCCTAACCGAATTCCAGGATCTATTTTTAAACCCGGGAGGAAATTCGTGTACTTTTCTCAAGGACACAACGTCTAGTCAGGAAAGCCAGGAATTGAACCCATGGAATATAGGTCTCGTGTACACTAGCCAATTAACGCAATAAAGGGTCCTAAAGTTGCACAATTTTGAATCGATACAATACGGTCTCTCGGCGTGCCCAGTGCCTGCATCAATTGCCTTCTTTTCTAAGAGTATTGCCATTCGTCATTGCTTCATATCAAAACGTAAAAGGGTATATACTCAAGGCGTTAATCATGTTGCCTGAAAGTACAAGCTTATCTTAAACCTACTCCACAAAAATGTCTAGACGTGGGAGTTTCTAAGTCTAAGTAAGGCCACAGCAAGTAAATCCTATGGATGACATCTTCTGTGGACTCCAAATCCAATAAGACAGTGCGAGAAACAAACAATATGGGTAAAGAAAAAATATGCCTAAAAGAGAACATACACGTTGTAACAAAAACTAAAGCGACAAAACATGGTATCACAACCAACAAGTCTTTCATTCCTGTATTAAGAAGTACACAAAATGACACTACTATGTTCACAAGTATCACTTACCAAGTTATCAACTAGTCTCTATTATCATTAATCCACAGGGAAAAATCCGCCACTTTGGAAAAAAAAACGGTGGGTTCGAGAGATCTCTAGTGCAGAACTCCCCGATTTCAGTATGCACAATTTAGATATACAGAAGTGCATCATGCAGACAGTCTGACATGTTGGGGAACGTTGGGTCGAGATCTGTTTGGATGTATCTTTTCAGGATGGCTGAATTTTGTACCCTGGTGGAATTCTGCTAGTAGGTGTTACTTGTCTACCACTAGTGTCGCTTCTTCAACTACCGGGACTACTTTTACTTCTACAGCTACACTCATGGCTTCTTCGCTTGTGTCACTACACCTTCACTGCATATTCTCCAATATTCGTGAAATAGACTGCTTAGATATTGAGGGAAAGGAAGTACAAGAGACAACAGAAATATTGAGAGAATGTACCAATTACTACTGCAAACTCTATCAGGAAGACAATACAGATGAAGATACAATTGATACAAGTGCAAAGAAGCCCTCTTTTCTATGAACTTAAACAAACGCCCTGGATTGAATGGTATACCACCAGAGTTCCTCGGGTTCTTTTGGCCAGCTATAGGAGACCTTATCTACGAATGCATTCAAGAAACTTTAAGGGAAGGAAAGATGTCTGTATTACAAAGACGTGCAGTTATAAGACTTATACACACAAAAAATGAGCGAAAGTGTTTAGACAACTGGCGGCCAATAAGCCTCCTTAATACAGACTATAAGATCTTTGTCCTTATATTTGCAAACAGACTGAAAAAATTAATACACAAGTTGATCGAACATGACCAAACTGCTTATATTAAAGGAAGATTTATCGGGCAGAATGTACGCCTGATACAAGACATTATAGACTACACAGAAATTAGAAACTTACCTGGAGCTATCATTTTTTTGGACTTTGCTAAAGCATTTGATTCTATAAACAGAAAATTCATGTGGAAAGTGCTTGAAAAATTTAATTTTGGTCCCCATTTCATTCACGCCATGCAATGTATGTACAGTGACATTAGTAGTAATATCATCAATCAAGGTTGGATGTCTGAATCCTTCCCCCTTAACAGAGGTATCCGTCAGGGATGTCCTATATCTGCACTTCTCTTTATCTTAGCTGTAGAAGTTATGGCAGTGAACATTAGGGATGCACAGGACATAGCTGGAATAAAAGTTAAAACTAACTCTGTTGATACTGTTGAAATTAAAATCTCACAGATAGCCGATGACACCACTTTATTTGTGTCTGACGTGACATCTATGGAAAATGCCTTCATACATATTCACAATTTTTGTAGTGTTTCTAGTCTTAAGTTAAATGTTAAAAAATGTGAAGGTCTATGGATCGGAACGTATATAGACAGACAAGACACCCCCCTAGATATATATTGGCCGAAGCGCCCCATAAAATCCTTAGGCATCTATTTCTATAACTCTTCCCTCCACCATGAGTGTGAACTTCTAAATTGGGAGAAAAAGATAGAAAGGCTGAAAAACACATTGCAAGTCTGAAGATGTAGAAATCTAACTTTGTATGGAAAAATCACTATCATTAAGTCATTAGCTCTTTCACAGTTTATACACAATATGGCAATGATTGTTACCCCACCCTGGGTTGTTACATCTATAAAAAGAGAAATTTTCAAGTTTTTATGGAAAGGCAAAAAGGACAAAATCAAAAGAGATGTCATAAGCCAACCCACTGAAATGGGTGGACTCAACATGTTAAACTTAGATTACCAGAAAAACGCACTCTTATCACGTTGGATATATAGGTTGATAGTGGATGATAAATCTAGATGGAAAGCACTCCCCCTATTGTATGTTAATTCTTTTGGTCCCAATAATCTTATTTTGCAGATGAACTTTGAAAAAGAAGGCGATGGACCAAACTTCATCCATATACCCAAATTTTATAAAGAAGTCATTTTATCCTATCACAAAATTGAGAAAAGTGATGACGTAAGGCCCCAGTACTTAAAAGAACAGATAATATGGTGTAATAGAAATATTAGATCACAAGGTAAAACTTTATTCTTCCCTCAATGGATTAAAGAAGGCATAATATATGTGAAAGACCTATTCCCCAGGGGAAAATTCATCTCATCAAATGAATACCCTACACTTAGCCACCGACCCAGTACTTTAATTGAGCAAATAACCCTGTATCAAGCCCTACCCAGCACCTGGAAAACTTGTCAAAAAAGAACTCTACTCAGATGACCGCCCAACACATCTTGTAGCCCCACCCCCACATCAGTTTAAAGCTACAACAAAATCCTGTAAATTACTCTATTCTACACTCGCTCTTAAACATGCAGTATTGCCAAGCTGTCAACAAAAATGGCAGACAATTTTTCATTTCACTGAATCCTTTGACTGGAAAAAAAATTGGACTTTGCTCTGCAAAACTGCATGTAAGGACACACAAATAGCTGAACTAAATTACAAACTACTGCATCAAATATTACCGTGTGGTGAAAAATTAAACAAATGGAGAATACATGATGAAAATGGGCTAATAATAGATCCTATATGTAAACTATGTGATAGTGGTGATATTGATAATTATAGACACATGTTTGTGGAATGTAAGAGATTATCAGACCTGTGGGACACAGTTCAGCATTACATACCTTTCAGTAGCAGTAATCCTACAATAGATTTTGAAGAAGTAATACTAGGGAAAGTCAGTCAGACTCTGAACATACCCCACCTTAAAAGACGAATATTAATAACATCTATAGCTAAATGGGTCATATTCAAAACATGGATATCTCTAAGAAAGACCCAAAACCCCGCCTCACATCAAAACAATTTGCCCATTCTTTTTAAATGGGAAATGAAGAAGAGAGTTACCTCTGCCTGTGAACCTCTAGCTACCTCTTGATTACTGTAGATAGCTTTTATTGATGAGTTTTGTTGACTTTTGTAAACAAGGAACTAAGTTTGTTATGATATTTTATGTATGAGTTACGTTTTAGTTTCTTAGCTTGCTTTTTTTGACGGCCTTTTAGTTACGCTGTTTTATGTTGTGAATGTGTCATTAACTTTAAAATGTGGAGTAAACGGGAAACAAACAACTGATATGATCTGCCTGACTTAGCACACAATGTATAATACTGTAAATATGTTACTATGACACAACCAGCATCTTTATGTGATATGTGGTTTAATCTTGAACCATCCTGCCAGTCTATGTACTGTAACACAATGTCATATACTCTTTGGTGCCAACATTGTAACATGTGTAATATATTATGCTGTAACATTGATGTATATTGTGAATAAAATGTGGAGAAAAAAAAAGAAAAAAGGCCACAGCAAGTAAATCTTATGGATGACATCTTCTGTGGACTCCAAATCCAATAAGACGGTGCGAGAAACAAACAATATGGGTAAAGAAAAATATGCCTAAAAGAGAACATACACGTTGTAACAATAACTAAAGTGACAAAGCATGGCATCACAACCAACAAGTCTTTCATTCCTACATTAAAGAAGTACACAGAGTGACACTACTGTGGTCACAAGTATCGCTTACCAAGTTATCAACTAGTCTCTATTATCATTAATCCACAGGGAAAAATCCGCCACTTTGGAAAAAAAACAGTGGATTTGAGAGATCTCTAGTGCAGAACTCCCCAGTTTCAGTATGCACAATTTAGATATACAGAAGTGCATCATGCAGACAGTCTGACATGCTGGGGAACGTTGGGTCGAGATCTGTTTGGATGTATCTTTTCAGGATGGCTGAATTTTGTACCCTGGTGGAATTCTGCTAGTAGGTGTTACATAGCTACCACTAGTGTCGCTTCTTCAACTACAGGGACTACTTTTACTTCTACAGCTACACTCATGGCTTCTTCGCTTGTGTCACTACACCTTCACCAGAGGCTGCATATTCTCCAATATTCGTGTCTGGTTGCTACAAAATGTTGTAACTGCTGCCTGAAACCTCTGACCATTTTCAAAATCTATCCAGTTGCTTGAGTAGCTGTTATCATGTGTATCTTATTACCTGCATGTCCAACATTCATCAGCACAACTTTAGGATATTTAAACGACTGCAGAATGATGGTGATGAAGCATGAGATCATTCTATTTCTACAAAGATAATTTATTGTTTTTCACAGACTGTCAATCAATTTTTAGTTGTATCTTTAATGTGACAGCGCTCAACGAATCTCATAGACAAAAGCGTGTTTTGGTGTCATTTCATTTAAATTTTGCATCATCTTCCAATTATGAAATCAAAAGAGTTACACACATCCAATTAAAATCGCAGCCAAGTCGCCGTGCGATCGCCACCAAGTGGAAAGAAAATGCAACCCATTGCTAAGAACTTGATAATCATCATCAACCTAGGAAACTGGGACTTTTCACCAACAGCCAGTTCCGATGCTACCTAAAATATGACAGAGTGCTCAACGAATCTCATAGATACAAGTGTGTTTTGCAGTCATTCTTTTACATGTTGCATCATATTGCAATTATGAAATCATAAGAGTTAAACAAATCCAATTTAGGTCGCAACCTGGGCGCAGTTCGATCGCCGTCTAGTGGAAAGGAAGGCGACCCAAGGCTTTAAAACTTGATAATCATCGTCCACCTAGGAAACTGGGCCTTCCACCAACAGCCAGATCCGCTGCTACCTAAAATGTGCGCTCAACAGAGCGCTCAACGAATTTCATAGATACAAGTGTGTTTTGCAGTCATTCTTTTAAATGTTGCATCGTATTGCAATTATGAAATCAAAAGCGTTACACAAATCCAGTTTAGGTCGCAGCCAGGGCGCAATGCGATCGCCGTCTAGTGGAAAGAAAGGCGACCCAAGGCTTTAGAACTTGATAATCATCATCCACCTAGGAAACTGGGACTTTCCAACAACAGCCGTTCCGCAGCTAGACGAATGATAGAGAGCTAGAGAGCACCATCGTTGAACTTGGATTGCAAGCTGATTAATATAGGGTCAATAGAGGGCATTGGGTCGACCAGCCTCCCACCCACCCACTTGTAGAACGCTCATAAATTACAGAGCAGACATGTCTAGCGAAAGTGCCTCTGTTTAAAAGATGACGATTCAGCACTATAACGAATCCACACAACGACCCCCCCCCCCCCCCCCACCACCACCTACACCCACACAAATGTGCAATGATTAAAGAAACGAGGCTATAGACAAAATTTTCCTGCCAACAATGATTATTTTGTAATATCGCCCCATGGTCCTGTCAACGCTAACCTTATTACATGTGCAAATTATTGGGCCAAAGAGCTGGAAAAAATCATTGCCATAATGTCATTTACCGACTAAGATTAACTTAAATCCAGTTATATCTCATTCAACGAATGACATACATTTGAGTGTTTTTTACGATGTATATTACACATTTGTACTGATTATTCGATTTCCCATTAATTAGCATGAAAACAAAGTTTGTCTCACTCATAAAAATCTAAATAGTAAATGAGTCATAAATCAAATTAGACAGACATTATCGAGGGCGACACAAACAAGCACACACACACACACACATATTCACGCACATACACTTACACACACACACAAACTTAAGAAAATACACACGTACACATACACACACGCACACACACACACACTAACACTTACACAGGCAAACACACACACTTAATCACAAACACTCACACACGCACACACACTTACACACACACATAATTAGACAAGCACACACACACGTAAACACACACACGCATGCGCACACATATTTAAGTTAAAGAACCTACTTTTTCGCTGTTTCCATAATAAATGTTGTAATGAATTCTTAATCTCAATCCGTTAATGACCTATAATTCAAGGCAATACTTAACAATCAAAATGATCTTAATTCACTATTATTTCACTGGATACGCCGTATGCATGCTATGCTGTCACGCGGTACAAAAACAGATCCATCTACCCAAAAGCACGGGATGTACATTCATTTGTCAGCTTCTCATTCAATATTAGAAATGTACAAAAGATGTAAATGAAATACTGCGGTTACCAAAATAACAGTTCTCTCTGAAGCAGCTGTACCTGTACTATTACCAGAGACAATTAGAGGGCCGTAGTTCAGAACCTAATGTCACAGCCAGCTTATCATCCAAAAAGTGCAAACAGTTATTGGACAAGCATCCGGCGTTGAAGCACGTCTTATAATGTATTGTAAGTCCACAAGTATTTTGTGTGGCCTTTGTAGCGAAGCTTCAGGAGCGAGCTTAATAATATATTCTAGGCCCGTTTCGCAAGACTTCACAAGAATCCGTCCGAGGACGCCGCCTGTCACCCTATACTTTGTTAATAAGGTCTGGCATACCGGCAAGAATTCCCAGAATTTTACAGGAATCCGTCTGCGGACCCGCCTGTCACTTTATACCTTGTTAGTAAGGTCTGGCATTCCTGCACACAAGTCGATGACAGATGACCTACTTACGTGGTGTCCGATTCCGTACTATTGGGAGCTTGTCAGTGAGTTACACAAAATCTAGTGTTCTTGGTTCGAAAATGGGGTTTCAACCTACCCCAGTTGATCTATTATCACAAGAACTTGTTGAACACCAAAAAACCTGTGTGGACACTAAACCTTCAGACTGGCTTGGCAGACGCCTTACTTACTTAGCACTTTGTTAACAAATATTATCATGTCAGAACTAGAGAGTGCTACGTTGATACTTTTTTTACAGTGAAGTATGATCAACCCAGACACCTTCGCTATGGCAATAATTTTTAATTGCCACACTTATTGAGACTGTTATGGATGCAAAAATACATCACTCGTCAACCGGGTAGTCTACGCAGGCGCTAGGCCCGTAAGACATCCTGCGGTTACCGGGATATTTTGAGGGCACGGCCGGGTCCTCAGATTTTTATTTATTCCCAGTTAAAATCAACCAGGGACCCGGTGACAGAATAGACACCGTAACCTAATCGCGAAAACACAGAGAGGTACCTCCTGGTTTGTCGGCAACTACAACTCCTACGGGTACCGGTGCAAATGTGACCACCAAGGTTCATTGGTTCTCCATGGTCAAACATAGTTGCACAGGTCGAATTGTTGGTACACCAATATAATGTGCATATGCACCTAGTTTTTCGAGCCCTGCTAGAGGTGTTTGTTTTGTATGCTGACACATGAAGAATGAGAACTGGAGCTTGGGGATCACTACTGTACACACAGACGGAGTTCTATTGTCAAAAGCAGTACACGTTTATGGAAAGAGCCGTCTAGATAAGACTCACGGGTGAGCCCAACGTAGATCCGATAAGTTCATAGAACGTGCATAGCCAGCTATAGATTGCACTATGAGTTCATAAAGGCCCTTTTTATAATTACCTTCACGGAAGGAAAAAAAATGTTGTCTTGGCTCTGTTTCTTCCTCTTTTCTTTTTCTGTTCCAAACGACTACACTAGTAAGGTCAATGACCTGGACCAGAAAACTGTCACCATGGTTACTGGTTAAGTAACAGAAACCCTGTGGTTTTCGATTACATAATGTAGCAGGAGGTAGGACAGAGCTTGAGGGGCTGGTCAACATGTATATGAATATTTTAGAGTAAGAATATACAGAGCAGTAGTTTGATACGCCAGAATTGTAAAGCTAATTGCAAATGTCTCCTTTCTAGTTTTATAAAAACATTCTTATGTCAATCATTACTTATTTAGATCACTTATGATCTTCGAGATCAACAAAGACGGCTTTGAGCAATAAAAACAAACATTTCAAGCACATGCGTCTGCAAACTCCAACAACAAGACAAAACCTGGAAATATGCTATCTAATTTCTCGTCTCTTGTGCCATTAGACGTTATCATTATTCTCTCATCAATGTGCCATAAGAATATTAGACTTTTAAGTATCAATCTCTCAGTCATGACGTCAAAATCAAGATTGCATCGCGTATCTGATGTACTTCACATCTTCGAACTTAATGATTCAATTAGATGCTTGAGATTATGTCGTTATCAAAACGGTGCACTCTTTGTTTTCTCTAGCCCGATGAGTGCCCACACATCTAATTATAGCCTATATAATCACCGTACTTATCACGGGACCCTTTTATCGCCGTTCACCATGCAGCGATAAAAGTTTTATTAGCAAGGTTCCCCCATCATTTGGGGATGTGCTCAAGAATGCTGTAAAAACGGAGACGTCATTTCCAACATGAACACTCGTTTAGCCAATTTGGTAGGATAATATTACATTACCCCAAAGAATTGTATTTAATTAACATGCTCATAATTTGACTAAGATGCAAGTCTACATGGGCACGACCGAAGTACTCATTGCTTTGATGTGTCGAGCGTAGCTCCATAGAATACATTTCCGTTCGTTAGATACCATCAGGAACCACAGAAAGCCAATACGATGATGACCTTTAAGTTCTTGCAATTATCGGCAATTTGTTTGGTGTATTGATGTTAGAGCTGTGGCAAATAGAGTACGTAGTGCTTGGCATATTCTTAAGCATTATTAGGAGACAATTCGTTTGTATTGTACATTGTTCCAAGCATTGAATATGCAGTATACGGTATATTACTTATTCTAATAACTGTTCGCTTTTCTCTTACAATGAAGAATTTATAAGCTTGCAAGGATTGGCCAGTTCAGACAGTAATTGATGTTTGTAAATATTAGGTAATCTATTTTAAAATGATCAAGTAATGACAGACACCTTCTCTTGCTGATTATCAAGAAGAAACAATTCTGTCCATTTATGACATTCTCTTTATGAGGAATTGTCTCCAGGAGTGCATATATCACGACATCATTCCTGGCCCCCAAAATGTGACATTCCCACCGGAACCTCCAGGATGTTGTACCGTTTATGGTCTCTGCGAGATTACCCTTGACATACAATTAGCCATTCATGTGCCTGTTTGAGCCTCGTGCTATTTAAATGATTCATTCGACCTACCCTAGTTATATCGGGTTGTCTTTGATCTATCGGTCTTACTTGTTTGATGTGTCTCGTTTAAGGTTTCAAGGGGCTCTTTTTAGCATATCTGATGTAAGGCCGCCACCGTCTTCCCCCAATCTGTAACACCCTCGTGTCACCTTTGACGTCTAGGTCACATGACTACCTATTCAGTGCTGAAAAAAGATGGCGGATGGGGTCATGAAAGCTTCTCACCAAGCAACTTTTAGTCCTTTATAACAGTTTAACTATTTGTGTTAAGTATATGATGTATAGAGCCAGTAGAGCCACTTTCATTTGCACGAATACGTTGCATCACAAGTTATCATTTGCATATTTACCCATAGAAAGACCATGTTTGCCATTGGCATAAGTAACTGATTAATAAACATTAGTTGATCCATTGGCCCAGTAGACTACAAACGTTCCCATAATATACCATTCGGCTCCAGGGCCTGATTATTTTTAGTCGGACGACCTTCAACACGGAAGGGAAGGAGCTATTTATAAACCTTACAAAGATTTGTAAACATGCATCATGCACATACAGGGTACGTATACGGACAGGCAAAGACGAACTTATCATTCATAAAAATGTCAGAATGGATCGGGATGTCGATGAGTTAAATAAACGCGATGGTGACAAAACTGTTGAATGGTGGAATGACGGAATTGTTTATCAATCACCTTTTCTATGAAGCTATTAAACCCTTTGCATCATTGCATCATATCTGATACAAACAAGCATTCATCTTACTAAAATAATACGCAGCCAACCTTACCCTTCGGGCAATTTGCTTACTAAAGCCCCTGTCTCACAAGTACTCATTAACTTTTCCAGAGCATGGTTAGGATCGAGCTAGTCTTGAGCAAGTTCATCTTAAGGTCTCATTCATGGAGTTTTTCGCCAATAAGGCTTACATGTTATAATACGTGTTTTATATGGGCGCGTTTGTAATGAAGCTATAGGAAATGACCAATGTCATTTATTCTATGTTCAGAATATTTACCCTTGATCATGCAACAATTGCCAACAACTTCACCACATACAATCTTTGTTTAGAGCAATCACAAACTGTTCTTAGCTACACCCAAACAAAAGGCACTTTCCAGCTGCAAGCGCTCGACCGCATCAAACGAAATGCAGGGCTGTGCACGTCCGACCTCGCGCGCGGCTGCCGAACTTTACCTGCTAATTTCTTCAGTGACAAACAAGCTTTCATCAGTTTGACGATTGAGATCAGTCGGACTGACTAAAAGGGAATTTCCCACCGATATAAACACACGTTCATTCAGCCGTTATTTTTTTTGGTGTACGGGCTCTACACGCGGAGTAACACAGGAATGAGACCTTAAGTTGGTAGGTTGTCTACTAGTCCTAAAATGTCGGAAGCGCCAGCCGACTATGCATTTTGACAAATCAAACTTGGGGCAAGTCATGCTCTTCTTAGATGCGATCAGAGGAGCGAACTGGAGTTAAAACAAGTTTGATTCTAGGCTTTTCTCAACCCAGCGCCAACCTTCGTTGGGGATTGGTCTGTGGCAAAGTCGTGCATGTTTGACAGGGGCTTTGATAAATACGTTGCTCTATATAAGTCATGCCTTCACACACACACAAGGCATTAAAACATCAAAACCAACCGATATCTTCGTTTTCGTCCCAGTTCGAGCGGTAGTACGACCTAGTCCTATCGTCTCTCCCAGTCTTCCTACCGAACGAGCCGGGCAGAGTGGCCGTTCTCAGGGTACCGTCACAGAGCGTGTCCGGCTCCGCAAACTGCACGTGCCGGGGCCCGTTAGGAGCGGCGGCCTTCATGTCAGCGTTGATGGTGCTGTAGCGCGTGTTTTCCCATTGGGGTCTCATGTCTTCTCATGTATCACTACGCCATCTTCACCCTGAGGTGAAAATAAAAGACAAGTGATATTTCTACTTCTCTCTACATACACATGAACATGATTTTAAAAAGGTAAAAGGTAAAGGTAGTTCCATAGCAATTTTGAGGCCGTGGGGGCGGCGGGTATATATTAATCATTGTGTCTAGGGTACGGTATTGGAAGGCGGAGTCCATCCCTCTCCTTCCATAGCCTTTTATCTCCCGAACCGAAGTCGGGTACCCAATTTTACACCTGAGTGGAGTGAGGGAAGACGTATAAAGTGTGTTTCCCAAGGGCACAACATCGGTGGTATGTCAGGGGACTCGAGCCCAGAACCCCTGCGTTTTGGTCCAAACACCGTAACAGTTGCGTCAACATGATGCCGCTATAGAAAAAAGGAACGATCAGCTAGTGTCCTTCACCCCGCCTGGGCTTTTTATGTGTGCCACGGTATGGGCATCTCTACATGCGTAGGATACTCGATCGTGTGTCTTGTACGCAGCCAGAATCCCTGCTCAGCTCAACATCTCATTCAAAGAAGGCTTCAGGAGGGACGAGAAACGTTCTCTCCACTGATTATATAATACATCAGGAAGAGAGCACTACTAGATTATTGGAGGGGACCTTTGACTCTCTTTTACGTCGATGCATAAAGGGAATTTCGCAAGCTCATAACTCACTGTCAAAACGATTGAGACTTGGAGAATATAGTGTTGAATCTGTAGACCTTCGGTAAGAGATATCATCACGTATGTATTGGATAAGTAAGATACGTTTGCTGCGTCAGTCACAGGGCAGGTGTTTACGTAGCAGAATACTAATGAAGGAAACCAAATCTAGTTCTCAACAGGAAAGACGGCCTACCTGTCAAACTTTCAGGCACCATAGTGCCTGCCCTATCACCGCCGCGAGACAACATTATTAGCTCCTGTACTCAGACAACAGGAGCTAATTGAGTCATTAGCATCAAGACATATTCAAAGTTGAAACATGAACCACTGATCGTATTTCTGCCATTGACGAAATGTAGTGGATGCTACCTGAAACATCTGACCGTTTCCTACAGTTATTCAGTTGCTTGAGTAACTTGTGAAGTCAAGATCTCTTTGCCAGTGACAGTCTCAAGTTTAAAATTACAATAAACTCTCTACTGTCTAAGATACAACATGAGAGAGCCCTCGTCATATTGCCGGGTCTAATCTGAATCTAGAGCCTCTTATACAATGTGATATTTCTTGCTTCATCTACAAAGAACCTGGTCTATACATACTTATTTGAAACCATACGGCATACCGGTGTGCCGTCGAGTTAGTTGGTTACATACTTTACTTACATGAGAACATCCAAAAGAAAAGCTTAAAATACAAACCGTAAAAAGAGCGGACAAAGAAGAACCTCACACGTCGTACAACTGCACACAGGTTTCGTGATTTATACATGTAACACTTGCAAAGGTCGCTGCTTTGATCAAACACGTGTCAAGCCATTTATACAGCATCCATTGGTGGCTGCTTTAGGCATGGAATTTCTATGACAGATTGTACAATATTATGACAGACTACTTGCAAAACACTCGCACAGACAGCAAAATATCCACCTCTTGTTAACGTTGAGGTAGTATTCTTGCCACTCTTGAGCACATCCTGATCATCAAATTTAAATGCTACGGTCCCAATTGCGCCGGTGCCTATAGGGTGTGTAGTCCCGCCCGGGCCCCGAAGCTACAAATATGTCCCGGTGGACTGCCTGGTACTGGGTACCTCATACCTCCATGAATTATCTAGAGCCTGACATTGTTATGCAGATGACTTACACATTCTTAATCTATGCATGGTGATGTTGACCTTCATCTAAATTACATCTGTCACAAGTAAGAAGTTCCCATCATTAAGGGGTTATGCCATTTTTCTATTGATTATGTCAATAATTCCCTTATATTAATCAGTTCCTTATTTGCGTATTGGGTATATGTTTATGTTCCAGTGCCATAAATCACATGTGTGCGACGACCCACGACGAACGTGACCGCACCGCCATTTAGGAACAATGCATGCAGGATGACGCTCAGCAACTTTTCATATAAGAAAGTTTGGGGCCTTGAGTGATCGCAAAACCAAAGGGCACTGACTTACGGATATTCTGTTACTTATCTTAATGTCATTCTGTCGTTATAGCCGTGCAACATCTGGGGGCATTATTTTTGCTCTCTGTGCCTGTAAGATGACCCTTGTCGATAGTTTACATTAAACGCTCACACAAGGGGCTTCTATTACGCAAAAAAATCTACAAGCGGGTTATAGAAACTGAAAGAAAGAGACGGGACCGCGGGCGATTCTAGTTGTTGCGGGTTCGTCTGAAATACTAAAATCCTCCCCTTTGCACTTTTTGTAGAAAGCTACATGGCGCATGCGTTTTTTTGTGTGTGAGTGTATTACACACCGTTAAACCACCTCATGGCGTAACACACCATGTTTGTACTAAACAGTTAGCGTCCGTAGCAGGCCTTCCCACTAGCGTTTGATTAGCGATTTTTGTAAATATCTTTTTGGGGGGGGGTATCTGCTTGAGCCCCCGTAACTACTTGGGCCCCGTATCTGATTGGGATCGTGGTAATTGCTGGGGGCTCAAGCAGATACGCCCCCCCCCCCCCAAAAAAAAAAAATTTGACAAACGCTAGTAAAACGCTGGTGGGAAGGCCTGCAATGGAGGCTACTGAACAGTACAAGCTGCATATCCGGTACAGATTTATTTTATCCACTCACAACGGGATGATCCCCAAGTCTTTTCCAAAACGTTTTGGGTTCTTTAATGTTCATTAGGGGTGACGTTGCTCTTTTCAAACACAGGACCCCCATTTAACGTTATATGCAAGGGGCGCCCCTAACCGAAGCTAGGTACTACTTTTCACCAGTGGAAAGTTTATTTTGCAAGTGCACAACGTCGGGATCTGTCAGGGGTTCGAACGCAGTACCTCCAAGTTCTGGGTCAACCACTCTAAACAAAAGATCACCGTGCCAACTAGTAGACGTAGAAGCAGAGTACAACATTACCAGCAGTAGTTGTGAAGTTGCTACTTCTTCAGAAGAGCAAAAGAAACCAGTCCACCAACCTTGTACAACATCACTCACACATGCACATCAGAAGGACTCAAATTGCTGCAAGGTGATGTGCCGTTTCTGCAGTAGTCAATCATTTCCTTCAAAAGGGAATTACCCGATAATAAAATGAAAATCAGACATAATTTGTCATACTGGTAATATAAAGACGACATGCCTTCCACCCTGCGAGGAAACCGTACTTTGCGTTCAATCATCCTTTATTCGTCCATGTCCCTTTTTCGGCGTGACGCCACCGCGGGGGTCCGAAATTTTTATAATGTCACTGCTGATGGAAACAAAAGCGCGTCAGGAGGCCGCATTTTGATACACGACACTCAGACTATGGTCTCGCTTCGTTCCCCCATGTTCATGTCATGCGTTTCTATCTCCCAGTACCATACCTTCATGCAGTGCAATTTTCATGCAGGCGTGTTTGATGTCGCCGCTTTGAAACTCTCCTCAACACGAGATAAAAAGAAAACAAATGTGAAGCAAAGGGAGGTAAAGTATTAATGGCCTCTTGCATCATTTTTCATCTTCGCTTCTGCGTGGAAACTTTGAAATGAGCAAGGTAGGCAACCTTTTGGGATTGGTCTTTAGATTAGAAAAAAAGTTTGGTTTTTGCCTAGGGCTCTGAACAGATCTGGTCTATAAGCAGCCTCTATGACTTTGAACCTTTTTACCGCTAGGGAAACAGATGTTCCCTGCTGTAGAAAAATGGAATCTAAGGCAAAAAAATGTAGATCAGTACGATTGCCTGGAGTACTCTTGCTGTAAGTAAGCCCTTGTAACAAATCTTACGCACTCAAGGAGCCCGCGTGATAAGAGCGGTCCAGAAGATGTCTTGATGCAGACATTGTAAGGTAAGAATCTTGAAGAAGATTCACGGGTCTCCTTCTACTCGTAGTTTTGTGCAATCGGCCCTATTTTTCTTTCTTATCTGACGTCTTATGATTATTCAGTTCTTGATGCATGTACGACTTGCAGGCTGTTCTTGCTTTATCATAGGCAACATTGCTGAATAAATCGCGATGCACTCAAGGATGTAGTTGTGATGCCGCGATGAAAGAAGCAGACCGCAGTCAGCCATAGACATGGCCAATGACGTCTTACACTCTGTTCCCCCAAAACCATCCTAATCTTATAAAAGGTGTGCATGTTGTATGCATATCTACCTGTCAGCAGCATACACGTGATGGAAGCTTTTACATGCAAAGTACAGAGCAGCACCAGTTTAACACTGTCGAGAGCCCCACTGGCAGCACCTTGAAACAACGATGCAACGTGAAACTCCAAAGACATCGTGCTTAAATGAGTGTCACTGCGTGCTTCTTACGGACCGACATAAAATTAGTGTAAATTTGATATTCAAGCACGCTAAAAATAATACGTAAGTCAACTTAAACGGTAACAAGAGGGAACATTTACGCATATTTCAAGAGTATTAAAAAGAGCGGATCTTATGTAGTGAGTCCAGTGAATTTGGTAAAATTATTTTTTTCGTCATTTTACAAACTCTTGATCGAGGAAAATTAATGCATTCTCTTCTTAAATTGAATCATGTAACAGGACGATCGATTCGTGGACCATATCAACATTAAATCTAACAGTCCTGAATGATACAATTCCGTTCATGATAACCAAGCCCAGCTCCCATTAACTTTAAAGGGAGCGATATGGCAGCACACAGCTGAAAAAATACAGCGACCATTTAGCACGAAAATGGACTTCAGATGAACGGTTCTGACGTGAGTAATTCCTACTATAAGTCGTCCAAGTAGGGGAAAAAGCCGCATAACGTTTTCAATCTCGACCTTTTGTCTTTAATGAGGTACCATTTCATGATGGTTATCTTCGAATCGATGCTAAATGCCACGATTAGTGTCCAATAATAGCTGGACAGTAATGTCTAGCTGACAAGAGAGATCTACGGAGATCATTAGCTCGTCTGGATCCCAGACGGTCCCCATTATTTAGCTTGTACAGGATTTCAATTGTTTGTCATGTGATTCTAGCAGTGAGTTAGGATCAGGTGATACTGATCGCTGTACGTGGCAAGGGAATAAAGGCTTGTGGCATTTCAAAAGCTTGGATCTGTTCCAGTATAGCAGATTTCCTTTTAAAAACCCTTGCCCAGCAGAAAAAAAATCGTGCTAAATCTGTATGGTACGAAAATAATTGAAAAGATTGTCGATATAATGTGGCTTTGGGGAGAGGGGATTCATAGCCGTACTTGTATGGAAAGAGATATCGTTTTGCCTGTGAATGAGTTTGGTGACTTCCTCCAAACTTTGCTAAGCTACAGGACGGTCAAATTCGTCATGGGTAGGTCGTCGCACAATATCATTCAGATGGCGTAGGATTTACATACAGGCTGTGACAGAACCAACCAGCGACTAAAGATCTTAGACAGTATTGTTAGTAACAAGAGAGCTGAATTATGCACAACACAGGCACGACCACCCCTAAGAGTACCTTCAGTTTGCGATATACATCGTATGGCGATCGTACGACCAATGTATCCGGGCGCTTACTTCTTTTTTCTGTGTGTCAATTTCCATGTGACAGCATTTTTTTTTAAACTTATGTTTATATTTCTTACGCCTTTAGCACAGCTAGAAGCCGTTAATCAAATTTTATGGATACTATATAGATATCTCTGTTTATGGCGACGTAAGATCGTTTAATGTGATACTTCTGGATTGCTATGATAAGGCAGTAGCCGCCCTCGAGCAGCAGATCATGATAATCACCACTAGGATCACACTCTTCCAACTGTAACTGTCGTTCTAATTCCACGGGCAACATTGACCAGTAAATTATATTAACACGCAGAGATCGTTAAAATACGCTTTAACCTAGGAGTGTCAGTTTGGATGTTTAGGCTAAGCTCTTTCGGTCTTGTGTCGACTTGATCATATAGATTGGGGGGAACTCGATAGCAAAATATGAATAGCTACGTGTGTCATTGACAAATTCACATTATAATCTAGTGCTGATAACGGTGTATTAACCAATGAAGTATGATAAACTATATGTTATTAATGTAGCAAGATCAGTCAAAATTTCAATTCGCGGGAAGAAGACAGCTTATTCACTTCTTATGTCCCCATTCGTATGAGGCTCTGGAATGAGCGATGGGTAGATTGAGAACTGGTTGGGAGTACGTCGGTAGTGGTCAGATTCCACCTCCCGACCACTCCCGAATGTTTCAAATATAATGAGAGATTGGCGTAGCCGACCAATAGCCAAACTCGTAACTTGCTCCGAACCGAATGGTCTGGGGAAGATTGGCAGTGGTCGGGAAGACATGATTGGCTATCTGTGACTGGAGCTTAATACGTCAGGGAGCGGTGTTGATGATTGGGCAAACCAGATTTGTACTGAACAGTACAAGCTGCATATCCGGACAAATGTATTAGGTCCTATCACACAGAGATGGACCCCTACTCCTTTCGATAAGTGTGGTGCTCCAGGTGTGACTTTCTCTCCTTATGAGACACGGGACCTCCTTTAAACGTCCTTTCCGAGGGACGTCCCTCATGCTCCCCTTCCACTAGGACAGCGCTCTCGCCACGCGCTCTCTGTAACCTACAATTTAACGAATTTCATACATAAATCTTTTTACGCTTTGTCTGTTTTGTTGTCTTCACAGTCTTACTTAAACATTTTTGCATGGTATTCCAATTGTGAAATCGAGGGTTAAACACATCGGAATTAGGGTGCAGCGTCGGGCGCAGCGAGGGAGCAGTGCGATAGCCGTCTAGTGCAATAGGGACTTAAAAGCCCCTGTCACACTTGTGCGTATAAACAAGCCCGCATGGGTTGCGCATAAACATGTTTTTGATTTAGGTTAAGTTTGCAGCCGAAGAAGTCATTTCTTTGGTTTGATAATCAGACTGCACAACGATGGGTCTTCCTCCCTGCAAAATTTACTTAAACCCAAAAAATGTTACCGCGCACTTTAATATACGCACAAGTGCGACAGGGCCCTAACCGAAGGTAGATACTCATTCTCACCTGGGCGAATTGAGACAAAAATTCGTCTTAAGTGCATTTCACAACGTCTAGAAATGTCAGAGGATTCGAACTCTTGGGGTTTTGGCCAAATACCCTACCATTACGCTACTTGACGCTACTGTATAATGCGTGCAGATCCATAATTTCGTGTTCTTTTATGATAAGTGTAGGTGCATTTGGGTGCGTCTGTAAAAGATTCTATGCACTGAAAGGGGGACTGTGGAAGATAAGCACAATACTAGCGACATAAATGACTCTAACCACTGCCATTATATCCTTTCCATGCCAATTTGTACATACTAATTTTCCTCAACATCATAATGTGCCGTAGGTAATTAGGAGCGAGCAAAAGTATCTGATAATATTTTCACTAATATGCCATCGAGTAATATAAATCACCCTGCAGTGCATGGAAACAATAAAAGGCGAGATAATGTATTCCTCCATGGGTACTTAGAGTTAGACAAAACATTTTTCAACAAGCATCAAGCCGGCAATCTGAGCGAAACCGATGTCTTTTCGCGATTTTCCAACAACTGTTACGGTAAGCTAAGACATTGTTCAAAATACACAATATGAGGACGTAGATATGGCGACGTACAGTGTCCCATTGTTAGAGTGCTAACATCAGTGTTATGGCTTGCAATATTCCTATTGTGCATGTTGAAATACACTGACACAAGGCTTTATAAAAGTACCAACCAGAATTTTAATCTTAGAAATTCTTCTCCACCAGAAGGTCCCTGTGGTCAACTTGAAAACCATAGTAGTATATTCTGGGGATGGATTCCCAGGAATTTTCTTAGGGGAGTTGAGAGTGGGCTTTGAAATCGGAAAATACCCAGAAATCCATCCCCTGGAAAGCCAGCTTGAAAAACCCTATTCCTACTGGTTGGGGAGAGCGAAACCTGACGTCACCCAATTAAATCATCAGGCGAATAGCCGTCAGCACGGCACGAGTTTCAAACGTTGAGAACTTGACTTTGAGGTATATTTAGCATAGTATAATACGCTTTTCAATTTTAAGTTTAGCTGCCCTTTAAGAAAAAAAAGGTTGTTCTACTCAAACTCTAAGAAAAGCTGACTGTGAAAAGTGAACAAACCTTATCTTTGATCCCACTTTACTCCTTTATCCATCCGCATGACCCAACAACTCACATCGATCCTTCCGCAAACTTAACTGATGAACTGAACAACTTTTGACCAAATTGGGAAAGCTTAGACCCCACCTGTTCCCTCTAACCTAAAAAGTCAATCTTTTCAAGAAAATGTAGGATTTTCAGTGATTTTAAGGTAGTACTAAGATAGTTTTCCAGTTTTGAGCCTTTAACTGCGCATCGCAACTTTTGCCCTAGTCCCTAACATTAAGGTCATTGGTGTACGTAAGCCATGTTGATTTGATTCTATGTATGACATCCTCCGGGAACCCAAGAACTGATGCGAGCGTGCGAATACAAAAAAAGACTGACAAAAAATGGAATCTACGTGGTCATGAAGGATGAACAAATGACTAAACACACAGACATGTGATATGCCGAATAAGAAATTCTTCATTTTTGTTCTTTCTCATCTTCTTCTTTTATTTTGGAAATGACTTTGGCATTCTACGACATAAATATCCGTTTGTGGAAATATTGTTTGCAAATTACAGCATACATTTTCTCAGTTTGCAGCTTCTTTGCACGATTTACAGTATGGCCGAACAATTTTATGGAAACTGGAAGTAAATTATTGGGCGCGAGGATGTCATCCATATAATCAAATCAACATGGCCTTGTTAAGCAAAAGGCAACATGTTTGCATACCTCCTGTCATTACCAAACGCTGATGTAATCGAAAAAAAACTTTCTGAATTCATAATCACATGAAAATATTTCAAGAAACGACAAGAGACAAGTAAACTATAGACTTATATGTAGTACAATAGTGCATTTGTTTTAAATTTCTATCGCTTTTGATTAGTCAATATGTCGTATTCAGCTCTTTTGATCATGAATATGCAATAAAGATCAATGTCATTAAATCCAGCTTCATCTTAAAGTTATTCTGCATCATGTCTATTGTACCATTCTTTATTCCTTCTGGATTCAATTCAAGACTATCTTATAATAAATCTAATCATTGTTTGCACTCTGTGATTTTCCCATGACGATATCCACTACATTAAGCACCAATTATACATCAACAATGGCATTCAAGTTGCACTCATTTTAACGTCATTCTTTTTTATTATCAGAGTGAGATAGGCTATGGATTTTTTGTTTGTTTAATACGTCGTAGGAGGCTCAGTTTCTCTTTTGTGCTCTAAGAAAATGTGTGTCTAATGTATCCCTTGTCCTCCTCGTTTATGATTCATAATGTTCCACTTTCTTTTGTCCATAATATTGTGATATCTGTGATATTCATCATTACACATGATAAGTAATACATGCAATCGTCAGCAGCAAAAATGTACGTTGTCATTTGATATTGGGTTATTTGCAATTGATCTTTTTTATCGTGCTGATATGCATTTCTGGTGACAACGGATTTTATGTACTTTCTTATTATTTTTTCATGTTGTAATCCGCCATCTTTTTTTCAGCTCTGAAGGTTGTCCTGAGAGTAAAAGGTGACATATGTCACGTGACACGAGGGTGTTGTAGCTAGGTGGAGGCGGTGGCTGCCTTGGTTTCTGTTGTTATCTCCATGAAAAATGGAGATATAGTTTTGGGTGTGTCTGTGTGTGTGTGTGTATGTATGTGTGTTTGTGTTTCCGCACTACTGTAGTCAGCATAACTCAAGAACCTGTTGATGGATGACAATGATATTTGGTATGTGGGCAGGCGTTATGAAGCCGAAAGTCAAGCTTGATTTTGGGCCCCCTGGTATGTGACCTTGGTACTGCAGTTGAACTTCCGTTTTTGTATCTTTTGACCTGGCCGTGCTATGGTCTTGATTTTCGGGTGGCTGAGAGCTTGTGATGTAATAAAGAATTGGTGTAGGTTTGGGCCCCCTTGCAGCTTGCTCTGGAACTGCAGGGGCACTATTGTGAAAATCTTCTAAGGAGAATAACTGAACAAAGGAACGACGGTTTTCCATGATATCAAGTATGCAGGTAGTTTAGACTGAGATGTACTTAATGAAGTGCAAATTATGCTTATTGGAACTTAATTTGCATAATTAATGAGTAGAATCTATATTTGCAGTGTTTTTTATAATATGACTCAAATACATGTAACATTAGTTTATGGTGAGTAGAACATCAATACATAATTTGCATAATTGATGCAAAAACGCCACAATTCATCTAAATGGTAGATGATAGGTCTGTCAGTATTGCGACATGTGTAAGTTGGTTAAAGGTCTGCATGAGCAAGCATATGGTATGTAAATATGTAAGTCATTTGCATGTCTATATAAACAGAATAGTTAATTGAGATATGAGGTCGCGGAACTCTTGTTTATAATTTGCTTCATTTCTTTTGGGCCTTATACGTAAGCGGAAAAATACATTATTGACGTAGAGAAATCACGCAATACGTACTGGGGCTGGTTATGAATAGCTAGGCCTCTTTTAATGCTTCCAGCCTTACTAGATGAATATCGATAATTTTAGCAACGATGATGAAACTACCTGCCCTACTTTAATACTGCACCTCATCTACACTTTAGAATACGCGAGGAGTGCAATCAGCGTTCAGTCGTGGATTCTTATAATACTCACTTGGGAGAAGCCATATTTGGAGCTCGTGTGCCATTCTATATGACCCTGCCAAGCTGAAATGTGATGTAGATATACATTTCGACAATGCATGACTAACAATAAATGCCTCGTAGATAACCAATTCCATGCATGGTATTGTTGATTTGATACGGTGGATTAATTAACCAAATTAACAAAATCGAAAAAAAAACTTATGAGAAAATTCTATTTTGGGGGTTTAAAACTATACCTTTTTTTCAAAATTGTGTACAACTGATGAAGGTTGTGCGAAATGTTACGAGGTAATGTTAGCTTTTTTGATTGATTGTGATCAGACAACCACTTCGAAATTTCGCACATGTAAAGCTGTGTACATTTCTGCTTATCTCTTATTCTAAATCCCTGCATCTCTGCATGAAGGCACTACGTATACATACCCAGGAGCGATTTGTGTGTAATCTATTTGCAGTACGCTAAGTTGACATGTCTTGAAGTGTTGTGAAGGATAGGCTCGAGCTGAGTGAGTCCCCGTTGAGTGCTCCTGTGTGTTTATGACATCATAAATCTCACTGTTTGAGATTTGCTCCGTCTTATTGCAGACTGAGTTCTGACTCGCAGACGATAATTCTACTGTATACATTTGGCCTTCATGTTAAGAGCTTAGTCTGAAGCAAAAGTACTCTGGAGGAAGGGTTGCTCGGATATTTGTTCCATACAAGTTTTTCAGGTTTATTGGTTATAAAAAAGACGATTTTTAGAGGTAGCCCGTTCCTTTATTGCTCTCTTGGTCACTGTAAATCCGTCTGCGTCAATAGCTCGCACGTACTAGCCATGCCTATAACATTCCATCGGGAATCGACTGGATTGCCAATCCTATAGCCTTCGCGTATATTTCCGTTGCCTTCCGATTTCACTTAATAATATATATATCGAGGTAAACGACCTCTGAAAGATGGAAAGACACATAGTCGTTTCAAAAATCCAACTTCTTGGTATTCGAGCTGAGATCGCTAATGGAAGACCGGACTGAGTGGAGCAGAAGGACGCATTGTCTCCCAAAATGACATCACAAATGTCCTCGTTCAAGGTCAAGGTCAAGGTCTACGATTTTCCGTTGGCTCGGGGAATCCTGATATATTTTAGGTAGAAATGGTACAGCCTTTGTATTCCTATAACATGTCCAAGCCAGGAGCTTGTTCATAGCAGAAATGAGATTACTTAGAATAGTAGTTTTAATTAGCAATGACTGTCATCAGCCGTTGAGGCCAATAAATGACATATAATCGCTAACTTTAGAATCAAATCTTGAGGGTCCCTTTTCCTCATCATTCTCGTGAAAAGGATGATACAGCTAAATGGGCCTCCTTTTCCCGATAATTCCCGGGAAGCGGAGACCCTCTAGATCATCTTCGGGGAAAAGGAGACTTTACATACACAGCTATATGGGCCTCCTTTTCCCGATAATTCCCGGAAAAAGGAGACCCTTTAGATCATTCTCGGAAAATGGAAACTCTCCATGCACAGCTATATGGGTCTAGCTCTTTTTCCCGATACTTTCCTGGAAAGGACGACCCTCTAGCTCATCCTCGGGGGAAAAGCTTCATTGCTAACTTCACTTGTAATTAACAATGCTATCACCGATATAAACACGGCTGAGTACTTAACTTAAGATCCCAGCGGGATACTATAGACACTTCGTCTGCCTCTTCATTGCTGAGAGAGTGATGAGGACACACTTTCCCAAGAAATGAGACATTCACAATGCAGAATAGGGTGCGAGGGCGTCCGAAAGTGCACTACACTATCAGGCACCGCATCTTCTTCAGTTAGTGATCGATGAACAGCGATAAGTCCAGCCGGGCAACTGCCGCCGAGGTGTCTGTCTTTCGGCGGTTCCTTGTTTGTAGTTTTGCAGATGAGCTATCATGTGTCGTGGCAAAAATCATGGCACAAACAAAACGATCACCCTGTGAATAAATAATTTGCAAACTTTCACTCCCAAGATAAAAACCTAAATCTTAAAATAGAAACTTAAGGTAATATTTGCAATTCTAACAAACTTGTGCTCTGTTTGATCTTACTCAGACACATACATATATATGTGATTGGTGAACAGCCCCTCCAGCTCTGTCCTTCCACTTGCTACATTATGTAATCGAACACCACAGGGTGGCGCAACTACTTTACAAGTAACCATGGTGACAGCCGTCAGGTCCAGGTCATTGAACTTATCTGTTTGGAGAAGGTGAAGAAGAGGACGAAAGAGAGAAATAAGGCTATATTTCCCATCCGTGAAAGTAAGCTTAACAGCAAATCTAACATGTTCAAGTAACTACATGTTATTTCGTTCCTGTCCTTCCAGCGTACCAAAATGTACCATTCCAAAAGAACGTGAAAATAAATATTTCGAAATTCCTACAGAGAGTGAAGTACAATACGACTACCCCTGGAATGTAATGCACGCCCCTAATAGTATGGTGTGTGTGAATGAATAAGTATATTTGATTATTTATTCGTCGTATCGTCCCCTTTTAAAGTCCACATTTCTCGAGGCCTACTTCAGTCAAAATCTCAACAACATCTCGGTCGCATTAATGACAGCATAATATGTTTGTTCCACTCTAACTCGACGTGATACCGCATCTAAATGTAACCCCCTGACACTTCCCTGACCTGTGACCTTTTCCACCGGAGGACAGGAAACAACATCTTCCTTTTACGAGCTGCCATCAAAACCAAGTCCAACTCTATTGTTTCCTGGAATATTTATGACCTCATCACTTTGTCTGACTCCTTCCATTACAGTCTGACCATTACCTTATGTCAGTTGGACTCTTGTACGGGATCAGTTTGACCTTTGGTTGCCCTCTATTTCAGCAGTCACCAATTTTACGATATGAACAGTGAACGATGTGGACAGGGTGGTTTCTTTATCAGCTCGTTAAAGCTGTGAAGATGACATGTACTAAAATGGAGTAAAACCGACTAACCGCCATCCGAAGCGCTATCGACAATGTTCATCGTAAAAAATGGATTTCAAACTACGCATAAAATTATGTACTTGTATTCGATGGATGATAGCATAATTGTCCCAGCTTGATATCTTCAATGCCCTAAAACTGCCCACAAGAGACATGTTTATGGTAATTCCATCAAATTTGATTGCCACAAGCCATGATGTAAATTTTCGACTGACTTCGCAGGATGGCTTCTTTGAGTTGATGGAGAAGACGGTCGATGATGTAGACAGTCATGGACAGATAGAAATTAAGGGGCGATAACCTCCTGTCTCATCATACTTAAGTTTCCAATAGTTATATAAAAACATACGTAAAATATCCAGGAGTAAGGTCTTGTAAACATTCATGTACTAGAGCCTCTCTACAACGTAAAAAAAAAATGCTGCACAAAATGTACAAAAAGTAACCATCAATCAAAACCACTCAAAATAACGGTCGCACATTCGGCACAGGCCGTTTGCCGCCCACAACATGTTCACACACGCGAAACCATCCAATATACCCGCGCCAAGACAAGTGTCCTTCATGTACTTTTATGCAGTAGCAATTTCCACCATCTTTTGTATGGAGTGCTTACCCAAGATGGAGTCATCTTCGTGCAATATCCTCGGAATAACCCCCGAGTCTACTTTGCCACACGGCAAAGATGAATACGTAGTCATGTGGAACTCATACTCATACTGAGGCATATATACACATCGTGTAGGTAACGCGAGGGAAGTTAAAGCAATAACCATAAGATTAGTAAATTAGTAAGGCAGTAAAATCACACCTTAGAGATGGGTGTGTCATTTACCAAGCGATTATGGCAGTCTCCAATGTTATTAACCGATACCAAATAACCTCGTTATTTTTTCCCACAAGATTAGTTTGCTAAGTATCTAGGCCATAAAATCCAATACACTATTTGTCATGGAAATGTTATGCTTATATATGTTGCAGCAAAATTGTTCGCTCGTAATTTAGGGATCTCTCTACTGCTGACTGAGCTGTGTACTTATAATGTTATGCATCTTCGTTGTGATTATCTGTCTAGAAAATCTTATGTTTTGTCAATTCATTATTTCGTGTCCATTCTACGGTGTTCTACATAATTTGTCTATTATTTTCATGTTACCTGCAATCAGCCCATGGGTACGAATTTGCAATGGATTTATTATTAATATTCATGTTGCCTGGGCAGCAAAAGCTAAAGCCTCTCATATTTTCATAACATCCATAAATGCAAAAGCAATATACAACTTAAAGATCTCGGTCGTAAGTGCTAATTTTATGTTCAAATTTATCATATCACCTCCTATGTAAATAAAATACACTGAAAATATCACTCAAGCTTCTCTTGACCAACAAATTGCAGCAACTTTCAAGAAGAACACATCCAAACATTTGTCACGGAAATTTTGACAGAAAAACGGTGCCACTTTAAGAGAATAGATCCGCACATATTTCACACATATCGTTCATCTTTCAAGTGGTTGTAAATCTCTGTATTTATTACATGACCTCCTTCCCACCCGGCATATTGGCTATTATAAGTTTCCTGTACTAAATAGGGTGTGAGATTTCTTTGCCATGTGAAACATTTTTGATTAGTGGGCAGCTTTTCCACCGCCCCTCTCTTATTTATAAACCAATTTCCGTTCATGCAAATATGCATGATACCTGTGTCGCTATCATTTTCTCTAGATGCCTCAAGGTGTTTTAGAGAAGATACGCTATACACCAACTATGAGACAAAGGCTAGCTTTTGCGAAGATGCTTCACATGACAGGACACTTGGCGAGGCAAATATTAACATTGACAAATTGATTCCTTTCGGGGTAAGGTGAGCATTTTTTGTTGTTTCGGCAATATGAGAATCTCATGGGGGGTAATGCTAGTGTAGAAAAGAGCTTGAAGCATCATTTGTCACACAGTCGGGCGAGTAAGGCACTTTTGGAACATTCTTTTCTTCTTCGTTCAGAGAGATACTTTTTCAGCATTTTTATAGGGTAATCAATCAATATCTTCTTCAGTATTTCTGGGTGAGCTCTGTCGTTTAAACAGTGTGCATTATTCTACAATGCACACTGTTTCATAATCAAAGTGAAGCCGACTTCAAAAAAATACCCTTTCTTTAAAAGAATTATACGGTATTGCATTTCAAAACTGGTATCACGGCTGATAAATATTAAAATAAATAATAACTTTTTTCACCATATATTGTGTGTTTCACGCCAAGAACGCACGTCAGGAAATACCATTTTCTTATCTTATTGAATTATAACGCGTTAATGGCTATGGTACGCTTTACGTTATGTTGTTATCTTTGGCAATGCAGCTTACACGATGTCTAATACTAATCCATCCCTCATCTGAGGATGGATGTAATTTTGCATCGATAGCCAAATAAATCTTTCCTATCTTGAATTTCTTCAGCATGCACTTTCTTGCCCTCATGTCGTATAGACTTCATCTTGACACACTGCGCTCTCGCTAAAGGCTTTTTTTCATCTTAACCATCTTTCCTAAGACCTTGAGTTGATGCCATGATGCCGTATACATCCCCCTGCTACACACGTTTGGAACTATGATTGATTCTTTTGTGCTGGGCACGAAATACCAAAAGTGAAATGAAATGCAGCAAACAGCTAGCCCGGTGAATAAATACGTCCATCCTTACACGAGTGGCTGTGAATTCTTTTGTCGCACCATCGTTCAACGGATTTCGCCGTGATATTGCCATTTAATCATGTCGCCCAGCAGGCGCTGGCTCAAACACCAAGGTTAAAAGAAGAACTTTATTGCGCGACTATTGTAGCAGGTCCAAAGTATGGCAACAACAGTAAACATAGAACAAGACATAAGTATGGAATGAAACTATTAGCTACAACAAAATGACTATCTAAGGTTTTACATGATTCAAGATTACAAGTGGGCTAATTTTGAGTATCATTATTTTTTCTAATAACAAAACAATCTTTTATATATTTGCCTATTTCAACACTGTTTGAGCTGTTGAATTTAAATATATAATCAAATCTATCCGTGGCATTGATTGTCTTAAAATCTGAAGTACTTGAATTGAGAGAGGTGAATAACTCATCGCGTAGAGCATCACATTTAGTGCATTCCATAATGAAGTGAAAATCATCTTCAGTTCGATTTGGACAGAATGAGCAAAACCTTTGGTCGGGAGCTAATGTGCAACGGTTAGTTCTACATTTAGAATACGTCATTGTAGCTAATACACTAAGTGTTACTACATTGGTACAAATATCATATTTCTAAACGCCCTAAGAATGACTTGTGTCTGTTTAACAAAATGTTGGAATGTATTCTCATATATACATGAGAGGAATCCTTGAGAGTATGCCCAAGTATTGACCAAAAATAGAAAATGAATAAAATTAAGTTTTTTAAATCTGCAGCCGTGGAAATGTCCTGCAGCTGCATTCACCCTTTCTTCATCTTTCCCCACTGTGTCTTGCAACACAGATGAACACAAAGCTCTACATTGATATATTCATAGTCAGCATACACCATTGTATTTTTTGTCAATAAGTGATCTTCTTTTTCTGCTTAGTTTTCTGATCTCTCATACTGTATGTTGATAAGTTGTGGGGTGATGACAATTGCAAATTTAATCTTGAGAGTTTTTCTTCCCCCATAGATTAACCTTGCATTGTTTACCTTATGAATTGAAATAATAATAACTGCATCCAAGCGTGAATACAACTAAATGAAACTCTTAATTTTTCGTAATCATATTACTACAGATGCTGTTGTCATTGGTAAATGCGGATGATGTTAAAGTTTTCAATGCATATCGTTACATAGTCATAACCCTGGGTCCTTGAAAACCGAGTTTGAGGGAATCATTTCTAAGTTGGACACGTAGACAATACGTAAAGGACAATTTTATTTATGATCCCTCGAAGGAGACATACAGCAAGACTTCAAATTCAATACTAACACTGACACAGCCTGCCACGCTACCTGACCAATATGTAGCGTACGAAGACAGATCGTGAAAGATTGCGGATTTTGAGCTGTGTTGCGAGCCGATAAGGTCATCGTAAAAAAGACTGGAAAGCTCGGGGCCTTACATGTTATTTCCTGACATGTCAAACCTCGCTGAAAACAGAAACCCCGGATCTAAGAGGAGATTTCCTGGAAACGCTCTCACGGCAACGCGAGAAAATCCCGTTACGGCCAGATGCCAAGATGGAGGATTCGACTCCAAATGCACGGGCTTTCTAGTATTTACCTTTCCACTTACCCCGTGGTTCCGCGTTGTTATATTCGTATGGGAATCTTTTGCTCCGCGTCTTGGATTCAAATTGTATCATTAATCGAATCGGAGCATTTAATCGTTTTGTGCTGCAAACAATGTCCACGATTCCGCAATATGCCTTTTTTGATTGTAGTTTATCAATTAGGTAAATGATCTTTTGATTAGCATTACATGTGCCCATTGATTACTTACTGTCACTATACAGTGAACGTGACTAGCATGTGGAAGATATAAAACTGCAAAAACACAGACAGATAGGCAGATAACAATACCTCCTTGTGAATCAGAAGCCTCTTCCACTGACTGCCATGTCTGATTAACGTCTAGTGCTACCAACTCTGAACTGTACTTCCTGCCGTTCCAGCAGGTCTGTCATTTCTGGCCATCTTCCTACTCACTTCATACCAATCTACTGACAGTGTATTCAAATAACTACACACACCAACACGGAAAACCCGAAAACAAAGACTCCGCATACGGCGCCAATAAGCATGGGGATGTATTTCGGGTCCTTTCAGAATACTTTTAAGAAATCTAGCATGAAGCAACAAGGAATAAAACATCTCATTAAACATCTACGTAAAAATGTTTAGAGCGGTTCTGAATGCATTTTTTTATTCATTATAATAAACTTCCAGTTGATTCTGTCCTGCCTCCCTGTGGGACTTTCGACCCGAGCAAAACCAGCGTTCCCATCCTGCAATTCTCCATTTACACCATTTTCCACCACGGGGGGGGGGGGACCTTTTGGGAAGAACACTTGCACACACACCAAGACAAACAAACCGAAAACGATGCCTCCATTTTCAAAGTAACGAGTGGTAGGTAAAGTTTCCGTGTTCCGTCTGATGGGCAGCTCGTCGTCTCTTTCAGCTGTCGTCTATATCTACACAAAAACAGATTACATCTCATCCAAAACTCTACGTCTTCTGACCACATGTCTACTTCTTATGATTTTGGCAGCACCGTCATCTGATAAGACAACTGATGAATGACAGTAGAATCGGGAAGAAGCACCCTCGATGATTCGTCAAACGCATGATTCAAATCCAAACCGCTAGAGAAAATTAGCTAAAAAAAACATAGTTCTTATTGCTCCATGCGATGACAAATGAGGTGTCTGCACTAAAGGGAGCCATGCTCAAGTTATTGGAGGGAGATTTGACCGCAGCGAAAGTGCACGTTCATGATATAGAGCAATGATGCTCGATATTTCCAATATTTTATTAATAGAATTAAAAGTGAATTTAGATGACGGATAACTAAAAAAATTAAGCAAAATCTACGGTGTAGTGTTAATGCTTTCACCCGCCAACTTTCGCCCTGTCATTTGTGTGATTGACTATAGTTTTCAATATTCCAGAAATGATTAAGCATCCCTGTTGGAGTTGAATATTGTACATTTTATCCGAAGTGAAATATTAATTACCATCAGCTGCAAAATGTTTGCTTTGGGCAGAAGAAACTTTCCGTTGGAGCTTAATGTGTACCATGTCGCGCTTTAAGATCCCTTAGCAGTTGTAACTAGTTCACAGTGCCTGTGGGGGTGGTGGGTGGTCCAGACGGTAGCGCCTAGGATACATGTGCCCCGAAGCACGTCGCGGGTATTTCCTTATATTGGATTGTTACCTCATTGAAGGAGGTTCACCTCCTACGGGGGTATTGCGGCTGATTGTGTCTGTGTGTTCTCAGTCATAACTCTGATGCCTTTGATGCATTTGTATGTACTTTCGCATGTCGTGTGCTAGTATGGGCGTGGGCGTGATTATGCAAGTTGATTTTGTGCACCGTAGCATTAGGTAATGTAATATAACAGAGCAACACATCAAGGTGTGATACAGCCCACAGGTGCCCCAAACCTGGGAACAATTACCTAGTACTTTAAAGCAGAGTTTAGGCTCTGGCTTGCTACACTGCTTGGGTTTTATACTGCCTATTGTTACAATAAAGAACTGCCTGGACATAAATGGAAACAGGTTTTAAGGAAATTTTTATTCCTGGTAAAGAAGGTAATACTATCAAACACCATAGCCCACACCGGAAACACCATAGTTACTTGACGGAGGAGTGTATCCTACGAAATTTTGTTTTAGATGATGTTGGCACTCATACATGTCTGCACAACTTGATGAACACATCAATTTCTTATCAATCCCATGTATATCTTGGTAAACACTATAAGATTGATAATAGATTGTTGTCAAGAAAACTAGGGTAGGTTTTCGTTGGCCACCCCTCGTGATCGTCTGGGACTTAAAAGATATGCAGAGTTAGAAATCACGTATAGCTCTAGGCTGACATATAGCCCATGTATAAAATTATGTATATATCGTACTATTGGTTATGAAAAATCTTTACAGAAGTCCCGCAACTTTAAAAAAGAGTTTTGAAAAGAGTTTAATCACAGGATAAAAACATGTACAAAGAATATACGAACGTAAATATACATAGAACACGATAAGTCACCGAAACGTTATATGGTTTCAAGCAGTGACAAAATGTAATTAAAATTTCGAGTAAAAGCGTTAGAATCGTATCATTCCTATCTCAATTGCATGTGCATGCCATCGTACTCGGGTATGTGGAGTTTACTATTGTAAGCTCAACCTTTGACCTATGTTTGACCTACTGACCTACCAATCAGCGCGATGGCCTCGACTGGGTCGTTATTTCATCACCATCTGTATCTATATAGTCGATATATCCGCCATTAACAAACATGCTTCACAGACACGCGGCGCGGAGGCAGCTGGTTATATTACATTGAACGACCCTGTCACACCTAACCTTTGCACATCTAGCTGCAAGCGTTGTTTAAAGCTGCCTATTGAGGATGCCAGTACAGCACTTGGTAGCAACAAGGGAAAGCCTTTTTTTTCAAAAGCTCGCTCTTGGGTTGATAACTCTGGTATTTGAAGACATGGCTATTTCTTGTTCCTTTGTAAGCTGGTATTAGATACTTAGTAGTTGGTACGTTCACCAATTTATTTGTCATTTTGTACATCATGCATAATTAGGAAGTTTTTCTTCTGTATTCAAGTGACATACTGTATTCAAGATATATTTCATGTACCGTATTGCAAAATAAATGCTAGAGGTTGCGACCACTAGGAGATTTGAATTCACAGATCGCTCAACGAATTCCATAGATAAAGAACATTTTTGTTGCCTTTTGTGTGTTTTGCTATGTCTTAAACCATACTTTAACATCTTACATCATATTCCAATTATGAAGAGCCACACGGATCCAACTTTGTTCGCTGTATATGCGCGATAGCCGTCTAATGGAAAGGGAAGCTTTATACGACACAACAAAAGTATAGTGACCTCCGCAAGGCCAAAGCCACAGAAAGTTAACAGTCAAAATGCAACGTAAGTCGGCGCCAAAGTTCTGACTTTAGAAATGACCTCTTTGTAGTATTGGCTCGCCTCGCTGGACAATCTCTAGAAGGATAGATGAAAGGAGCTTATGTTAACTTGTAGAGAAACAACGTCTTTGTTGTGATTACCTCTATGTATAGAGAGCTGCTGAAAAATGCAAGGCTGAACTTTCGATGATTTACATATCACCCACGGGCCCCACCGCTTACTTTTATCCGTCCATACGACAGCGCATAACATCCACTTCTACATTAACCCCGTATGATAATTCTACCTGCCCTTTCCGCGCTCGTATAACGTGTGCTGGGCGGCACTCTTCCGCTCAGTACGTGGTTAATTTTAGTATCTTATAAACCTTCGTCAGACAAGATCCTTGCCGTCCCAATGTAGCTTTGGAACCCGGCAGAAATTACTAGTTTATAAACATCATCACGTTGCTATGTAGCTTGGGTTAATGAGTTGATATAGCAGTCGGTGCGACTGTCAGCCATCTGCGCTCTTCTGATCTACTCCTACGGCTATAAGGCGGCTGTTGTGGTACGGGGCGACTGTAATACAAGACTAGGATTGAAAGGTGGCTAGGACTTCCCCAAATAGCTAAGGCGGGCGTTTGGCTGTCTTGAGCTCTTCTAAAAGATATCCTCATGATGTGGTATGGAGCAACTGTGGTTCAAGACTAGTATCAAAAGGTGGCTAGACCTTTCCTTAAATGGCTAAGGCGGACGTTTGGCTGTCTTGAGCTCTTCTAGAAAATGTGCTCATGTGAAACGGAGCGAATGTAGTAAAAGACGAGGAATAAAAGGTGGATAGGGCTTCCACGAATGGCTAAGGCGGGCGTTTGGCTGTCTTGAGCTTCTTTGGAAATGCGCTCATGTGGTATGAAGCGAATGTATTTCAAGACTAGGATGAAAAGGTGGGTAGGACTTCCCCAAATAGCTAAGGCAGTCGTTTTGCTGTCTTAAGCTCTTCTTTATAAGATGTACTCATGTGGTTAGGAGCAACTGTGGTTCAAGACTGGTATTGAAAGGTGGCTATACCTTTTCTTAAATGGCTAAGGCGGGCGTTTGGCTGTCTTGAGCTATAAGATGTGGTCATGTGGTAGTACTATGTAGCGAATGTAGTAGAGAGCTAGGATTGAAAAGTGGCTAGCACAGCCCCGCCCCCCCCCCCCCAGTGGCTTCACTACAGATTACATCTAGAAGCAGGGGCCGCCAGCTATCCGCCCTTTGTGGTTTCCGGTAGTCTGAAGGCATTCAACAGGACAAAACATGCCACCGAACAACCGAACTCTTTCCATTGACTAGACAAGACTATTTCGATCCCATCTTTTATCCTTAATGCCAGTCATCATTCTTTTCCTCTTAGGAATGGGACCTCTGATTGTAATTCGATAGTGAACTTAAACTTCATATCGACATTTCTCTCCGCATTTTCGATCTTAATTCCCGGCCGCTAATAACTGTTAGAGTTGGTAACGACCTACTCCGGATCAATTATCCATCCCAAGCCTGGGTGTTATCTTCGGGGCAGCGCCAAACGTCCCTGGGTGGGCCCAGGAAGCGATATGCCTTCTCCAGACCATCACCGGTCGCATCAGGAGACGCTTCTGAATTAAGCCCAGGGTGTACATTTTACGATAGGGCTGTCCCTGTAGCTCAATCGGTAGTAGCCTCACAGTTGAGCTCCCGTTTCTAATTAGTTGCTACCCCAGTTCAATTCTGGGTTAGGGACATCTCGGTTGGAGATGCAGCCGTCTTTTGGAAGGGACTTAAAATGGGGGTCCTATTTTTGAGGAGGTGCTTCGAGCACGTTAAAGATGAAGGGCTAGCAACCTCTCCCTATGAAAATGCACCCTGGTACTGAAACAGCAAGGACGCTTGCTGTCCGATGTGCCACAAGGCACTACAAGAGCATGAACGAACTATATATCTCACGACGGCGTTCAACTATTTCCCATTCATATTGCGCGCAGACTCAAATGCCACTTGGAACGTTTCATCGCCTCAACACGCAATATTACAGGATGAAAGAGCGGAAATCAAACCCATTTCGTTGTGGTCAAGCACGTCAACCGTTATAATAACTCACCCCTATAGCCCAGTATTAAAGTATACAGCTATGAAAAAAAATCCATGACAAAATGGAACGATGGCACCTGAAGTGATGTAATATTGTATAACTGCCTTTCTTGTCGCAATATTTTCTTTGTCGGTAATTGAATAATAAATGAAGCCTGAAATATGGCAATCAACCGTCTCTTGTGATAACCATTTGGTTGTTTTAAGTGGTTGAATCGACTTCGAATGTTGACATGTCCCGTCTGGTAATGGGACTGCGCTTAGCGCTCATGAGGGACGGATTTGGTTTTAAATCGCCGCTTTCTAAGCGGAGGATTTGTCCCTTCCCAACTGACGTGCTTTTCATTATAATCATGTCATCAGTGGTATCTGCACGTTACCCGCCAAATACTCTCACGTCAGTTTATCTGAAATTAAAGCAAAAACACGTCTCTACCTGTCTAACTACGCTGGCTAAAGGGAGAATAATTTTGCCAGGGGAGTTTGGCGATCATATGGTATCATTGGCCTCCCGCTTTGGAGGAGGAAATACCTCAGACTGACTCTCCTGGCCAAGTATCCGCACAATTTTTACAAATTCTAGCCTCCATACCCTGGTGGAGGCTAGAATACCTGCATGTACATATCAGTGCCGTATCCTTAATTTAAGAGCTGTTCGTGACAACACGTAAAGTCTGTGCCATGTCGATCAGTATTCCTACACGGAAGCCTAGGGGATTCTCCAATAAACAATCTCTGCCATTTACTCTTAAATCAGACAAACGAAACTGAGCTCTCACACCGCTATCTAAAGCGTACATCTATACAACTTTTTTGTCTAAAGAGTAAGACGGGGTATATCTCACCTTAAATCTGAAGAGTTTTTCTTAAGACCGTTGAAGCTGGTTGTATCCGTTTGTTTAGTTTGACGTACAGCGAAGCGCCAAAGATCGCGCCCGTCATGTGGCGTACTTGTACCCGGCTGCGGCGGCGACGGCGCCTTGAAGCCGGCGCTGCAAGCTCGACAGTCCTCTTACAACTGGTCGGCGACACTAACGGTGGCGTGTGCCATATTTGTCATCAGTCGAATAACGTGGAAGGGCGTCTCTGTGCACACCGGTGCGCCGATACCACGCCGCGGGAGCCCCCCGAACCAAACTCCCCTCACTGCAGAAACGGCTGAGGGAGTGTCACGTGATGTCTCCATCACCTTGCCCACTTCCAACATGTTTTACGACAACCCAGCATTGGCCTAATATAACTTTGTAGGATATTACACTTCCTATTGAGACCATCTGGTATTATACATAGTAAAGGATGTATCAGCTTGCCGTAAAGTCTGGGTATAAAGGAAAAGCTATTCTAGTTTGACTCTCTTGGCAAATCTAACGCTGACGGTATATCCTGCTATTGACGGGTTCTATTATGAGCCCGTATGACAAAAATAGGACACGAGTGTACGAGAGAGTTATAGATATGATGTGTTCGAGGAGTCAATGTGGTGTTCACTTGTTACGATCGTCTGTCGTCAGGTAGAAAAAAGAGAGGGGCTAAGGACGTATCGTTTTGCTGTGAAAGGCTTTGTAAGCGGGTATCTCATTGGACTGCACCAAATGGCTAAAGGTAGTCGCAAAGTGGCGCAAACCGGTATCAAATTGTGCCCTGAAATTGCGATCTTGTTTCTTAGATTTCGTAAAATTTCTTATCGGCAAAATGGCTACCCGCTTGAAGAGGCCGATCCGATGGGCTTTCACACAGTGTCTGAAGACTCATTCATAATAAATTCATAAATCACTTTATTGCAAATTCATGTCCGAGGGCTAATTGTAGCAAAGCAAAACCATGGTATTTAAGAAAAAAGAAAAGGCTATAAGAGGAGATATCAAATTCGGAAGCTCAGCCTCAGTACCGAAGAAAGCCGCTAGGAGGGTCAAACCATATCCACCTACCAATTATCACAAAGATCCATCCACGGCTTCTCAAGTTATAGTGGAAACAAACACAGTCACCAACGAATAAAACAACCCCCAAAACATAACCTTTTGGCAAAGGTAGTTAAATGTGAAATACTAACTATTCTATCTCTACTTGTTAGCTATTTGAAGGGTGACTTAACAGACTCTCAATTTAGATTTGCTTGACCCATCACGAGATGTACTTGAGGTATGCAAACATCCTCACTGCACGAAATCCATTCTTTAAGCATGTCTTAAAGTATGCGTAAAAATGCCCACGAAATCCAAGCCTAATACGTGGCTTTAGAAATACGTAAAGGTTCATTTTTCATGAAAGTGATGCTTTACGTATTTATGATATACGAATGCTTCACGTGTGCTTTAAGAACAGATTTCGTGTAGTAGGCCCGAATCCGCTCCATATTGACAATGTATCAAGTACAAAATACAACCCCTTCCGCCGGTTTACCTCCGTTGAATCTCACACTAATTGACAAAACCAAAACCACAATCCCCAATAGCTTGGAACCCTCTAACTCTAAACTCTCTACGAGCGGAACACTCAACGGATTTACATCTCCGGAATACCCTAGAAATAACTACCTACAATAAATGATGAATGCGTTTTAATTTATATTAATATGATGCTAGCGGTGGCTTATTTCTTCAATTTAGAGATAGACCTTGAGGTACCGGTGTGAAAGAAATGGGGCTAATAAGGTTCAATCGTCGCAATGATTTATTCTCCTTCTGTGAATAAAAAATAACGTGACTCGGGTGCTGGGGCTGCCTGATAATCGTATTGGGGACATCAAGCAGAAAAATGACTTCATTTCGTACCGCGGTTGGAAATAGCTGAGTACATGAAGTACATGCTGGTTAGAGCGGTTTGTTTAATCTTGTGGGTAAGGCGTAGGGATAAAATGTGTTTCCGGTTACCCGACCGACCCAAGCAAAATCTGCTGACTCTAGCCTTTTTTTGTGAATCGACAGCTGGCAAGGGACATAAAATTTCCGAAGTGACATCTAAGTGATTTTCAAAACAGAATTCCAAGTACTCTTGCTTGCAAATTTTCTTCTTACAGACTTTCCGTTTTTCAGACTCTGTTAACAGATTACACATAAGGCTTTGAACAGTTGGTGTAAGCATACGAAATAATCAGTTCATTAATAAACTTGCTCTTGTAAAATGTATATCTTTTTAACTACAATATTATGTCGAAAATGCTAGTGTACTGATACAGTTTTATATTGTCAAACTGTATTCATTTGATCACTTCTTAATCTAAAAAAAGAGAATATCCTTCCCTCCCAGCCCTAATTTTTCAGTAGTGTAATAGGAAACACAACATTGGTTTTCCTCGGCCTCGGAAAAAGGGCGTGGTGCGTATACCTACTGGGGCCAATACGCATATTTCATAAACGCTACAAGCTTTAGAATGAATTGTTAGAAACAGTTGAGCATGAAGAACGTGATATTTAGGTTCGTTTGCGCAATCGTGTATGGAAAAGCAAGAAAAGGCGTGGCACGTATACCTAATGGGGCCTATAAGCATATTTCATAAACGCTACACGTTTTAGAATTAATACCCGTGGTTTGAGAGTAGAACACAGTTTATCGCAGACATAGGCTTCACAATTGAAACCTCGCGAATGAGGAATCCCCGTGAAGGTTGTTTTTATTACCCATAATTGACGTATACACGGAGTTTACAAAGTGCTACAACATCCAGATAAGTCCGCTGAGGTAAATGTCGAACCTCCAAAGCATTCCTTTCAAACACTCCTGAGAATTTCCAAACTATCGCGCACGGCCGACCGCTTACAACGGAGTGGGCTGCCATCCACTTTAGCACGGTCGCAAGGGATTAAATGAACTATACGTCTTCAGTTGTGTATGCCTATTACACACGCTTCGCATACTGCTGGCATTTACACGCAATATCAATCGCATTACCTCCCGAATTGACAGAGAACAAGCAATTTTGCCCGCAAGTTTCGTTTTATTTCCCTCGGCCACTGTTACATGCGACGATGGTGCTAGAAGAATAAGTGTGGCAATTAAAAATTATTGCCATAGCGAAGGTGTCTGGATTGATCTTACTTCACTGTAAGGAAAGTACCAACGTAGCACTCTAGATCTTAGTTCTGCCATAATATTGTGCAAAACGCACTTAGAAATCAGAAAGGCATCTGCCAAGCAGATATAGAAAGGCACCATGTAACTCGAGGAGTTCCTAGCATATGTGGAAAGGCCGGAGTACACTCCCGTTGTAGTGTCTTTCTTCTCTGACATTGTTGGATAGGTGGGGTGAGAAACTAGGCCGGAAGTTTAGAAAATCGGTATGCTGGGGCTCCTATGATCGTTTTGGTCGTTATTCTAGCTCTGTAGGATGTGTTTTCGAGGAGCTACTGTTGTTTTCCCGACACCGCACGCCTCCCCGTAAGGCGTTCAGTGTAGACTGCCCAAACGGTAACCCAAGTTATTTATTGTTCCGTTTAAAACTTTGCCTTTCTTTATATGCTTGGATCTCCTCAAGTTTTGGTTTTCACATAGGTTTTTTGGTGGGAGGTATGATGTTCAGCACGTTCTTGTGATAATAGATCAACTGGGATGCGCAAACCCTTTTCAAAGCTAGAATACTAGATTCGATGAACTCCCTGACACACTCCGGACAGTATGAAATCGGACACCACGTAAAAGTAGGTCATCTGTCATCGACAGCTGAGTGCCTGGATGCCAGACGTGCTAATAAGGTATCAAGTTTGAAAAAGTGACAGGAGGGCATCCACAGAGTTGGCCGGACGGATTCCTGAAATTCCTGTGGAATTCTGGGAATTCTTGCCAATCGGGCCTAAAATATACTATTAAGCTTGCCCCTCAGGCTTCGCTAAAATTATGGCTGTCTCCAAGTCCCAGGGTTATAAAAGCCAGAGGCTAACCCTAGCACTAGAAGCGGATGGAATGGAAGTACTCATTTAGACTTGCTAAGTCCACGAAACAATATTAAGAGAGACAAAGCCACGTAAATACCAAGGAGGATTTAACGTCCGTTTAGAGAGGCTCCTATATTTCATTATTGTTCATACTCCGCGATTCAACCTATTATAGTATGTGCCTTTTAGCTGTCGTTGTCTCCACTTTAATTTATTAAGTGTGAATATTTCCTTATTTCATCGGCACTTTGCATCGGGTGTGCCCCTTTTTCCTAGAGAAAGAAGACTTATAGGGATATCCTCTCTGGTTTGTTAATTTTTACGGCGTTAAGATAAATATATGTTATTTGCCTTTGTCGCATTATCCTTCTTACATTTTCTTTTCGTAGATCATTTCATCGTAAACTACAGTAAAAGGGATAATGTTTGCGGGGATTAAATTTCGCGGTAGGGAGAAAATGGTTAAAACTGCCAGCAGGGTTTTACTGTAAAAGGGGTAATGTTCATGTAATAGTTTACATCAACAGATAAAGAACTCGTTCACGAACGATTTCAATTAGGCATTCTTACATACATAAATATATTTTTGTTTCCTTCATCGTCAACTCATCTTTCGTGCTGACGGAACATCATGGGCATATTTTAGCACCTTAAGTTTTTCATTTGCACGTCGTCAGCGTTTACGAGACGTGATATTAAAAATTAACGTTAGGAACAGCCGAATGCGTTTTCTTTGAAGAGATTTGCTCCGTGACGCGTGGCGCTGTCAACCGTTAGATCCCTGGGTGATAAATTACACTCACGACAGTCACATCTGCCGAACAACGCTGTCTACATACAGATCTGATGGAAAACATCTTGCGGGGATTCAGGGTGGTATTTATTTTGTGCCAACTTCTAAAAGGTTTCAATTAGAAATGATGCAGAAGGTGACCTTATGGTTAGTGTTATTGACTTTAAATCTAGAGGTTGCGAGTTCGAATCCTTGGCAGGCCTCAGTGTTTCACTTTACACCTATGTGTCATCATTCAACTCTGTAAATGAAAATGAGTACCTAGCTTTGGTAAGTGAAGTCCTATCGGATAGGACGTAAAGCTGGGGGTCTCTTTGTTTGAGGAAAGCGCGTAAAAGAACCAACCGTACTCATATCGAAAAGAGTAAGGTCCCTTGCCTATGTGAGTGGATTAAACCGTACAGTCTAGTCTCCTGGTTGACATATTGAAAAGGTGATAGTCACATGTTACGCCAATCATTTCATAAATGCGGCAAATATGAATAAATTAGTAGATAAATGAAAAGAAGAGCTTGACCTGCTTAAGTAAACACATTTGATACCAAAAATTATACTATTGGCCACAAAACCACTAATTTTTTCAACAAAATCAGGATTCAAGGGTACTTTTGTCGGGAACTAATTATCACTCCTGTATGTAGCACAGTGTTCTTTAGCATTATAACTAGTCGGCAAAGTTGAAGCGACATCTCGTTAACGAACCGGCCACAGATGTTCAGAAGATGGGAAAAATTCTAATAAGCATTATCAGTTATACCCCCATTCCACTTGGACGGCGCTCTCGCTGCGCCCTCACGGCGACCAGAGCGCCGTGAGAGGCGCCGATTTCCTGGAAAACGTGCTCAAGTGGAATCTCCACGGCGACCTCAGCGCGACCAAAATGTCAAATGTCCGCAACTTTTTATGAGCGACCAAAGATTTCACAGATCACTCAACGAATTCTAGAGATAAAGAACGAATTTTCTTTTCGTTTTGTGTGCTTTGTTGTCTTCTCAGTCGTACCTTTACCTCTTGCATCTTATTTGAATGATAAAATCAAGGGGAAAACAGATTCAATTTTGATCGCTGCACGGTCGCTTAGTGTGTGTCTTAAGTTATATATTTGTTCAAATATGCTTTTTTTTGTCTGTCATGTAACCTGTTTGCTATAAAAAAATATATTTTATCATGCTACGTTATTATAGAAACGTAAATCACAGAATTGTTAAACACTTTTTGAACCACAGCTAGACAATACAACTTGGAGGGAATTTAATTTGAATGGAAGCAAGTACGTAGTTATTCGTCAATTTGTAGTACTCATTAGGAAAATGTTGATTTGACCACAAAATTCCCAGAAAATTCAAGATACACCGCTTCAAGAATGAAATTTGTTTGAACTACAGTTAAGACCATTCAATCATTCAATCTTCGTAGAGTGCTCGCTGCGATCCTTGATCGCTGCGGCCCTTTGATCCCTCGCTGCGGCCCTTTGATCCCATCGCCATCCTCGGCGCGCTCACGGCGACTGTTTTGAACATGTTCAAAACCATCGCCGAGGTGACGGCGCGCATGGCGCGCATGGCGCTCTCACCGCGCTCCCAATGCGCTCTCGCCGCGCTCTCGGCGCTCTCACGGCGCTCTCGGCGCTCTCACGGCGATCTGGCCAAATTGACTTCGCCGTGAGAGCGCGGCGAGAGCGCCGTCCTAGTGGAATGGGGGTCTTATGTAGACAAATATTTATCATTCATGGTGCCCCAACGACCCACAAAGAGGTCAAGGGATAGGTGAGGTGAGGTGAGACAAGATAATCAGTATTCAACGCAAACAACGTACCAGACAGACATGATATACTATGATATCACTGGCACTAACTAAGAGGACATTCGAAGCCAGGAAAATTAACATTAGCAGCTTCCATCCATCATACATGCAAGAGTCAGGCATATCGGATCAATAGGCCCCCTTTTTAAGTCGACTTTGAGTTGATTCAGCGCGTGTTTGAATCGAGCCATATATAGTCATGTCAGTTTACAAATACAAAGTTTAAATAACAATATATCAAAAATATGAAATGCACCGACTGTGCCATAATCCCTGTATGATGTTATGCATTACTATTCATGCTACTGTTTTAGAGGAGTTGGATTATGGTGTTGGATGTCATGCTGATACTAACCTAAACAACATCGGAGAGCGAGCTACAATGTACAGGTGCTACGATTCTATAACATAAAGACCACGTCACCGTCCGAGTCAGTACACAGCACAAATTGTCTTCACCTGCGGTTCAGGTCTCCGCTAGAATAGGTGGTGCCATCGGCGAAGCAAACAGGAAATAGAGGTCCCAACCCTTCCCCTTCCCCTTGCACGCTCCAGCAACTTTGGATCTAGTTGGCAATCTCCATTTGATGGCCTACCTGGAGGGCCCGGTACGAGGAATAGGCTGTCTTCCCTGTCCAAGGTTTCTGTTGTCTTTGGCAAGCTGCAAGCAGGACAGTTTGTCACTCACATGTTTTTGCCCAGAAGGTACGTACAGGAAATGTAAATCACAATTGTCCTGCAAGGGGTCGTTTTCAACAGCTCCAACCCCTTAGGACTTACATACTTGACTGTTGAATAAACGTAGTACTGCGACAGTAGATACGGGATTAAGTTGCGGCTTATTCTTAAACTTGTCTTTGTGACCCTTACATTGCAGTCACGAATGGTGACTGTATACGTGTATTGGGCATTCGCAAGGGAATAAGCAGACAAATACCAGACATTTTAAGATCGACCCTCCTTTCGGCTTTAAATCAAACCATCCTGGTGCCGTTTGCTATTTAGGAAAAGAATACACTCTTTAAACACAGGGAGACGGATGAACGAGTTTCCTTTAGCAGTAATTCTACTTCTAGTAATAGATTTGAATATTAAATGCTTGTAACGTCGATGAAGGCTTGACCCCTTGGTAAGAAGATACGCCAAAAACAGCTGGAAGAAGGGCAATGTGTCGAACTTCCTGGCACTTTGGTTGTTGCGCACCCACCTAACGGCAGACAGCATTAGCTCATGTACTCAAACAACGGGAGCTACTTGACTCATTAGCATCAACCTTGTCTTATTTTTTGTTTCCCATTGGACTATCTAAAATCGTATTCACTTTATTTGCATATCAATTCAGTTCCCTTTTCGTGGTTAAAAACCTGCTGAAATGCAGATCTAAGTGTCACTGACGAAATGTGGTGGATGCTACTTGAAACGTCTGACCGTTTCCATAATCACATCCGGTTGCTTGAGTAACTGTTTTTTTTTCCGCGTTATGATTGTTGCTTATCGTCTGTATGCTGGATGATGACGGTACCGTCAAAACATGAGTAGGTCGGAACCTTAGCTACCTACACGGAGTTGAGCATGACTGACGTTGATAAACCTACACGGGTTTATACAGACGCCCCCGAGACAAGAGTCCATCATGCAAATCCACTCAACAAGAAAAGGCCATGGTCTCTATCCTCTCTGGAGCAACCCTGGCTGACATGGCGATACGTCTTGTTTCAACCGCATTCAGGAACAACGGCAAGGCCACTCCTATAACCTGCAATGGCATGCTTCCAACTTTACGAGGGATGGGAAATCAGGACAAGCATAAACTAAACACAATGTATCAAAGTGTATGCCTTAGGCTTCCGTAATAAGAGCAACAGCAACAGGAATTCGCCGATCTAATACCTGCATGAAAAAATACACGCAGAACTTTCCGTATGCCTTATCTAATTGCAGCGCATTAATTGAGAAAATACGCATACGTTTGGATTAACATTACATGTGTCTTTTGATCACTTCCTGTCACTCCACTGTGAAAATCAATAGCATATTAGAAATATGCCTTTACGACAACAAAGAAATTGCTAATTCTGACAACTTAGAACTCTACTTCCTCTCATCCCAACATCTCTGACCATTTCCCCTCACTTCCTGTCACTCTCCTTGCATATGGAAACTGCTGCGGAAACACAGACACACCCAGAACAATACCACATTTCACGGAGGTGACAAGGCATGCGTACAGAAACTTAGAGTTCATGCAATTAACATCGGTAAGCATTATAAATTGAATGGTGTTTACGTTTTCATTGTTCAAATGAGCAGCTAATTAGTATAACCGTTTCTCAACAGACACCAGGGAAATCAAGATCGCAAATATCTCATCCAGAAGATTTACACATGTGGTAATTAATCCTGCCATTATCTTTGTCATCTCGTAGCATCCCTACGATAACTAAATGGACGGGTGAAGAAGTTTATCGACAAGATACATAATAAGATTAATTGCATTCATAACCTAAAGCAACATGATTCCAATAACTCCATAACTCCAATACGTGCTTAATGACATAGTGTTTAGTAGATAATCTAAGTATTTTGATTATCATCTAAGATACCCAGGGTATGCTGTACAGGTAAATAACTCACTTGTTACCCTTGACGTAAATCAGCTACAGGTGACTAAGTGGAAGACATTTTCCAATTATGTTGTCGTTCACCTTATACTGCATAGTGGCACATAGGTCATGAAGTTTCCTTGCTGTTTCAGTAGAAGGTAAATCTTAACATGGAGGGGTTGCTAGCTCTTCCTCTTGAATGTGCTCGAGGCACTTCCTCGAACACAAAATACGTCCCTTCCAAAATACAGGTGCAGTCCCAACCGAGATGCCCTGATCCAGGATTGAACTGGCGTCTCCCAGTTAGCAACAAATTAGAACTAGGAGCTCAACTATGATGCTGCTACCAGTTGAGCTACTTGTACGAGTTTCTTAGAATTAGTTGTTAGATATTAACTTCCAAGTGTGACGAGTTGCCAGACGTTGTGCCTTTTACAGTCGTCGCGCAATAAAGTTTTTCTACCAGGAAGCACTACCTACGCCCTGCCGAAAGCATACTGCCAATCATCACACACTTTAAGTACAACAATAATGTCCACCGCGACCCCAACTCGTGTTACAGGAAATTGAAACGTCTACACGGAATGGCTATGTTGCTAGGATGACAGATATATGAGCCTGGGGATACAGTCCTCGTATCACAGCCACAATCACGGAAGCTCAGGCTGGAGAAGATTATTTCCGTACACCATTGCATAAAATGCGACCTTTAAGCACCTGTAAAGCATGCGTAAATACCTCTTAACCCTTAAGCGACTCAACATTTTTTTGCGACTAAAGTGACTGAACGGGGTCCAAACGGACCTCAATTATGTTTCATTTAGTAATATCTTATTTTTACCTTTTTTTTTTTCACTGATCATTGTATATAGATTTCTTCATCAAAGAATAGGGAATATTTTGGCATGATTAAATGAGATTAATTATCATAACTAATGCAGAAAAATATCAGAAGGACCACTTTTTGCTTTAATTGTAGTTTTTCTTTACATTTAACCGCTTACATTTTTACAAAAGATAAGAGATAAGAATAACTAACTACATAACAAGAAATGTCAAATCAAAACAAATCAAATACAACCAAAGACTTAGCTGAAGTTGTAATAGGTGTTTACTGACAAAGTTACGAATGTCCTAAAGCACGCTTAAACATTTGATTTCGTTTTTGATGTTTAAGAAAAGCATAACCTCCCAAGATTTGATACAGTTTGATGTTTTCATCTTATTTAGTCCTCTGCATCTGACGTATTTGACATCCTCCGGTGATGCGTACAGCCACCTATTCAGTTCTGTCAAAGTCTGCCGTGCCAAACTGTCATTTTAGTTATTAAATTGGTCGTTATATTCTTCACCAGGCCGTTCATGAAGGGAACTACATTATAATTACAGATCTCCAGTTAATGTAGTAAGAGGTTGACAGGGCATAGGAGTTCGTCATAAAGGTCTATGATCTACCGACCTCTCCCCCTCTCCTATTCAATAACAACGTTATTACCTTGCACTTTAATTGACAGGGATAGCGTCATTGATCAATACTATGTGACTACCTCGAACTTGTTATCTACTGAGCGAAAGAACAATCTGAAATAAGTATGATGATGAAACAAAAACATGTCAAAGTCTATGAGAAAACGCTGTATTTCTAGGTTTAAGTCCAAGGGTCAACTTGCACATGCGGTAGATCCTGCCCCGAAACCCCCCTGATTTTCCTCGCTGACTGGCACCTCTACCCTAGAAGGCCATACGTCTTGGTAGGGCTGGGACAGATTGACATTACGCGGACGCCATACTAATGACGACTTACTGTTGTAAGCTCATTCATCCCGACTGGAGCTATTCAACACGAGTCTAATCCACAAATGCAATCCATATGTCGCATTGCCGCTGAACAAAAAATCAATGACTTGCTGCGGGAACAAAATAATTCCAGATTGAGTGCAGCATTGCAAGGTCATTATATTTAGGAAGAAAATACGAGTTGAAGTAACATTGAAGTCGAGCTAGCAGTAACTTGGAAACACAGAATAACCTTATTTTTTCTTAAGACTAAGTTTGCTTGAGCTCTAATTCTAACTGATCCCACCGTATTTGTACATGTCTATCATTGACTTTAGACATAGAATATGCATGCACACGTCCATTAACGTCCACTTTGAATGATTAAGGTGATTGCTTGCGTATTCCATGCGAGTTTTATACCAAGGCGTTCTTTGTTAAAGGGAAAGGTAAAACAACAGATGGTGCCAGTGATGCGATCTAGGTTAATGCCTTACTTAACGAGAGGTAATCTTTGCAGAAATGAAACAGCTACTTGCACGGGTGAAATAAAGGCTATCTCCTGATTGCTGAATTACGTGTGAGCTCAAATATAGCCGCCGTTTGGGCTTCCGCAATATCCTTGAAAAAAAAAACTTACGGTCAATGAAAATAAACGTGACTCGACCGACAATGACCTTCGATCTACCTCACAGCTGGACTAAATCGAGAAATCTTGGTTTAAGTGTTAGGAACGATGTGCTGCGTAAGGTTCATGGCGAGGCATTGATTAGAAACTCCAGCTGCTAGGCATCAATCGATCCTGCCTTGCACAGGCTTGTGAACTTCCTCGTTTGATGTTCACAGAAATACCGGCTTTCCTGTCTAGTGATGGAGCCTTTCATTGCTGTCTATTTCTTTTTTATGTGTCTTGTCAAGGTATGGCGGCCAATTAAGTGTACCATCTCTCGTAGAATATGGATGTAAAATGAAGACATTGCTTCCTCTTACTGCCTAACGATACCAGGAAATCAATGACTCTGGGATCATCTGGATTAACGTTGATATGATTTTTTCATTGTCATTTTTCAAACATTGTCATTATATCAGACCTATAAATCAACATGACAAAATGAGAGTTCGAAGATCCACTTTACACCTCTGTGAATTATGGGTTTCTCGTATGTCTTATTTGACTGCTTTAGATGATTATGCGAATAGGGATTACCTTTGTCACGAGATCATTTCCTGGTACTCAAGCATATGAGAAATATGTAGATACAGAAACATTAACAAAAAGACCGATTTAAACCATAATCTGTCCTTGAATTAGTAGCCTTTTGATTGACCCCATGACCTGGAATCAGATAGTTACTGATTATACCAACTATGAAATCCACTTTCTGTCTCTCCTGCAATCATTTTTGTCTTCACCGTCTGTCACTCTGTGGTGAGACGTGCTTATGTAGAGCATATGAAAGAAACTGCAGAAACATAGACCAACAGACAGACACACCGAAAACAATTCTTCGTGAAAATGAGTGCAGAAGAAATGTTCACCATCAGTGGAAGGTGGGGGCCTGTGCCCGGTATTGAATAGTGACACATCCTCTAACTGCATACACTTAGTGACAGCTGCTGGTATAATATACAGCCGAACTACGACACCACACAGTGCTACAGTCCATGATAAGTGGAAACATTCACCGCAGTTCGTAAGACTTATGGCGGTAGTAAGAACTTACAGCTGGCATTTTCTTCCGAGGTACGACATCTGTGACCCCCCCGCTGACCGGGGCCGGCTTACTGAATGGCTCGTTTCCCGGTGGGGGTTTGCAGAACTATATGACCCCGTAGAAAAGCTGACTGAAATACATGAAGGCGCCAAAGGTGAGACCTGATCAGCAGTAAGCGTCCATAATCACCACCCAAGCCCCCATCCGTAGGTGTGCTTCATTCAATACGTGGGCAGTCGCGACCATACGTCACTCAGAAGAGTGGCGCCTGCTACCAGGCCGCTGTCAGACAGAGTTCAATTGGATGACAATGAGGCAGCTAACAAATGGAGCTACGTAGAGTGCCAATTTCTCCATCGTCAATTTTACTGCGCTAATCAACGCCCTAGCCCTCCCAAGCGACATCTCAGAGGTATAACGTTCTTTGTGATTGTTCTAAGAGTATGGTGTTCGGCGTCTTAGGTATCGAAGGTTAGATATGAATGTCACGGATACTGTGGGAGCCACCGAAAGGACAGCAAAGCCCCGTCATTTTTCTTCTATTTTTCTTTATCACACAAACCTTTAGTAATTGCCGAGATGAAAGCATGCCGCAAGGATAACAATACGGCACAGTCTTCTGCATTTCGCATTGAAGATTTTAGGGGTCACATTTCTCAAGATGTGGCTCAAAGATAGCCATTCATTTCACTTACTTATGCTTCCAGGTTGGCCAAGACGGCGCCACACTGACTGTCATGATAAAGAAAAAAGCGTTGTAAAAGGAAGCGCTATCTCGTCCATTCGGCGGGCGTAAATGCCTAGTGTCGTTTTGGGCTCTCACTAAGCCTCCTTGTACAATTGAAGTCGATAATTCCTGTGTGATGCATGTGGCAGCATACACCGTTCTACAGTTTGAAGAGATTTATTCCTTTGATGAGTCAAAATGTACATACTTTTGCTCCAGAGCACCTGGATACCAAGGATAATGGTTCTGGCTTACAGAGCATTTCATGTTCTATCAGTCGTTATATAATAACGAAGAAGTTTATTGCAAGTTCATGCTCGTGGGCTAATTGCAAATACATGGTAAAAACATAGGGAAAAACATACATGCGTCAGTAAACTGTGTCTGACTTTGTTGTAACAATAGGCTTCTGGTACTAAATACAATTGTTGGCTATATCTAAACTAGCTGGGATTGACTTCTTTATATCCAAGTGGCATTGCCCTTATTTCTAGTACTACTGTGTCCAAACGATGTGTATGTGCATCTACGGTTGGAAGCGGTTAGTGCCCTGAGGAAAACAGATATTCTGATAGATGATAACAGTGAACAAGCGTAGTTGCCATTGTAGAAGAATTTCCTACCAAACGAGAACAAACCACAAATTGGTCCGAGTAATGAGCCCCGTGGTACACGTTATAATCGTCGTCAGGAGACTTAATTTTCCGTGATTTCTGTTCAAAGCTGAATCAAATAAGCTATAGGCTTTATCTCTACGACCATTTAAGGGCCGAAAAGAGGATTATTTGTAACCGTGAATTATCACATACCGGTAGTGATACCACTTACTTTGGGGGGGGGGCGTAATTTCTGGAAAATGAGAAGCCGTCTTAGATCCACACGTCATGCCACGGTATGCGCAAATTTTAGGATAGGAATGTCCATGTAGCTCAACTGGTAGCAGCATCACAATCGAGCTCCTGATTTCAATTAGTTTGTAACTGGAAGACCCGGATTAACCATTTCATATCATGGGACAGGATATCTCGGTTGGGGCTGCAATCGTCTTTCGGAAGGGGCGTAAACTGGGGTCCTGTGTTCGAGTTCACGTTAAAGAAGAAAGGCTAGCAACCGCACCCTGCAACGATATACCTGCCATTGAAACATCAAGAAAACTTGCTACCCTATGTGCCAGTAGTAGGCACTACAAGGTGAATAACAACAACGATGCACAAAGCGTGTACATACTTGATATTATATGTCCCACCACTTATTGACAAACACGCTGGGGGAATGACCTAACAATGGGTTCAAACTTCGCTCCGGTGGCGTGCTGACAAATGCGTTCCCACCGAACCGACCTCAGAAAGTCACACTGATACAATCGTTTATTCTACGTCATTACTAGAGCCTGGTTAATCATATTCGTCTTGCGATCGACCGCAACACTGATGGCGTTCTTGCGATAGTCGTGTATGTGCCGTACAAAATTAAGCTGTCTTGTTACGGAAATGGTTATCTTGTATCCTTGTTGGCGCTTTGTTCTGTCGCAGCCTGCTTCAAATAAATGACTATCAATGCCGTACGGTGGTTGCACGACGAATGTGAGGGAAAGCACACGTATTTTAGATCCTGTCCGATGCACATTGTGTATTTACAATACCCCCCACCTCCATTTTGCATGCTCACAGATTTGATCAATTCCTATTGTTAAATCTCCAACCTAAAATACACCACTCTTGGACCGGGTCATGATTCTATTGACATTATGAACAACACCCTAAAAGGAACAGGTTTTCAATTAACACGTCTCTGTCTTTAAAATCGAAACTAATTGGTTCCCATTAACTTCTCATTTAAATGTACAGACTCCCCATCTCTCACTTGAACTCACATTCAACCTGCGAGTTACTGGGGTGGTGAGTTGTGGAAGCAGAACACAGTATTTCGCCAATAGAATTCCTATATATAGTTAAGGACCACAAACTGACTGACATTAGCACGGATAAAACCATAGTAGGGTGCTCTAGAGAATCACTACAAACTAATATGTTTGAGTTGAGGGAAAAATTCACAAAAATATTGAAAGCAAAAAAGGCGTTTGTTTTAAAGACATCTGACGTTTTAAAGACATCTGACGCACTCTTTTTAATGTGGTCATGCGGTACTGCAGACGACTCACTCCGTCAGTCGGTTGAAAAAGGCATGCGCATTTATACGCCGTCCGGGCAAACTTCACAATCTTATTTATACGATCTAAAATCCGAATTATTAAACTACAATTTAGTAAAGTTCATGCCTTGCTGGGCTGTCATGTTTAAGTGTTAAAAAATGGTTCAAGATTTCGGTCGCACTATTTTTTTTACCCCTACGTCGCAGACTCGGTGGTCGTGGATGAATACAGTGTGCTGCAACCTGTGGTGTGAGTGGTCGAAATTGTCAATTTTCTATCTACACTTCAGGGATGCTAGTGTTGCTACCAAAATGAAAACAGATACTGGGGATGTAACTTGAAGACAGGTGAAAAATGTCCAGACCATGCATGATATACAAAATAACTCATAAACTGGTAGATCCAATTTTGGTCCATGTGCGGTTGCTCAGTGGATTGGGGGCCTTAGTGGATACTGTTCACCGTATACTTTATTTCCGCTAAGATGCTGTATTCCCGTAGGAATCATAAACATTTGGTGGTAACATTTATCGAGACCATTTGCAGAATTGGCGGCATTAAAGTAATGCATCCACTTAAGTTTGCAGCACCAGACTTTCTTTCACAACGTTTAGATAAAGGACACGTATGTGTATGTTCACTGACTTGTGTAAAGACGTGTCTAGACAGATAGCAGATGGACACGTTCCGCATTCCCACCTCTGCACAGCACACATGATTCTAACATCGCAAACCGTGATAACATACCACCATAAAATGTAGCTTCTCGCATGTCTTGTTTGATTGTAGTTCATTGAATATACGACTAAGATTTTGGTTGACATAATTTGTGTCCATTGGTCGCTCCCTGTCACTCTACGGCGACTGTTGATAGCATATTGGAAAATAAATCACTGCGAAAACACAAACAGACAGACCAAAAGCAATACCTCCCATTGATTAAGTTGCCTCGTCTATTGACCCCATGACCTGGAATGTCTGTCAGCTGTCAGCAAGTTCATAAATGACTAATTCTTCCACTTACTTCCTGTCACTTTTTTAACTCTGACCTTTTGCCCTTCACGTCCTGTCACTCTGTTGTGAGAATTGCCTGTATATGGCATACGGAAAAAATTGCAGAAACACAAAACAAACAGACGAACAAAAGATAGAACGAAAACAATACCTCCATACACGCTGGTGATAATGTAAATATAGAAATGGAAAGCAACGATCAATCCTTCATATATCATCAGCAACGTCAAAATAGACTTCCTAAAACCAACATACAGAACTATATGATTCAATATTGGAAACTGCGGGAAGCAAAGAAAACGAACCTTGCTCAAATTGGATTTGGGTTGCAATATGATCCAGTTTGATTTGTTGTGGAGGAGGTTACAGTAATTTCGAACCATTTCTTAACGCGCTATATAAGATTTATCGTGCCATTATATCCTACTTTCATTTTAGAGCATCTTATTTTTGCAGGATAGCAAACAGCTTGTAGTCGTTTACCACCCCATCTGGTCACTTTTTTTCTCTAATATGTACATAGTTAGGCCTAGGGGGAAAATGTTATGTTTCTGGTTACCCAACAGACCCTAGCCTCTGACAAGGGACATAAAATGTACAACCTGACATCTGAGTGATGAAATTCTAAAGAGACTTCCTGTATTTCACATTCTGTAACATTTGAAGGCCTTGAGCACTTGATGTGTACTAAGCATTGTACTTGTACAAAGTACAAAGTACAAAATAGTGTTGACAATACCATGTCTTAATGCCTTTTCATGACTGTATTTGTTGCATCACTTTGGTCGAAGTCAAAAACAAATTACCTACCAACCTTTTTTTTTTTTTCAGGACAGTGATCGGATACGCAACTATTTTTCTTATGTCTTAGGATCTTGAAGAGGTATTTTTGAGAACTCAGCAAAGAACGGCACAGCATATAGTTATTATCTCCATGAAAAATGGAGATATAGTTTGGCGTGTTTCTGTGCGTCTGTGTGTCTGTCTGGCTGTCTGTTTGTGTTTCCGGCTTTTTGTAGTCAGCATAACTCAAGAACCGCTGGATGGATTGTGATGATATGTAGTATGTGCGTAGGTGTTGGGAACAGAAATGGCAAGGTTGATTTTAGGCCCCTAGTATGTGGCCTTGGTACTGCAGCAGAACTTTATTGAACGTGCTATGGTCTTAATTTCTTTTGTGGCAGATAGCTTGTGATGTAAAGAAGAAGTGGTGTATGTCTGGGCCCCCTATCAGCTTGCTCTGGAACTGTAGGGGCGTTTTTGTCAAAATCCAAGGAGACTAACTGAACAAAGGTTAAAATTGTGACCTGTATTATTCAGTTAAAGGTGTACTTGACCAATCATAGATTTTGCAAATGTGGAGGTCATTCGCATCATCAAAATATATCATGGAGATATAAGGTCTCCGAACTCTTGTTATACATGATTCTAGGCATATCTCTCCACAATATTGCAGAAGTGAATTGTCGCGACTAAACTTGTATCGCCCTGAAGTAACGTGAAGTTGATAAGCATATAGAAAATATCGCAGTGAAGATAGGCAAGAGAATATTTTATAAAAGGGAGACTCAACTCCAGAGGCAAGTTTTCTGGTTCTGCAGATAATATTTTTCATAATACAAGAAAGGAATTGTATTGGAAACTTGACATTGGATTTGGACTAGGCAGCAGTTCCATTACATAGCATCAATGTTCTGATAACCCCCGAGTATCATCCAGATGAATTACAGCCAGTTGTAACATAACATATTATATCACGAACAACCATTGGACAGACTTCAGCTGGGGCGATCGATGTTAGAAAATCAATGGTTGAGTCTTTAAAATCACTTTTGCAATGTGTTTCTACATACTTACTTGTTTCTCAACCTTTAGAAAATCAGTGTTACACTTTCTTTGGGTCAAAAATTAAATCTGATCCATCGCAATGATCCCATTTAAGCACAAATTATAATTTTAAAACAATTCCTTCTAAAAAATGAGGCGAAGAAATCTAGGGCTGAACTAGTTGTAAATAGTTGTTCATCAATTTTCAGCTTTCACAACTTGAATTCCCTTCTTGCTTCGAATCAATCTTAAGCAATTATCCCATAGGAACCAATACTTAGATCATCATTCCTAGCACACCCACGAGTGGGCCTACATTGGAGAAACTATTCAGTTAGAGTATTATGAATTGTTCATTTCATCGTGCATCTGTAAAGGAATTTTACAAATTCGGTTGATTTTGCATTCATAAGAATGTGGTCTTCTAGAAAATAACATCCGCTTCTGGGGTTGAGTCCCCCTTTAATAAACAAGTTAAGGCACCGATGCCTGAATAATACTGTACATCTCGGAGGCACACACCACAGTCTCTGGTATAAATCTTCAGCGTTTGAAACTGAGTTTTCGCTGAACAAAATCGATCATCAATCATTTGACTGCTCCTCTGATATGCGTTTCAGGAAAATCTGTCTTGAGGCGAGAGAAGACATTTCCATTAATTATCTGTTGGCGGCTACATCCCCTTATTCAATTAGAAGGAAAGGGCATTTGAATTTGCTTGCTATGGGTTTGTACTAAAAGGGACATTTGTTTGATGTGGTTGATACGCGCGGCTTTATATATCCAGTATTAGCAGACAACTAGAACTGCGTGTATGGGATGGGGTGCAGCATGGCTGGTTTGATGAGGGGCTATCAACGATGGGGTTTATAACAAATCAAGTAACTCATCAAACAGCAATAGACAATAATAACCTTTGATCAATATAATCAAGCAGATAGAAATACACATGTACAGACATAATGGGCCATTTCCATCTGTTATTGATTTTTACGCACGGCGTTTTCTTTTTCCCAAGTTACATATTGAAGACAAAAACTGCCCCGCCCATATTGACTGACGTGGCTGCCTAGCTAGTGCAAGGTGTGGTCACACGATCGCTACAGAATCATAGAATTCAAACATTTAGTTCGTGCAGGCGCACTACTGCCTTCCAGACAACGACGACGACAACAGCAAACAGCAAAATATTCCTCTGGAAATAGAGATTTTTTGTCCAAGGAGGATACTTGAATTAGACAACTGTAAGAGTTAACCGATAATGTCTGCCATACTTAGATTGATAAACATGAATAAAAGCATACTTACAAGAATAGCAACAGGGACATCATCGGATGCAAGGCACGTGGTTTTGACCAAAAAAGCAACATAAGTTGCGTCAACTAAATTTAGATGCATTCCTTTTACGCAACGGTTGTGGTCCACAAGATTAAAGGTTCAGTAGTTTAAGCGATATATTTTAGTTCTAAACATACATCAAGATTGACGTGCAAGAAGCTCGTGCAATTATGATACATTTCGTAGATTTATTACCCTATTCAAATTTGAACACATCGTCCAATAGCCGAATAAAGGAGACCATCGCCATTGGTTAAAAGGCTACTCTTTCACGTAAGCATAACTTCGCACAATTATGCCATTAACATAACATGTATTCCTTCATGTTTACATCATTAACATTGTATAGAATTTACTATTTATCATTTCATTGTAGCAATATCAATTACGTTTATCTTAGCAGGTTTTGTGAACAGCCAAAACTTTCTTTTTCGGAAAGAAGGAAGGAGAGGAGAAAGTGTAAATGACCATTATTCTCGTGCCCAAGTAATCGTCCTCCTTGACATGTTAGGTAAGTTACTATTTCATCAACAGAAAACAATACGTCATGTAACCTTTGGAACCGTTACCACTTAATTCCATACCTGTTGACCACACAGGGCAGATGGCACATAGATAATAGTTAATGTCTTTTGGGTACAGCAAGCAGCACGGCATCTTGCTGTATGCCATCAAATACAGATGAATGATCGCGAGAGAATTTCGCACGGTTTCACCACCCTGGTCGATAGCACAATGACTTTGAGCTCCATATTAAATTCCTGCTGACTGTCCCGAAGGCTGTGAAATATTGACAGGGTTATCATGGCGGGCCCGATAGGTATAGCTGTCTGACAGGCTGAAGCCGATAGCCCTGAGTGGCGGTGTGGTCTTTCAAGTCCTCAGCAGAGAATGATGCCTTTGCTTCTTTGTGGCGTTCGCTGGCACGTCCATTAGGTGTATCACCTGTGTCGCTGCCGCGGCTCTTTCATCTTTGCCATAACTTCTTTACAACTGCAGGCCGTTCATAACGGCATATTTACTGCATGCTGAGAAAAAAGCTCTGCTGAAGTTACGGTCAAGGTCGTGTAGACTACAAGTTTATGGATTTTTTGTGAACCTATTCCGAGTTCAAATTCAGCACAAAGGGGTACTTTGTCAGCACATCAATAGTTTCTGTTGTTACTTCGTGCCTAGAAGTATATTTTCAATACAACAATGCTAAAAGCTGTCGAACTCCTCTACCACACTCCACTGCCCCCCCCCCCCCTCCACACACACACACACAAAACGATTTGACCTTTCATAAAATCAGGGCCTGTATTCTCAGTTACAGAAAGACTTGGTTTTTGGAATGGATTTTGCAGGAAAAACGTGTGCTTTCTTAATTTATCACTGTTTGTAACAAGCTACGTGAAAAACAGCATGACCTGTGAAAAGCCCTCCATGAATTTTATGACCTTTCCTCCTGTCGCAGTGAAGGCCTCAAAGATGAATGCGCCCCTGATATTCCTGTTATGGGTAGTTACCAATGCAATAGGACACCCACTCTGTCCGTTATATAGCACGTCCTGCACTATTGATATTGCCATCAAGGCACATAGATCACAGGCGACAATATAATCCATTCACGGCAGCGTTGTTAAGGCCCGAATGTGCCTGGAACGAATGACCATTTCCCTCTCAGACCGGCTTATTTATGTATAGTTTGCTGGGTCAAGTGTCGACTCAGCTACGCCGCTCGGGTCTTGCGGTTATCACATGATACCTCTTTAGCTTATGCCTAAAACTGTTAGAGTAATGAAAGGAGGGGGGCTATAGCTGAACTAGTAGCAGCCTCTCAGCTGAGCTATTGGTTCAAATCATTTGCTAACTGGGAGACCCCAGCTCAATCCTAGGAAGCACGTTAAAGGGGAAGGGCTAGCTAGCAACCCCCCTCCCTTTAAGATATACCCTGTTGCTGAAACAGCAAGAAAACTTACTGCCATACGTGCCACTAGGCACTACACGGATCTGAACGAACGAACGAACGAATGATATGCAGCTACACATACGTTGACATAGCGAAAACAATACGATACGACCACAGAAACTGCCTTTATGTTCTGTAAGTCCCAGTCTTCCCTTTGCAAGGTCGAAATCCTCGAGGTAGAACCGGTTCATGAATTGCAACGACGTATAGACAGCGATCGTAAAGTATCATGAACTATTTACAAAGTAAGGTACGCCTTCGGTGACACCCATCATCCGAGTCGCCCGTGAATCACGGCGAAGTAGCTGAACCGTAAGTTTTCATTCAGGTTAGAGGTTATGAGGTCATGTCTATAACTTGGGGACAGCATTGAAACCGAGACGATGCGGCTTTTTCTACAACTTCTTAGCCAGGAACACCTTTTAGGCCCGAAGCTTTCGTGATTTCTATTACTACTTTCGTTTATCGTAGGTCGTAAAAGGTACTCGTTTCCGCTTCGGCATAGACTATAACTTGGGGACAACACTGGGAGCAAAAGAATGCGGATATTTTTACAGATTTTAACCAGGAACACCTCTATCTCTCTGGCCCAGAGCTTTCATGATTTCTATTTCTACTTTAGTTTATCGTGGATCGTAAAAAGTCCTCGTTTCCGCTATTGGTATCCTGTTGATCCAAGGTTGATCTACCTGGGATCACCTTAATGCTAGAAAAGTAAGAGGTCATTTCAGGAGTTTCGGGTTAATGTGTCGCTCGAGACGCATCATCGCTTCCTGGTTTAAGACGCAATCTCTCCGGATGGTGTTGGGACGCTTCTAAGGACGGGTTTTATCTTACCCATGCCGCCTTTTCTATCACCAATGTTCTGATCTCTGGTGATGCCGCGAACCCTCATCTGTCGTGGCAATCATCGTTTCTACTACCCTGGTGGATATATACGGTGGACCAAACTGGAAAGTTAGACTTAGAAAGCAACTGCTCTTCCTATTTTCACTCTTCGTGCCGTCCATCTTTGGACAAGATAAGTTAACTGACTAGATATCAACAGATTGATCTGTCTCAGTGACGTAATCAAAATCTAATCTTCAGAATACCCTCAGACGCTGAAGTTCAATTGTAACCAATCTATGAAGGGGGCTGTATTGGTAGATGCTCCATATGGGTTTTAATTTTCCATTACATTATGAAAACAAAGCTTGAGATAACGACATGTTTTGTGGGCGTATCTCCAATGTAATCGTTGACTCTATTCTTAATTCAACAGATGCAGTAAAGGCATTGCAAAACTATGATGACGTAAGATAATACCTTCCTGCCAAGTCGCTATCGCCATAGCAACCAGATTGCCTGTCGTCTACAACAGCTGTCAATCAAATCTTTAAAGGTGTAGCAATCTTATTCTAAATGATCATTAAGTACTAGAACCTGCGGCCACTTTAATCTGTGTAAAAGCAAGATAGATATCTCTTGGAAAAGCAAATGTAACGTTATCACTAAACGACGAAAAACACTGACAATCTTGTTTTAACCCATTCAGCATCTACGGCCAGCTCATATATGACTGCGCCCTTGAAATATTAACCAGTGGACACAATGATTTATCCCGCGCGTTTTTACCTCATTACAACTTTGATTGCGATCAATAGCCTCTTACAGACTTGTTCAGCATTTTGGACCGTACGCAATTCGATACGGTTAAGATCGTGTCAAAGGACAGGCAAATAAGAGTTTATCAAGTTGACAAGGGCTTCCTACTACAGATTGCAGGGGATTGCTTGACCTTCCAAATGGCAAAGGGGCGAGCATTAAATACGTGAATCATTTCAAGAGTGCCCCACTACCAAACCAGAAAGCTGATGGCACAGACTCGTTGAACTACTGTCGGAGTGCTAATAGTGAAGACTTCGTCCTTGACAATCTCTCACTGCCAACGAGAGGAAATGTTTTAATTATGTTTGAGTAGCTCTAATTATATGTTTTATATGCATGACAATGAACGATGCCTCACTATTACTATATCCAAAGACCAAGGTTCGATTCTAATTGCGTACAATACAACAAAATCGTTACAATTATTCCATATTTTTCAGCATAGATCAGGCTTAAGCCCTGGTCACACATAGCCGACCATGGCCTCCGTACTTTCCCCAAACCATGGTTGGGAGTGGGATGGGAACAAGGTCGGCTGTGGTTGGCTGGTAGTCGGTGCGGTTGGCTAGTCATCGGCGTCTGCGCCAGCCGAATGTTTTGAAATGTTGAAAACATCCGGCTGTGGACGGCAGTTTTTGAATGGGTTGGCTGGTTGTTGACTGGTGTTCAGCAGTCGTCGGGTGTGGTTGGGAGTCAAATTGGTGGCCAAAAACTGGTCAGACTACTCCCGATCTAGTCGGGGAGGGCGGGGGGTGCATGGTCGGCTATGTGCAACCGGGCCTTTACATGACAGCTAACGGAAGAAACACCTTTTTCCTAAAGGTAATCAATTTTTTTTCTACCATAAGCACTTATGTCGTACAGTTCCCCACCGCTTCTCCCTACGTCCCCAGTGCAGCGTAATGATTGGATATTTTCAGCTCTCGCGGTTTCTAGCGGGATTTCCTTATTGGCAATTTTGGGTTTTAAGCTGGACCTGTTGGTGCCCTTTAGACGCCAAGTGTTGAACGATCAATTCTCAATCAATGTCTACCATCGCAAGGTGATCGTACAAATCTATGAAATCCTGAAATAGTTTTACCGATGTCGGCATTCATTCAAGTTACTTCATAAACTTCATCTAGCAGTTACTGCATAAAATTGTATTGTTAAAATTTCTTATGTATTCTTACTTTAAAATAGTATCAATCAATTCTTGATTCTAATCAATATACTATATTAGGCATTAGACAACGATAAAGCATGAGGCGACAAAAGGCCAGACGTGGTTGACATTTGGGACAGCACGTTATCTCGTGGTTAATGTACTTTTGCAGCTCAATAAAGTTCCAAAAATCGTTAGCTGTGTCAGATAAGAGCTTTGGGTTCCTGGGCGATTGCTTGGCTGTCAGTTTATGCTGAAGATGCAATCCGTAAGTGGCAAGGTGTCTTGAAGAGGACAATATTGCTGGCACTATGAACGCAATATGTCTTCACAATACTTTTTTTCCAGACCAGTTGATTGTAAACCACTTTGTATGCTTTTATTGTGCTTTAAATCAAAGCTCTCTCGTGAATCTAAAAATGCTTTAAAGCTAGTTCATCATAGTTTGAGCAATGCTGTGACTTGGCGCCTTCGTACCAGGTGTTTGGAATTTTTGCAAAATATGTTGAGACACAGACACGTGCTTGTCTGTATTTGATATTCTAAGAAAAATTTTAGAAACATAAAAAAGCTCTGAAGTTTTTTGTTTTATTTCACGGTGCAAAACCTGAGATATCATAACGAATTCTGTTATTCTAAGTATGTTAAAAAACAAAGTAAAATAGATTCCGGTTACTGTACCAGCATTTTGAACCATGTAAAGGATAAACTGAACAAAACTTCAACAAGAAAAACACACTTATCCCATCCTTAAAGAGTCAGGTATTATTACGATAATGTTTCTTATGTTGAGGTTGAAATGTTAAACACTGATGCTTTATTTCATGTAAACTATGGCAATTTTTAGTTCTCTGGGGTGTCTCTGCATTGCACTCGTGATTTTTACTGTTTTATCCCATTCAATTGAAGTTGATTGGGAGCATGTTTGCAGATAATCTTTGGCTGCGAAGCAGAGATGCCTCCAAGATGGCACAGACAACAGCGGCACTGGCAATACTAAGGCCTGTCTGGAAAGATGAAAGACAAGAATATCAAGCTCAGTTCCAAGATCAGACTGATACGCTCCGTGGTAGCCTCCGTATTTTTGTGCCCTTGTGAGTCCTGGACCCTGACAGCAAAACTCGAGGAAAGAATACAGACCACAGAGATGAAATTCTTCCGGAAGATTCGCGGGATCACATATACTACTGAGACCACATCTCAAATACCGACGTACGGAATAGCATGAGTCCAACAAAAGTTCGGTACGAACAAATAATTCCTAACCACAGTAAAGAAAAGAAAACTGAAGTGATACGACCACGTTTCACTTTTATCGGGGCTAGACAGAGCTAGCTTTCATGCAAGGAGCTGTCCAGGGAGGAAGAAGGAGGGGTAGACAACAAAAAAGATGGGAGGACGATATCAGAGAAGGGGTATGCAAGTGAAACATTAAGAAAAACAGAACACCAAGAATATGGTTGCCAGATCTTCTGACCCCAACGGTCATAGACTAAGAGATAGCTGAGATGGTGATGAGATTGGTGTATGTTTTGACACGAACATCATGACCTAATTTAGCTTGCCATGGTCCTGCTGTTCGCTAATGGCCTTCAATCATTCAGGCCAGCGAGGAAGACAGCCTCTCCAGAAGTGCCCTGGACGACGTTTTGTAGACATCCTTTCAAGGCCCCTGTTGGTAGTCTTACAACGCGTGACCCATACTTTACCGATGTATCCAAAGTATCCTGAATAAATTTCGACTCCACTTTCGCTTGAAGGTAAAATTTCATACTTGAGGTTGGAGACCGGTACCTGTCTCTGACGGACAAAATTGATTGGCATCAATGGAGGATGCTTCATCATTGTTTCATTGAGCCGACCTATCGAAAAAAAGTGCATCACGATACGTTAATGTAAGTTCACTCTGGTATATTCTATGGACCAGATTATCCAACAGACATGTTTTACAACTGACTGTACGACTAACCCGTCACAATACTCCGCGATCAAAGAAGATAAGATTAGAGTATCTAACAAGGCAGTTTTCTTGTCAGAAATGGCCTTTCAGCGCGCCTTAAAGGAGATTATGGTATCCTGTAGTGATCTTAAAGAATTTTTACTTAAAGATGAGCGATAATTCTTAAACTGTGCGGAAGGAACGCCCTATATTTAAGCTGACCTCTTACATCCATCAGAAAGAAATCGATGTCTCTATTTTCGCAGGTATGCCATTCTTTCGCTCCCTTTACAATGAGCCCCCTCGCTTGTAATCAATTCTCATTTGCTCTGCATCTATATGAATATGGCAATATCAATAACCATGCACCCCTTGCCCCGTGGCCAGGTGCATACGGCCATTATATAACCGATCAATGGATCGCCTTCCAGCCTTTACAGAACTGTAGCGCTTCGGTCAGTCCCTTTATGCGCTGTTGGCGTGAACATTCTTGTTCATTACGACCTCTATGTACCTTTTCGATATTGGCTCTTAACAAGAGATTGTCTCACCAAAAACTCTCAGACTACGCAGGCTATCAATTTTTCCGCAGACGTTTTTTTTTTTCAAGACCTGCCGTCATTCACACCTACAGTTCAATTACGCTAGCTGCCTAGATCACAACGTTCTATTCCCATGTCTATTCTCTATATGGGTTTTCTGATCAGATATTTCAATTGAAATGTGCTCCCAAAACAATAATCCAACTGCTGAACAGTTTCAGTTTTAGTACATGACGTCATGTGGCCAAGTGGCTAGTCTAGCGGACACGAGATCGAGACGTCACGGGTTCGATTCCTGGCATTAATGGCTAGACGTTGTGTCCTTGGGAAAGGCACTTAACACGACTTTTCTCACTCTACCCAGATGTTAAAATTGGTACCTGACTTCGGTTGGGGATGTAAAAGGCGATGGAAGAAGGTGAAAATGCAAATATGGGCTCAGCCTTCCAAATGCCTTGCCCTAGACACAGTGGATAACAACCCATGGCCACTGCCCCTACGGCATCAAAAAGGCTATGGGCGTTAGCTTTTTTACCACTGTGGATTTTCTGTGCTGAAGTCAGCGGTTTTGAAGAGTGGTGGGTGTGATAGATCACACGTACAGACCGCAAAAAGTCAGTTGGCGTGGTCCCTGTGGCACGACAGCCTACCACCCGTCACGTGATTGATCATGTGATTGATCACGTGATTGATCACGTAATTGATCTTATCAAAACAGTCCTTTGAAAAAAGCTCACGCAGCTCACTTTGCTTCTAGATCTAATGATAATACATTCACGTCTAATTCTCGGTTAAGCATTCTTGAGAAATTGAAGAGAAATATTTTCAAAGAAAGATAGCATGATATCCAAATACTGCGTGAAAATCCTTACTTATTCCTTATTCACGAAATTCCATACAATAACGCCGTATTACTGTCGATATTTCTATCAATCAATACACCATTTAACACCAAAAAGAACATTGTTGTTTTAAACTTTTGTCCTAAAATGTGACGCATCGTTCACACATAACGGGAGGAAAATAGTTCTTAATTAGAGCCAGTTGAAGGTTTACAAAGTAACTATTCAACTTGATCGTTGGGGCAAGCAAACTCCATTTTCTCTATCCAACACGTGCCTCCGAGCGTCATTAAATATAGAAAGGCTTCTCCCCCCCGGTGCATTGTGATTGACTGTGATTTATTCTCACATCCCTGTTTCCTCATGAGGCTGTCGATAGACATTAAGGGTTTTGCACAAGAATCATTGAAGTTGTAACGTACAATGGCAGATCACCGATGTGCTTATTTGGTTTTATCCGTGTTACCTTATATTACATGAAACAGTGTATGGCGCGGGCGATCATCACTCAATACAGGCATATACGAGGTGCATACTTTGCGCTGAAAAACACTGACGAATTTTTCTACGAAAAAGATTCCAAAACAACTAGCTTTCGAAACTATAGTTTACATTTATACCAAGCCTGTGTATCAGATTAACATATGACACCGATCGCATAATTGCGCGGATAAGTATATATAGACTAAGGCTGACGGGTCTAAAATTGGCTAGAAATAGAGTGGACGCGCGGGTGTATTTGTGCATTAAACTTGTCTCTCCTACAAACATTCACTTAAAGATCCTTTCTTTTTCAATTCGCTTCGGTCAAACTTTGAAAAATGTAGCTGAACGTTCCTGGAGGAATTGATGCCTTGCCTGCGCAGCCTTATCCAGGAACAAATTAGTCGAAATGAAATGTTCTATTAAGCCACGTCCCTATGTGTCTATCCCGGACTATTGAAAGGGATTCTTAATGCTTAGTGAAGGTTGCTATTTAGATAACCTTCATCGTGCGGTAAGGCAGTAGTAAACGGATGATTGCGTGTTGTCGTTTGGGCAAGATGTTTAGATATTCGCCGGCGCGCTCTCTAGAAGAGGGAAGACACACAGCTTGACTAGAAATCTGGACGTGCGATCTTACCTTGTCGCCAGGGCGCTAGCGAAGAGTCTGTAAACTTCCCGGGAGGTTGTCTGGGTGAGGTGCGTGCACGGAGAACAGAACCACCATCGCCGCCGCAATCTCAATTCCGCGCGCGGCTAGAGGGGAAGTTGGAGAGAAAACAGCGATGATTACTTTAGAAGGAGGGCGGAGGGCGATGTTCCGCTGCGCCTATTCTTCATTCTAATGGGCCAGGGGTTGCTGACGCCTTTGGTCGCCGGCCCCTTAGTCATCTACGCCCAGCAGACTGCCAATCGATAGGGCCAGCTGGAAGTTTCTCCCCCAGACAATGCAAACGAGTGCAGCCAGTTGGAGAAAGAACAAAGGAGCCGCGGTCTGACGGATCAAGGTGGAAATGTGATCGATCTCTTGTCACCTACAGTCCATATGTAATTGCAGCGGGGTTCGGTTATTACTCCAGACGGCGACTTGAGGGCTCCATGTCCAACCCTTACCGCCGCACGAGCCGGCGTGTCCTCCTGACTATCGCGGAGTGTGGCGCGGAGCTGTCTTGCGGCCCTCTGTGGGGTCCTTGAAGGGTCAAGCGTTATCGTATATTGATGAATTCGGGTCACGTGCGGTGTCCACGGTCCCAAAATATCGCTGGCGTCAATCATATATTCAAGTATCAAAGTAGTCAAAAAGGGGAAAGCCTTCGCTGCTTACTTTTATGTTTGTTGTTTATTTGTTTGTTTACATAAACAACGGTGGTCAACGGTGGTCCGTTGTAGGTTGCATACCTAAAACGGTCACCGAATAGTTTAAGATGCCAAAGATTTCAGTGATGCGAGCGGTGTTTAAGTCAATAGCTTTCCAACCTGAAACAAATGGGCTAATCATAGACCACAGGCTTCCATCTGTGATAGCATATCTTCTCATTAGTAAGCTTATTGTCTTCAAGTTCAAAGAACAAATGACATGAGCAAGATATACAGTACACCGAACGAGCTATACGTGTTTGGTAATTTGATAAACGTCATGCTACCCAAGCTCGCATGAATGTGTTGCGCTAATTGATTAAATCAGCGTTTTTCTCCGTAAAGGACAATTAAATATTCAACACCCTCATGGGCTCGGATAACCGAAGCCCTGGACCGGGATGTAAAATGATTGCGTATAGAAAACGCTCTAGGAAACTTGCGGAGAATATTGCAGTTTTATCTGTCCTAAAATACCATGTAAAAGGAAAACAATTTGGGCGTTAAATATGCATAATCGACTGAAACAACTGTGCTTGAAAAACATGAAGGTCATAAGATACACTCCCATTTAACTAGGGGGCAACCGCTCTGCGACCTAAATGTTTGACGAACTTCATAGCTAAAAAACGAATCTTTTCACGATCTGCGTGTTTTGTTGTCTTTTTAAATATACTTATCCATTTTGCATGTTTTTCCAAAAATAAAGTCAAGGGTAACACAAATACAATTTAGGTTGCAGCGGGTTCTCAGCGCAATCGCCGTCTAGTGGAAATGTTGCCTTATCAAATAGGCGGCATACATGTACGTTACCGGGATTTAGGTTGTCCTAAATCCTCGTAAAGAAAACGTGCCTTGCTCGACTTACTATTTTCATGCATGTCGTTAGAAGCATTGGAGGAAGATATAAGCAAAGAAGATATTGTTTCGATCCTCCAAAGTATGGTGTAAGACTAGTGTTTGATGATTGTTTTTGATTTTCCCAGTCAACACTTTAACACCCTCAAGGGACGATCAATGGGGTCAACACTCGCTTCATGTAACACAACCACAACATATCATGTATTGTTATCAGCCCATTCAATGATAATGATGGACAGATCTTCGTTACTAATCTACCTGATAGTGTGTGTACTTTATGTAGCATCACTAATATTAGATCATCCTAGTATATCGATATCCAAGAAAGTGTGATGTAAACATCTGGTCGCCTTGTGGTTAGTGTTGTTGACTCAGTATCTGGAGGTCCTGAACTTGAATACCTGTCAGGTCACGACGCTGTGTCCTTGGGAAAGGCACTTCGTGCCAATTTCCGCACTTAACTCATGAGAAAACGAGTACCTAGCTTCGATTAGGGACGTCCATTTGATCGCACGCTAGATGAAGGTCCCGTGTTTGAGGAAACTCACACATCGATCACATAATTACCAGGTTCATTAGTATTATTACCATAAAAAGTTTCACAGTAAAGACATACTGATTTGAATATATGGATGACATCGTGCGAAAAAGAAATTAGGTCAAATGGTTTACAAAATCTGAACACACATGTACAGAACATGGTATAACAAACAATAATCTCTTTTCTCTTTAATTGTTTTCACATCTTCTTCCTTGACTTTGCTCAGGGCTCGAAATACATTTTGTGCAAGAAGTATGTTTACGCCAAATCAGGATGTTTTACGATTGGAAAATAATCATTGTACGACATTGATATCTGTCTTTCAATATATATTTTTTGGCAATATACGGCATATATTTGGTCGTTTCCTGCTTCTTCGTATGGTTGCAAACTTCCTTTTTTTTCCTTTTTTAAGGGCAACGGACGAGAATTTCTGCGCGGGCGGATGCCATCCATATAATCAAGTCAACTTGGCCAAATACCACAAGTTGGCCGTCGGTACGCGGTGCAATTGGAGAACTTTCCTGAAGAGTTTTTGCAGGTTCAAGGGCAAGTAAGTCAGCCCTGCGGCTGAAAATAAAGTAAAAGCAGCATTCAATCCCATCCTCCGATGATTACACGTTATGCGTATACTGCCCTAGCTGTGTAATTGTGGAAGCCCGGTGCTGCATGAGAAAGTACAGCATAGTCATGGCACGTGCGTTCTCAAACTCTAGGCGGTCGTCGGCAATGCTGGCAAGTATATCATTTGCTTTCGTAAAACTATACTTTTTTCTTTCAGGAATATATTATATAAGGGTTGATTGATATGAAATCACCGCACGAAATGAGATGTTGAAGCATGCTTGATTGATTGATTGATTGTGATAATATTCGTAAATGAGGCTTAAAGATTAAACATATCTAATCTACATTTTAATTCATCAACTAAAACACCATTTGTACAACAGCTTTACAAGTAACGCTCTATTTAGAAATACGTGTATCTTTACTTGATCTTTAAGGGGCTTGAATGGTTGCGACTGGATCTTATTCAGGAAATATATACATGCATAAACATACATCATACAGAGCGTCTTTACAATAGTCATGTTATGGTAAGATAAGGGTAAAATAACAGTGATATAAATGGTTTGTCAGTAATAAAACATCTAATAATAATAAAAATGTCATTGTCATATTTTGGCATATTTGTTTCAGTTTACTTTCAAAGCATTACAAATAGGGTTTGATGTCTTGTACAAACAGATATAAATAACGCATTTAGCGATGAGAATACCAAGTAATAGTTTACAGTCTCTATATCTTGTTTCGGGTAAACCATATGTCATTGATTTCTCATTTAGGGTCAGATCTTGTTGTGTGTTGTTTTCCCACCAGATACAAAACTGATTCCATACTTGTGCAACATGATGGCAATATAGCAATAGGTGTCCAATTGTGTGTTTTTCATAACAGTTGTTGCATATATCAATTTCTATAAGGTTTACTTTCCTTAGTCAACTGTTTGTGGCAAGGTAGCATCCATTGTACTGTACAGTGCTGAGACGCGTACTTTTCAAAGTGTACTCAATTAACTACGGACTTAAGCGAGAATACAAACATCCAGCAGACCGAAAACAAAAAGCCTTCGTACATGGAGGAGGAAAATATAATAAATAGCCTTTACCATAACATACGTTAGCTTTCTGATCACATACTAAATATCGACAAATAGCTTTTTACAAAGTGCTGCACATGTTTCCGGTCCGTAATTCTTGAACGGACGTGGAGTGTGTGCAAACTGGGAGATTATCCAATAACGAGGGCTGCACAACACCATGCAGTTCCGGATGTTCCATATGCCACTCTCTTCTATTGACAATGAGTGCGACGAGAAGTGCTTACATGCTACGGATTTTTGGATCGATTGACAGCTGCTAAAATACCCCTTGACCGACGAATGAGATTCAACACATCCTGCGCATTTCAAAAGTCTCTCAAAAATCATTCCCTGAAATAATATAGCCTTTAGCCTGTCACCAACCTTGCTCCGTCTGGCCCGAGTGCACCACGCCAGTATCTATCAAATATTCACTGCCGTGTGTACGAGGCAATGCGTGTCTTAAAATGTTTAAGGCAGTTCATAAGGAGACTCACAAAACTATCAAGTTGTTTGGGAGGAGCTTTGCAGGGTCAGGCGATGTTAAATTAGGCCTCTGTGTGGCAATACCCCATCTCCTTCTGGGGCTGAAATATTGCCCTAGATTGCTGGCCTTGGACCGAGGTCAGTCATGATGATGAGTGCATTATCATGATCAGCCTTACTTCAGCGACATGGGCCATATGTGGGTTGTAGGTGAACGTTAATGCGGCAGTCTCATCTAACACACAGGGAAGTCATTTTTTTATAATTCTTACCGAGCAAACAGAAATGAACAACTACAAACAAGATGACGACATACTCAACTTGAATCAATTATACCAGCGCCGCCATCAAACAGAAAATGATTAAACTAACGAAGACATTTTATACATAAACGGACACTGATAAATGTACGCAAATAAAACATCAATTGATGATCCTATTTAACTTTCTGAGAGCGCAAAGCCTAACTTCTCCAAGCTTTTTTCTGGTAGGATACGGATGAAGTGATTTTAAACATGTGATTCATGAAGGTGCAAATTGTCCAGTTTGGATGATGAAATCCTGAGTTACATGCATACTACTGTTGATCGAAAGAGATGTTGTCGGTTGGACAAGTGTTATGGTGTAATAGAGTTATGAACTTTAGGCCAGATGGGTGTAGACATGTCTTCGGCTCGGTTGACCTTTCAAGCCTCTGTGAGCGCTACGTGAGAATGGTGTCGTCATCGAAGGCGGTGGAAAACACAATCGACACTGCACAAAGTGTGCCTGAAGAACAATCCCCCTGTCCGTCTTAACAAATCTTTCGGTTAGCAAGACAGTATCCTAGGTCAACCCTAGATGTTGCTTCGGCTTCGGCTGTCTTGCCAACCGAAAGATCTACTTGGAGATTGTATCATGATGCCTTTCAAATCATCTTTCAAATTTCTTATCTATTTATGGGGTTTCTAGCATAGACGTGGCAGATGGTAAAACCGGAAATAGTACAAATAACTTAATAAGGCATGTTGTGGCATGCAGTAAACAGCTTTTTACCTTCGCCGAGAAGGTTATGTTTTCGTCAGCGTTCGTATGTCTGTCAACACGATAACTCTAGAATGCCTGAGTGGATTGTTTTCATACTAGATAAGTGAGTAGGTCTTCTTGATTTTGCCTTGCTATGGTACTGCAGTGGAACTTGCGGGATTTATATCTTGTGTTCTGGACATGCTGTGGTCATGATTTTGAGTGGTAGATAACTTTTGGAAGGGAGGGCAGTTTCTGTAGGTTTGGGCCCGCTAACGGTTTTTTGGAACTGCAGGAGCCGATTTGTTTCAAACTTTGAAACGGAATAACTCTAGAAGAGGTTGGCGGATCGTCATGATCTTTGGTATGTACTAGCTTGAGTGATGATTGGCAAGATCGTATGCATATTTAATGAAGGAAGTCATTTAAAAGGGACTCGCGAGAACCATGGGCCGACCCTTTCCTATAAAAACGCTTTCAGGATGTTACTAGCTAAATTGACTCCAAACACCGTAAATGCATCATAATAGACAGGGAATCCAGACAAGAACATGGTATTGAATCATACGACATAGAGTAATCTGCATATCGATTGACGTCTCAGCTTTTCTTTAAGATATGAATTTAAAAATAACATTGTGCGACAGATAGTTGTGGCAAACCCAAACACTCAATACAGTGCCATAGACAATTGGTTCCCACAGAAGAGCCCAAGTCTCTTCTTTTTTTTAAATCGAAAAAAAAATCAAGAATAAAACCAGAGAAACCATTTATATTGTTACATGGACGTCCCTAGCCCCTACAGCCTTACATTTGATCTCCTGGTTCCAATGCTGGTAACTCGGAAATACCCAGTTCAATCCTGGGAAGGGCATCTCGGTTGGGGCTGTACTCGTCTTTCGGAAGGGATGTAAAATGGGGGTCCCGTGTTCGAGGAGGTGCGTCGAGCACGTTAAAGGGGAAGGGTTAAGAACCCCTCCCTGTAAAAATATACCCTGCTACTGAAACATCACGGAAGCTTGTTGCCCCATGTGCCACTAGGCACTACAAATTGAGCAACAACATGAAAATGGTTGGCGAACAAAAACAAAATGTTGACTGACGCCCACTAACACCTTAATCCATCGGTATGCTTACGCTGCTATGTACAGCAGCATCCTAATGGAATTAACGCCTCAAAGGACATACATTTCCAAACACAAAGTCGCATAACCCAATCCTAAGGGTATTTTGTAAAGTCCCACACGTTAGGACATGATTGAAAGCGACTTGTTTTGATAAAATGTTCTTTCGCCCCTAACCTTGACAGTTAGTACATGATGAATGCCGACAATTGTAGCCGGTTTTAGGCGACACCTTACTAAGCCGGTGTATCCGATGGCCATTATGCAGTGTGCAATACAATTCATCAGTAGACATGCGTGTGAGGTCGGAAGTTTTCACACAATTGTTTCGTGTGTCGTTACCGTTAATGCTACAGTCCCATTTCCAATGCGGGGCCGGCCGGGCAGCTGGTGAGAACGACAAATATTATATAAAACACAGAAAACGTTAAAAATATTGTGCATTTTCTAGTAATAGATTTTTTTTTCGTTTTCAATAACAGGATTTCCGGATTAGAAATGGGACCGTATCATAACGTAGCGCTAGTATATGTTGTAGACTACCAAATCCCTGTGGCGGACCAACTGGTAGCGGCATCACATTTAAGCTCATGGTTCCACTTAGTTGGTAACGTCCAAATCCCAGGGTCAGGACATCTTGGTTGGAGCCACACCGGAAGGAACGTGAAATTGGGATCCCTTGTTCGAGTATGGGAGGTGCCTCGAGCACATTAAACGGGAAGGGATAGTAACCCTTCCCTGTAAAAACATACCCTGCTACTAAACAGCAAGGAAACTTTCTGCCCTATGTGCTTCTAGGCCCTGAAAGGGTCTGAGCGGAGGAGCAAATGAAAAAGCCCAATGTCGTCCACTCTGTGTTATTTTAAAAAAAAACGTTTTCATGAAGAACGAAGAATCACTTTAGTTTTATCCCTAGTCGTGTCTACCTCGAAATATGTTTTTGTCCAGCAACAGAAGATAATATTCTAAAACTCGTCACAGCAAGTGTACGTGGTGTAATTCATATAGAATGGACAATTTTTGAATCTTGTGAACGCTAATGATTCCGAGTTTTTTTATTTTTTTATTTACCATGATTGCTTTGCAAACTAGCTACGTACACGGCGTTAAACAGGTGGAGAAAAATGAACAGACCGCGAATTGTTCTTGATGGCCAATCCTCTTTCCCATGGAGCAAACATTTCGGCTCTGTCCGCGCCATGTTTTCTAAAAGGAAAATGGCGTTTTGAATAACCCGGAAGGCACTGACAAGCGCCAAGTTTACCGGTTGGACACGAATGATTGAAACTGCTTCCTTTGTTACCTTCGCCTGGAATGTATGCATTCGCGGTAAGGTTATGTTATCGGTTACGCCAGCTGTAAAGTGGGTCCGTATGTATGTCGAGATCATACTTTGACGGATCTTGCTGATTTTTGGTAGGTAAGTGGCGGTTGTGGGAACAAAGGTCAAGTTCGAAAATGGTTAACCTGGCGTTTTCCTAAAGTGCTCCAGTGGACTTTTTTTGTTAGTGTGTTTGTATGTAGACAACATAACTCGACGTATTGATGATGGATCTGCATGATGTTTGGTGGGTACGTAGAGATTGTAAAAACGAAGCTCAAGTTCAAAAATGGTTCACCTGGCATTTTCCTGCGGTACTGCAGTGGGCTGTTTATGTATGCGTATTTGTTTGTTGACAGGATAACTCGAGAAGCTGTTGATGGTTGTGCATGATATTAAGTGAATAGGTAGATTTATTAAAGGGGAAGGTCAAGTTCGATGATGGGCCTCCTAGCGGGTACTTTGGGTACTGCAGTGTAGCTTCAAAGTTTGAGGTCGAATTTTCTGCAAGTGCTACGGTCATAATTTTTGTGTGGTAGATAGTCCATGCCACATGAAGTAAGTTGTGCACGTTTGGGCCCTCTAGCGGCTCGTTTGGAGCTGCAGCGGGTGTTTTTAATTTATTCGTTTTGACCTTTGGACATGAATAACTAGACTTATGGTCAACGGATCGTATTGATTTATGGTATGTAGATAGCTCGATTAATGATTTACATAATTGAATATTCGTTATGCAAATCAGGAGCTAATTTGCATAATTAGCAAGGAAAGTTTATAAATCTGCTGCCTTTCAAAATAGGACTCTCAAACATGTGACATATATAGCTGAAAAAGAGAGAGGTATCGATAGATACCAATAATGCTAATAGCTACCTATTTTGCATAATTAATGTGAAAATACTAATTGAAAATACCACAATAGTAAATGATTGGAATTTCATTCTTGTATCATTAGGACTTAGTAAAGGTGAACAATATCAGACAAAAATCATGCATGACAAGGCCTCATTAACATAATTTATGAGGAAATGTCTACAATTCCCTTTCAATTTGCTATTTTTAAGTCTATATATTCAGGTTAAATTGCACTGACAGGTGACCTAGTTTACCGGAGCAGGCTCCCTGTGAGACGTCCCTGGAGGACACATGTGATACTTTACTTGCCTGGTGCAGGGCTCTGTTTTGGGGTCAGGGAGGTCACACGGGCATTTAAACACATCAGCCTTACGATCTAACGCTCTCCCTGTTGGAAGGTATAGGTTTGATAAAAACTGATTGATATGTCGACTATGAAAATAAGGGCATAATTGAAGCAAATACATTGCCAACAAATTGCCTTATTTTCTGTAGTAAAGATAAAAGTTATGATACCAATTAAGCAAAAATATTCTTACAGTGATTATTTTTATAACTCTTGGGAGAACTCGTGTAGGTATAGGTATGGGTTTGTTTTAAACTTTGAAAGAGAATACTAGTAACTCAAGAAGGTGATGACGGATCGTCATGATTTGTAGGGATGTACATAGTTTGAGTGATGATTTACATGATCGTATAATAATCATGCAAATCAGGATCTGTGATGTGAAAAAGTATACAAACCCTTGCATTCCATTGTAGTCAAACACGTGACATGTAAGTGAGAAAGAGAGGAATATTGATAGATATCAATTATGCAAACGAATACCTAATTTGCATAATTTATGACAAAATACTATAATTCCAGAGTGGTAAATGATGGGATTTCATTCTTGTGGCGTTTGGGAGATAATCAAATGTGGACGTTATCAGACATAAATCATGATGGCCTCATTTACATAATATATGAGGAAATGCTACAATGGCCCTCTTTTCTAAGATTTTACTTTAATGCTGTGTTTTGTGTAGAGAAAAGGATCACTTGAAATTCATGCAATCGAGGACCTTATTTACATACTGAGTGATAAGCATTCACTCGAATAGGCTAACATCGGTCGGCGAAGGTATGAGGTCGTGGAACTCTAGTTTTTACATTGTTTTGGTAGGCTGGCTGGCTTGTTTGCAGCATCGATCGATCGCTTGGTTGTTACTTGGAAATCGCCTCGTGCAATGGTTGTGCTCGATAAACCCTCGGATGAGGTCATCGCTCAATCATCATTTTGTGATCTGAACAAGCCCAATCATTAATGGTCAATCATTAAGACTGATATGGCTTGGACCTTGGCGATTATGTTTCATATTGACATATTTCATATAAGCATGAAAGTTTATCTGAGCTGGTAAAATACATTATGAAGAGATAAGCTCAAAAATCGGACTCACCGGAATTTTTAACTGACTGACTCAGTCTTCCCCAGCTGCATGAAACTAATCGCTGTGGACACGTGGTTTCCGTACGCGTGACGTCACCAAGGGGTCAAATGTCGTCGGAAGTTGATATCACCCCCGTCCATTAAGTCGAAGAACAGTTTATCTCTTCTGAATTAACCAGCTTAATGTTTGTTAGCCTATAAAAAGAGAGTTATCCCTTTTCATCTTTAGGTACGAATGCATATAATACGTCCTCGTTTGATGCACAGTGAGTAAGTAAGACTAGCCCACGTAGTGGCTGCCATGTCTTGGTGCTATTCCGAATGTTCCAATTGTTCCAAATGTACCAATTGTTGCAATTGTTTCAAATGTTCCAAATGTTCTAAATATTCCAAAAGACCCAAATGGTCCAATTATTCCAAATCTTCCAAATATTTTAAATGTTCCAAATGTTCCAAAATTCATCGTTGATATAACGTGTACGTAATATACATTAAAACTACCCATTGCCTGGGGTAATTACCCACTGACGATGGGCCAGGAGAGAGCATATTTGCAACAAATTTGAAGCGTAGGTTGTGACCCCCCTAAGCCTCGAGTAATGAACTGGAATAACAGAATGACCAATAACTATACCTCCATGGTGTGTCGACGAAAGATTGCACAAGACGAGGCAGGAGATCTTGCAATATTACCTGGTAATGCAATCTTTATTGACACAATTACAACAAAAGTACAGCGACTTTAGTAAGGTCTTCTACAACTATATATACAAAACAAACAAGTGGATTCAAATGAATTAGCCTAAGTACAAGTATACCAATAAAAAAACATGTTGAGTTTAACGTATCACTTATACTACAAGTTCTAAGGTCTAACGATTCTTTGATATATTTACCTATTTGTACACAGTAAGGATTATTTCCTTCTAGAATGTAATTAATTTTATCTATTGGATGGAATGTATCAAATTCTTCTCTTTCTTCACAAGTCTGTTGTCCATGAAAATGACATAGTTCCGTCAATGTTAAAGATCCAAAATCAAGTTGGGCGCTGTCACACCCTCATTTTAATAAGGCGGCGAACTCGCTGCGATTGCCATGCGTCATAAAAATTAACTCAATGAATTTTATAGATAAAAGACGATTTGTTTCTACGTTTTGTGTGTTTTCGTTCATTTTCAGCCATACGTTTGCATTTTGGCATGACATTCCAATAATAAAAATCAAGGGTTACACAAATCCAATTCAGGTCGCAGCGAAGTTGCAGCGTGATTGCCGTCTAGTCGAATGCTGGGGGTCTTACAGATTTGGTTAAGTGGTATAGTTGTTGATTCATTGCGTCATTTATATGTCATCAAGACAAACATGGTCGACAGGCTGCCACCCACCGTGATCAAACATCATGACACATATTCAATTAACGCCCCGTTTCAGTAATTTACTATTGTATCCATCCGGTACAACGGACATTGACGCAGACTCATTGCTGTCGTTAGTCTGCCAAACTCATAGACCATATTCCCTTCGCTTAAAGGAAGTTATTTTTGTAAGCATTAAGTATGATAACGCTTGTAACTTAACTGATGAATGGCGCTATATACGTGTACGTTTTAAAAAGAGGATGATCCTTATTATCTGCGAATGTCGCCTGAAGGATCTTGAGGATTTCTCCGGCTCTTTGTTACTTACATCGCCGAACGCTCAACCGTCAAAATAGCGCCGGAGAGATTCCGGTGACCTCCCAGATGAGTGCTTTAGAATTAGCCTCTGAACGATTCTACAGAAGTCACATTTCCATTAAAGGCTTACGCTATATCTACAATTGGCCGATGTGCATTTGTCTGTCTTCATCCGCTTTGCTCCGGTATATTCGTCTTTTCTACAGATCGTACGCAAATTGGTGATCATGATCCTATTTTCCAACTTGTAGCGAAGCAAATCAATGCACTGTGTGATGTTAAGTGAATGATGCGTTCCTCCACAAGGTGCTGAGATTACGACATTATCTACGGAGAACTCATCATATCTCCGAACGGCAGTTATCAGACATGGTTAAGAGATTTTGCTTCAGCATTGCTTAAAATGTGGCGACTCCATGCAAGGACGCTTTCGTTCCCCTCGGAAAGACAAAAACGCGAGCGAGAAAGTAATTTGATTTCGCGGTCATATCAGCGCAACGCGGGAAGAAAATTTGTTGCTGTTGTTTTTCTTCAAACTATAGTGGATAGAGGCCCGAATAGGGAGAAGTGAGCGAGACAGCCATGCCAGTCCAGTCATTTTCTTCGGCTACAACGTGGAAAGAAATTTGAAGACTTCTTTTTCTTCAAACGATAGTTACTAGAGTAAACCAGAGGCCCGAATTTGGAAGTTACTCGTTTCTATTGACTGTAACATTATAAGGAGTGAAGAAATATTCACAGTGACCAGGTAAACTGGGTCAAAAGCTTATGTGAGTGATGATCGAAAATAGGCAATACCTCCCTTCTGAGTACTTTCATTACACGCACACATAAAGGGGATTCAATATGGCTCATTTTTTATAACAGCTAGGGCGAGGGAAGGGAAATTGTACAGGTATAAAGTGGTATCGGTTTTTTTTATATTTGAGCAAGTGATCGAGGAGGACAAATGACAGATAGTTCCCCCTAGGCCATATCCAATGCAGCGTAATCAACCACAAAAACGTGTCCGAATCAAGCTCACGCTTTCGTCAAGCTGACAACTGCCAACGACATGAATAAACACGATTTTCTCACTCTACCCAAGGAAAACCTCCATGCTCTACCCCGGTGTAAAAATGGGTACATGACTTCGGTTGGGGAGATTACAAGGCGATGGAAGGAGAGGGTTGAGCTCCACCTTCCAACACGGTGGACCACTGCCCCTCCGGCCTCAAAAAGGCTATGGGAACGCCTTTACCTTATAAAGCTTATTGTTTGTTTTTACGTGGCACTGTTTTAATGAGTTATTACTGTTCTCTGTCCAAAGGCAATTTTGTTTTAAAAGTGAGCATGGGTTTTATCGCATGTGTCTGTTTGTTTCATTGGAAGAACAGTTTGTCCAGAAACTGTGCCTCCGTCCTCCTGGCTAAATTTGTAACTAGGACAGAAGACCAGCAAAACATAATACCGAAATTAGACAAGGAAACAGATAGATAGACAAGAAACAAACTAGAAAGCCTTGACCCTCGTTTGTCCGACCCCTACCCACCTACCAAACATCATGAGGATCAACAGCTTCTCGAGGTATGCTGCTCACAAACACACACACAGACAGACAGACACACAGACGGCACCAAAAGCATTACCTTCTTGGTGAGGGTAAAAAAAAAAACACGGAGGTTAACCTAAAATACATATTCACTTAGGAATGAGTCTTACTGGACACTGTTATAGCGCAGAGGTGATTTCAGAAAGTTATTTCAGAGATGCCTAGGGCGCTAACATACGCAAACTTTGGCGTTTTTTTTTTCTTATTGCATGCCCCAATTCGACCTTGACCTTTGTCTTCCCAACACCTAACCACATACCAAATATCATTCCAATCAATCCATCCCAAGGTTTTAAAGTTATTTTGGCCACAAATATCTGGAAACACAGATAGACAGACAGAGAGAGAGAGATACACAGACACACCAAAAACAATACCTCCATTTTTCACCGAGGCAACTAGCGTTTTACAGTAATCGGTAACCGACCTAGTTCCATGGTGTTCGATTTTGATAGGCTTCGGACATAATTCCAAACAGAGAACTTCAAAGTAATTGGATTACTCCCACGACCGATTCGTAGGCCTAAAACCGATCGAATGAAAATGATATACAGGGAGCTGTGGCAAATTGCTTGACTATGTGTCGACGAATATGGGCCAAATAAAGTACAGATTTGATTTGCTGCAGACCCAGCACACCACCGCCGTATGATAAATCTTAATCAATTGATTTCTGGTAAACCAACCAACCAACCAACCCATCGACCAAACCACCTACCCAAAACGCACATGTACAAAGAGAGATTCATGCCATTTGGCACAAGTATTTTTACGATTAGAACATTTAAAAAAACGTTATTTCATAACAAAAATTAAAAATATATATAAAGATATAGAAAATATAAGAGATTTAGAAATAAAGGTTAAAATAAAATAATAAAAAAGTACTGAAAGAAATATTCACGGTATTACTTAATACAAACTACTAATTTTAGATGGCGTTATCTGAGGGAACTGCACCTATATGTGTCTAGTGAACGGGCTGGAAGAATCTAGTCTAATCATTGACCTTTGCCCGGGGTTATAACCATAAGTAAGTGATACGGATTCACCTTCAGTGTCATACATCCTCGAGGCATATACCAGCATTGATTATTTCAGCAAACATCAGCCTCCAGTTGACTACGTATTTCCAAAGCAGTATGGGTAACGTTGTTTTACATTTTACAGGTTGGTTGACCACTGGTGACGAAGTTCTCTGTACACAAACCACACGTTTCAATGACCGTCTGTCACCTTCTTCAGGGCAATACTGACTGGTTCTATTTCGCACTACAGCTATAGATGTCCGTAATCTTGTCTCGCATCCGTGAATAGTTCCATCAGGTTGGTAGGGCACTGAATAAAAAGACTCTTTTTTACACAACCAAGAGATTAATTCCACCGACGTCTCGGTGACCATCTGTCACCTTCTTTAATGCAATTCTTCTTTACGTTTGGGACCGCACAGTGGTGTCATTCTCTGTGATTGTACATATGTAAATACTTTGCGCTTGGGAATGCATCTCATTATTATGTATAAGCAGCGACACCTGTGCAGCATTGCTATGTGAACCAGTCAGAATTGCCTTGAAGAAGGTCACCGAAACGTCGGTGGGATAAATCTCTCGGTTGTGTAAAAAAGAGTCTTTTTATTCAGCTATAGTAAACAGATGCGACCCCAAAAGTAAAGCATTAACACAAATATACACGGGTAGTTCATGCGATGTTTACAATTGTTAAAGGCATCCAATGCACAGTTCGAAGGCAACCCAAGCAATATTGGGGCCGAAAAATCGAATTTCAAAAGTCAATTTGTTTAGTGGTTCTATACATGATTAGTTCAAACAACACTATTACAATGTATAGCGACGTCCATGATACAAAAATATGACTTCGTTGTAATTTGAGAACTCACTGAAAATCGTACCCGGGGTTTTTGTGTGCTCGCGAAACTAATTATAAGGGGATCATCGTATGGCGTGTTTTTGCACGGTTCTAAGATGCTCAAAGTATGAAGTTATTACACAATTGTGCTAGACATTGCTAGTAAATGTCACTACAATCATGATTTCAGCATTTATTTATTTCCATGTTGTGGTCCCTAATATTGCTTTGGTGCTCGCATGTTTTTGGTTCGATTCCGCCTACCCTAACGAAACCGTGAAGTATTATTTTACATGTACGCAATAAGCGCTGACGTCGTTACGAAGGTAAAACGAGTGAGTTGATAGCCCAAAATCTCGCCATGTTTCCCTCTACGCTCGTTATCGGTACAAATTTGAAGTCCCATTGACCGTAGGAAGTCACAAATGGGATTTAATGCCGAAAATGGGCGTGCCACGTCAAATGGATTTACTCACTTTCATTTAACATTTACGTCAGTGTTATTTACGAGGGAAGTCTGGGAGGTTGCAAGTATTTATGTGTTAGGCGTTTCTGACATGTGTGTGCAATATATGGCCACTTTGTTATAATGGATATACTTTGTGCACGGGTGCACTTCTACATAGCCAATGGCTTTGTATATATTATATCTTTTTAAGCGTAGCTAGTGTATATGATCTTTACGTACTCGTATACGAGTCGAAAAGAGACGTTAAGTGTGTTTCGATAAGTATTTACGATGCCTTTAAGCTGCTGAAAGGCAACTGGAAACCAGGAAAATAAGGACATAACCGCAACCATGGAACGACCACATCATCGTCGCCTATACGTACGCATATAAGAGGTGTATAAGGATTCGTAAAGAACGTTACCATTAAGCACAATTTTAGCTTGTTTAAATACCATTCTTCGTGCCACAAAACGGTTTGCTACTGTTTCGATCGAGTATTGTAACGTTAATATGGCGGTGGGTTTTTGACGTGCTTCGCCCGATATAATATTGATGTTCCTCTTCACGTTATCGCCATTTGAGACCGATAAGCGCTCTTGAAATATCATCTGAGGATGCAATAATTCGTCCCCATGCATGGGCTGTAATGCCTGGCTTCTGCAGAATTAATGCCCCACTCAGAGCCCCTGGTCAAAGCTTATTTCCGTTTTACTGCCCGTAATGGGAAGACGCGGCTAGACGAAATCAGTGCCTTGCTTAAAAGTAATAAGGTTTCGATCCAGATGGAATATTTCCCATTATGTTTACAGTCATTTCCTTCGCATTCCATTGTACGCGTGGACACTGTACAGATATGAAATCATAATTTCCAAGCCCGTAAAAGAAGATTACAGATGACCACGATATTTATATATATAAGAATTGTTGACATTTTTATTTTCTGCAACTATTTCCTCAAACGCCTGATATCAACATTTTACCAGTGCTATTCGGATTCCTTGGCTTGTAAGAAACAAATTCTAGTCAAGAATACAATCTAAGGTACTTTTACGTGGCACTATTTTACGCACGGTACGATTTTCATACAATTGACTGCTTAGGAAATGATGTACAAGTCATTTTGTAGACTGGTTTATTTCTTTCTTTACGTAAAAAATATCCAATTCCAACACAGGCAAAACATATTTTTCCCCAAGCACGGATATTGCTGGGAAAATATGCTCATTACATATTGGTTGACCAGTTCCAGATATATTTACGTAAAAACGTCGTAGATATATCTAAAGAATAGACATTTGTTACTTATTTTAAACGATATTGTATTTGTATGTATTCTTGCAATTAGCCCACGGGTATGAATTTTTTAACAGTTCGTCTTATATATTTTTGTTTAAAATTCTATAGTCGCGTATTACCAAACGGTATACTGGCAACACGAACTTACGAAATTCCATACATATTTAATATGTTTTACCACCATAGAACCTCTTGGGTAAACAACATAATGCTTTTTCTGAATTGAGGTATTATTGCTATAGATGGCGTTCTAATAGACCGGTACACTATCTGGAATCTCAGTGGCTTTTGCTTGCAAAGTGTAAGGTTTCGAAAATAATCGCTTTGGGTAAGGAATCTGAGTGTGTGATAATGCTGCTAAGATCATAGCAGGGCTGTGTTTGTCATGAGATAACATTGTTCAAAATATCTATATCAGTTATAACATTGCGAGAAGGCATTGGTAAGTCAAACTGAACATTATCTCCTACCAAAAGAGATTTATCAAAGGGACAGTTGAAATACAGAATTAGCTTGGTCATGCGGCATGAGTATTCACAATTATGTACAGGATTTCACAATGGCTTTATAAAGGTTATGCAAATGTATTTCTTTATAACACGAAATGTAAGCAGCTTAGTTCCCTAGGCTGGACGAAATCCCAACTTTACATCAATCATACAAACGGGTACAAACACTACAAAGAAGGAAGGTTATTTATCTTTCCGTGTTGCTGTTTGGAAAAGGTTATAATAAGTTGATGCTTTTTGTTAAGTCTTAAGTGAAATACCCAATCCAAGAACATTCTGATTTTACTCTAGTTGCCGGACTACCTAGTTAAGAATATTCAGCCCCCATGAGAGATTTTTTTTATATACCTTGGGAAGAGGCTGTGCTAGACCAGGCTGAATGGACTTTTATGGGCGTAGATTCTCATCAGCTGTCTGCCAATCAGAGAATCGCCAAAGTGTTGTCTTTAGGTAAAGTCGATCCTCTGATTGGCTGTCAGCTGGTTAGAGACCGCGCCCATAAAAGTTGAAATTTCAGCACGGTTTATGCTTTGGCCACAATTGACGTGTAGTTTAAGGGCTTCTTTATTCCCACTTTCGGACGTGACCAATTTTTGGACACGGACGGGCCCCGGGACTTTTTTTTTTAACTCGGAGCTAAAATCAGCCCGGGTCCCGGTAAAGAGGACACCGTAGGCTAACCGGCATTCCACTGGGGCAAATTTGAGGCCCGGCCGGAGCTACACCCCCTACGGGCACCGGCGTAATTGTGATCAGAACCTCCCTAAGGTACTAATATACTGTGTAGGCCGCGGACTAGACTCTGCGTAGGAGAATCACGAAATCAAACTCACAGACGTGAAAAGAAATCTACACAGTCGTGTCTAATCACGCCCACTCTTTCCAGGTCACGTTCGGGTCATGTTAAGTGCCAAATTGCAGGTGACAGCAGGCAAAGCAGGCCTAAGCTCTTTGAGACCTCGCCATGATTAGTGCACAGTCAGAATACAGCTCAAGGTCCCAATACAGCAACACATTACAATACAACTCACGGTATTTCCGTAACTTATTCTACAACAAAAACTACTTTCTTAATATCTATAAACGCGTTTCGTCTCAATTGATTCCTCAAACTCTTTTAATAGATCGGATGCTTTGAGGATAAAGCCTGTGAAAAATTATATTTTGTGATGATGATGCGCACCCATTATGATTGATATTTTCAAACATGATTATCCATCCTCCTCCTCAACAGGGCATCTGGCCAAGATTGTACAAAAGAGGAGTTTCCTAACTTCATCAGCAAACGATTCCCACAGGGCTTTCAGGTTGTTCACGTTTTGAATTTATAGAGGAGTAGTAAATGAGTGAGAACTCCGTGGGACCGTTTGCTACGTGCGCTGATTCTGCAACTAGTTCTCTCTCAAGTGTACCCATCATCGCAATTCACGCTGTTAGGTACAACGTAACTTTGTTTTCGCAAGTAGGATAAAGTTTTTACTTACTCCCCAACGTTGTGTCGCCATGTTGAGTTCAATGTCCTTGTCGTAAAGCTTAAAATGCATCCGTAGAGAGTTCTCTAATTGGTGCCGGCAGCGTATAGGAATACACTCTCCTCTTTGATACGTCTGAAGCCGCCTTCAGATGATATACCTCGGGTAACACCATCAATGTTTAAAAGTCGTACGTGATTTGAAAGTACTGATATTATATTGCCGGCGTGGTTTGCAAGTACTTCTTTGATGTTTTTCTTCCAACTTCAGCTTGGCTGATGCTGTTGAAAGACAGTCTCCCTTGGCGTTTTTGATTATAATCTTTTTTTCTTCAACCGTGTGATTGTCGGGGACATGTCTTCGTTCAAACTTACCTTGTTGTTTCACTTTCACCCCGGCCCTCTCCCTCACTCTCTAACTCACTCACTCACTCACTCACTCACTCACTCACTCTCTCTCTCACTCACTTACTCACTCACTCACTCACTCACTCACTCACTCACTCACTCACTCACTCACTCACTCACTCACTCACTTACCCCTGGAAGAAGCTAGTTTGACTATTAGCATCAAACCAAGACTAGCACTCCTTTTACTCATTCAAAAAACGTTGGCCGTTCTCATCTCATGAAATCCCTCGATACAACTTAAAAGATTTTTTTACCCTCTTCATCTACCCAAGCTCTGCTCAAGTCACTAAGTCTTCTTAAAAGATAGATGCAATGGTAATCGGGCCTTTAAGGTAAATTCCCTAAGTGTGTTCTTCGAGTCCTCTCTGGCTTGCATTGACATTGACGTATAGATTCTAGCACGTCGGCACGCTAAACTCGTCAATAAAACGTGCCGCTATCAGGTGCTTAAGAAGTCTCACACAGTTGACCGATGGACCATGCATCCCCTGCTAATGAATTGCTCCTGGAATTGGTGTTACCTTACAGGCTTCAGTTCGTTCGTCAGTTCGGGCCCTTCCAGTGTCTAGTGGCACATATAGGACAGCAAGTTTCCTTGCTGTTTCAATAGCAGGGTATACTTTCACAGGGACGTGTTGCTAGCTCTATCCCTTAAACGTACTTGTTACGTCCCTTCCTAAAGACGGGTGCAGCTCCAACCGAGGTGTTCTGACCCAGTATTGAAACGGGGTCTCCCAGTTAGCAACTGATTGGAAACAGCAGCTCAACTGTGATGCTGCTACCAGCTGAGCTACAGGGACATCCCCGTCTCAGCAGATGACCCTTATATCTGTATGTGTGAGTGTAGCTCGTCTTTGACTGAACATATCCTACCAGTTAGCAACCAAGGTTATGATTTAATCTGGGGTGTGTATAATCTAATGCTGCGTACCGGTACTGTGTACCGGTACTGTACCGTAAAAATTGATTAGGTACAGGTCCAAAATACCGGATCATGAAGTTACGGTACTGTACCGATATAAATTTACACTAAGCATGTGCTTATTTTGTGACTGATCTCCTGATCCCATTGCCTCATGTAAATCAACCGTGACCAAAGTGACACCTTGGAACGGCGTTACTAATATGCAACAGATCATTTAGGCAGGCCGGGAGTTTTGATAGCAAGGTCAAGAGAGTTTGGCGGTAGGAAACCTAGTAATATTCTTTGAATAAAGATACTGGCAAGTTGAACACAGTTTAGATATGTTTCTGTCATTATTGAAGATGTTCAGAAAAACACATGTTAATTTTCCAAATTGTTCAGGTACAGGTCCGGACTTCAGGTACAGGTACAGGTCCGGACCTGTACCTACACCTCTGTACCGGTACCTGTACCTGTACCTGTACCTGATGTTACGTTTAGGTAGTACTACGCAGCACTAGTATAATCTCAAGTAGTCTGACGACAAACGGTTTAATCAAAGCATCCCGGGTGAAGGTTCTTTACTCTGTACGTAAGTGTTTGATGGATTGCACGCTGGGTTTGTAGACATGCCATGTCCCAAATGCCATCTCAAGGTACCGTCTGTAGTACCGCTGTACACATGGGAATGTCGCACTGCACATTATATCTCCTAACGCTGGGTATCCTTTTACATCTAGTCAAGCCATGTTGATTTGATTATATATATATATAACATCCTCGGGGAACCCCGAAACTGATGCGAGTGTGCAATTTAAAAAAATTGCAGCTTAACACACAGAGTATGGTTCACCGAATAATAGATTCTTCATTTTTGTTCCTTCACATCTTCTTCTTTGCGGTTGGCTTTCTATGGCATTAGTATCTGTTTTCCGAAGCATTTTATTTTTGCACTTTACAGTATACATTTAATCATTTTGCATCTGCTCTGTACGTTTTACAGTATGGTTGAAAACGCTTTGGGGTGGGGGGGGGGGGTTGGGGGTAGACGAAAATTGATGAGCGCGTGGATGTCATCAATGTAATCAAATCAACATAGCCTCATATGAAGATTTGCTAGTTAACATTGTGGTTTCCTCTTAAAGGAGAGTTTAATCTTAAAGGAAAGCTACACATCTCCTGCTCATAATGCGAGAAGAGGCCCCATCTCGTTAACACACAATAAAATAATACACGTTGTCATCAATACGTGTATGAAGTACAAAGCAATAACTTCATACAAATATATATAAAACCTGGCTGCAACCTAAATTGGAGTTGTGTAACCCTTAAATTCATAATTGGAATATCATTGTGAAAGTGTAAAAGTATGACTGATTAGACCAAAAGAAAATAGTTTTTTGCCTCCAAGAAATATTGAGACATTTTTTGGTGTGTGTGTGTGTGTGTGTGTGTGTCTGTGTGTGCGTGTGCTTGTGTCTTTTTATGTTGAGCCCAACATACTGTTGGGCGCAACATATTGTGTTCGTAAGGTTTCTTTCTCCTGTCAAATCTTGTAATCGACGCAGCTCTGTCGTCCCTGCACCAACTGAGCTGAAATTTGGTATACAGGTAGAGTGGGTAAATACCATGGGAGCCTTTTTTAATTTGTTCGATATTGACCTTGAAAGTGATTTTATTGAGGTTTTTCTGACCAAAAACGTACATTTTGGCCTCCCGTGCTCTGGAAATACATCCAAATGACCTGAAATTTACTATAGGGGTACATTGAACAAATATTCAAAGAATCCCATTCGCACTTTTGGCATACAACACTTAAAAATACGATTTTAGAGGGTATTTTGGGAGAACATCGGCTATTTTCCTCATATGGGGTCACTGACCTTTAGGTCACATCTTTATTCATCTGGCCAGGTGGACTAATTCGGTCAGCCAATGAGAGAGCGCGTTGTAACACGGATTTATCAAGCTCAACCTGATTGGTTAGAATAGTCAATTTAATTAGGGGCATACTCTGACAGGTACAGACACAACTTCACTACTCCCTGGCTCCCATCCTTGCGCCGTTATTGTTGTGTCCTACTGAAGTTAAGTGCAATTGAGAAGGTTCAAAACTTTTCTGGTGGTATTTTTCGACACACACGGTGTTTTTCTTATTTTAACACTGCATGGAAACAAAGATTTCCACAAGTTTGCAAGCTTGGACACTATGATGAAACCTGACATTTCCTCGCTATGTACACGAATTTTCTACCCCTGTGTCACCAAGATTGGACACCAGTGCACACAATAGTGAACACAAAGTGTCCAAAGTTTCCCACCTAGGAAACATCCCGTGTCGGGACGTTGACAATAACATTAACAACAAGAGTTCTACGACCTCATACCTTCGCGAAATGATTTTGACCTTTATGACTGACGTATTAGGAGTGTTTTTCATCAATCAAAAATCATACCAGTTGATCCTCCTCACCCAAATAACATAAGTTGTCCAAACCTCCTTGTTATGATTATGAGCTTAACAAAGAAGGTTATGCTAACATTTTTCATCAATAATGCAAATAAGCTCCTTATTAGCATAATTTGATTCAATGGTGTTCACATTCACACAACTTCTAAATGCAACAAGTATGAAATTGCCGTTATTTACTAGTATGGAATGATAGTAGTTTCTCATGAATTATGCAAATTAGGCCTACATTTGCATAATTTCTATCTATTGACATTCCTCTCTTCCTCAGTTACAAATGTCACATATTTGAATAGTCATATCATGGAACACAGCAGGTTTTTAAAATTGCCTCATTAATTATAATCTGATTTGCATAATTATCATCCAATCATACAAAGCATCACATAAGCTATCTACATACCAAAAATCATGACCATCCATCAAGCCCATCTCGAGTTATATTATTTTCTCATTAATTATGTAAATGAGGTTCTCATTTGCATAGCTGATATCTATTAATATTTCTCTCTTCCTCAGTTACATATGTCACATGTTTGCGAGTCCTATCATGGAAATTGATGAATGTATAAACTTTCCTCATTAATTATGCAAATTAGTTACTGATTTGCATAATAAGTATCCAATCATGTACATCATCGCTCAAGCTATGTACATGCAAAAAATCATGACCTTCCATCAAGCCCTTCTTGAGTTATTCCCTTTCAAAGTCTGAAGCAAAACCTACCCCTGCAGTTCCAAAAAAGTTGCTAGGGGGCCCAAACCTATACCACTTACTCTCTGCCCAACGAGCTATCTACCACTCAAAAATCAGTTCCATAGCATGTCCACAACACGAGATATCATAACAGGAAGTTCCGCTGCAGTACCGTAACAAGCCGATAGGGGGCCCAAAATCTAATCATTTTCAGGTTTCATCGAGACCTACCAACATACCAAATACCAAGACAATCCTTCCAAGAATTCTCGACTTATCGTGTTCACTAACAGACACACAGACATGCTCGGTATTCCCATGCTGTGGCACTGCATTAATGACCGTTCTTACTCATATAAGGCCGTGTATATCCAACTTTGGTCAAAATTTGTATGTTTCAGTCTTTTAATTGGTGTAAGGAGATATCTTTGTGGTTTGGTTTCACATGCTCCGAGTGGACTCTTCCAGGCTCGGAGTAGGTCAAAGTTGACGATTGTTTTCGTCTGTCAGCTGTTACGAGAGAACGAGCTGGTCAACTGTCTATTTTCTTTGCATGATTCTAAAGTAGACAGATGTGGCTTTCTGGTGCATAAGAATTTTTGGGGCTTGCAATTAAGGTGAATCCTTTTCTGAGCCCTTGTTTTAGTGCTTTAAAGCATTACTGCCTATATGGGCAAGCCTATCTCTTGTATCTGCCCTACAGCTGGCTGATAGCCAATTTGTCCCTGGCAGTACATGTAACTGACGTTTCCTGCCTGCCTCATGACCCCTCATGACCCCTCATGACCAACTTTGCCCCCCATCTACCCGTATCAATATCCCCTGAAACAATACAGCCCACACATCGCAACCAGAACGCATAGTAAAGCATACAATTGAACACATTTTTACACTTTTCTCGTTAATTATGCAAAACACTTCGCCCAAAATCTAATCATCTTGAGATTTGCCACATACACACCGACACACCAACTACGACAACAAACCATCCAGGCGTTCTCGACTTATTCTGTTCACTAACAGACACACAGACAAGCACCGTCGAATAACCTACTCGACGAAACCATTCGTCGCGAAGGTAATAACAATAGAGAGTTATGAAATGCGTGAAAATTTACCTTGAGTAAGGAGGCCCTTGCTTTGAGTAATTGTTTAAAGTTTTTGGCTTAAAATGACGTAAACGATTTCAAATACCAACATTGCAGACATACAACAAACGTTAGCCTCTATGCCACAGTGTCTTTTTGCATGGGGAGGGAAATGGGCGAAACATGTTGCATTTGCTCCCGCAAATGTTGCCTTTCTAGTTGTGTCTAAATTGTCCTGCATTATATTATATAGAACTTCCCTTTTTGTGTCTTTTGTCCTGGACATGCTATGTTCTTGATTGTTTTGGTGGCTTTTGATGTAAGAAATAGCCCCCCCCCCCTATAGTATGTATGAAATGCGTGAGTGCTCTGTCAAATAACTAGGTCGCAGCGAGGTCGCCACCCTAGCGACCAGGGCACATGGTCTTGACCTTCATATGTCTGCAACACACAGGTCACACCTCATGCCTGACTTCAAATTCTACGCCGTACTCATCTCCAGTGACCTTCTTAGGTTGATAAGCTGGCACATGTACGGCCATGCGTCTGAACGTCCGGTAGACGCAAGGCCACTTCACTTGAACCACTCTGGGAGTATCTTTCGAGTACTTGTTCATGAATCTACTTGAGTCTGTTAAATGTCAGGGGATGGACGTTGTGTGCATGTACATACATCTTAAGACACTATCCACGAAGTCCGTAGGAGACTTGTATGCCTTCATTATTCATTGCAGTGTCTCTTGGGAAATATACCTTCTCTCAAGTTACTAATAGAGGGCGTAGTTGCTTTACCAATAACAACCCCTTCCACTAGAGTCTGCGACCACTGATCGAACAAAAATTTTACAGATCGCTCAATGAATTTCATAGATAAAAAACGATTGTCTTTACTTTTTTATTTTTTGTTATCTTTTAAATAATATTTTACATCTCGCATCATTTTCAAATTATAAAATCAAGGGTTACCCAAGTCCTACTGTGGTCGCTGTACGGTCGCTCAGCGATCGAAGTCTAGTGGCAAGGGAGCCTGAGAAGAGGGATGGACACAAGAGAAGGTTGCCTCGTCTTTTCTGTACTAATTAAGGTATATGTTTGCGCAAAACCGAGGGGATATCATGACCTCCGTCGAGACGTGCTCCCTATATCCGCGGTGATGTATATGTTAAACAGATGGGACGGATCCATATGTAGCTCATAGCTGACGAAAATTAAAGATGACAGCGCTGTTTTGTTGAGATTTTCTTGTAAGAGCCCCCACAACGCCCCTAGGTGTCATCGTCCTCAGGAGAAAAGAAAGGGAATATTTGCTTCAGCAACTTTGCTAGTTGATAGTTTTCTTTTTTTTCATTCCGTAGACATCAAGCAAAATAAGAAGACAAGACAACTTGAGTGACAGACTTAAGTTGTGCAACTCATACTAACTCCGCCACTTGTACGGCATAAAAAAAAAAGAATAATTAAGTTCCTCAGGCTGAAAATTAATGTACAACTATTCACACACACACCGACATACACACACACACACAAGCTCTCTCTCACACACACACACTCACACACACATATATACACACACACGCACACACAATACAAACACTATTGTTAAGATCAGAAATAGATTTTAAACGACGTCCCATTTTTCTGAGGGCAGTGTTTTAAAATTTCAAAATTCCAATGAGCTGATTGCCAGAGATTAAAGCTAATTTTGACCCAAAGCTAGTTGAAAATGAAGTTGCCTAAGGCTATAAGTTGACAAACGTCTTGTAATGGAAAGTGGCCGCGACTGTTGACACAACTTATTGCGGCAACGTTGCGAATTTTCGGCCAATATTCTCTTGCGCTCACACTGACGTGCAACGCACGGGTAAAATATGTGACCTCTACAAACAAAATGGCCGCGCCCGGAAAGTCACATTCTGAGTTTCGGCCCCATGTTAGATACAAGATAACTTTATTGCAAATCGCATCGTTTGCCACTGACTTAGAAACCACATGTACGATGATTAGGATTCATCAAAAAGAGACTCGCAGTGATCACGACTGTTGGCGAGTAGTTCGCAACTATTTTGCGATCATTCGCGACATTGTATCGATTGCGATTTTCTTTGAAATTTTCAAAAAAAAGATGCCACTTCAGGCAACAAATTGGCGCATGTCTTTGGCAAACAGTCGCCAACAAGCGCTACCCAATGAGATACCCGCTGCAGCAGTGTTCTCGTGGAAACCATGAACCCAATCGGTCCGATTACCGATGAAGACCGTGCAGTCGCACGCAGCCCACCGTAGCTTTGACAGAGAGTCATGACAGGCAACCGCTACAGGCGTCTAGGTCGGAACATCAGACGGTACTCATCAAAGCAGGGTTGTCTGGTCCGCCATAAACTCGTCCCATCGATTCGCCCACCAATGACTAATGATGCTTTAAGTTTATTCAATCGACTCCAACCCAATCAGCAGTTTTCCAGCTGGCTACCCCCCTCCAGATCAAGGGTCGATCGGTGCGGGATTGTTATAATCTCTGTCCCTGTGATAACAGTCTTCCCGTGGTAACATCCAGGTCAATGGGATGCATCGATTCTCAAAACCCCCTGCAGATAAACCACTCGGCAAAACTTCTCCCGAAACTCGCACACGACGTAATTTACCGTCCTTGTTGCGCAACGCTGCTCTTCGACAAATAAAAAACTAAATCATCACCGTAAATTTGTCCACGTTGTGTCTGGTGTTCGTTCCAGTAGAACGCACAGTTGCAGTGCTGTTTGGCATCCGTATGATGAAAAGGGAAAAGAAATATAAGAGGAAGAAAACTTGGAGAAACTTACTGACACGGCTATCGTCTGGATTTTCTAGGAGGATGCTCTTAAAAAAGATAATAAAATCAAGATGTAGACAGCGCTTCGTTCTTTGTTATAGTGTCTTTTTGGTTCCACTTAGGGTATCATATTCCATACACGTGTCCTATTTCTTGCAAAGGTTAATTCATTTTTTATCTATAGTTCTTAAGTTTTGCGGTGTTTTAACTTCGCGATGGAAGCAATTCTTTAGTGCCTTAGTGCTTCATTGGAAACACAAATTCGCGATGTCATAAAAGCGGGATGGAAAGGTCAAAGGCGAAAAACAGAAAAATAAAACCACTGCAAATATTTCAATATCTACAGTATTCCACACATTAGGGATGTCCCTGTAGCTCAACTGGTAGCAACCTCACAGTTGAGATCCTGTTTCCAATTAGTTGGTAACTGGGAAAACCCGCTTCAATTCTGGGTCAGGACATCACGGTTGGGGCTGCACCCATTTTTGGAAGGGACATAACATAGGGGTCCCGTGTTCGAGGAGGTGCCTTAAGCACATTAAAGGGGAAGGGCTAGCACCCCCTTTCGTAGAAAATTAATATACCCTGCTACTGAAACAGCAAAATAACTTGCTGCTCCACGTGCCACTAGGCAGTAAAATGTTCTGAACTAACGAACACAACCCACTTTAACTTAAGAGTGCAAGTATTACCAAAGCAAATTAAAACCAACGTTCGTCGGACTTTTTGAAAAGACAACTCTGATTTAAGACAGACAAGACAAATATGTGCCACAAAGCAAACCGATGTCTAAGGACTACGCCGTCTCCGTGCATTTTTCGTACTGAAAGATAATACATGTAATCAGATGTCCTTAATCGATCGATGACAATTCCGTCATTAACACACTTGATTAACCAAAAACCGCGGGTTCCCATAATTGGTCATTAAGGGAAATCGTTCAATCTTGTTACAAATCTTTCATTAGGATGAGACAACTTTTTGTAGATATTTCTCTTAACTCCCTAAACGCACCAAGGCCCCAATTCCACTAGAAGGCGATCGCGCTACAACCTCGCTGCGACCTACCATTTATTTGTGTAAAGCCCCTGTTACACTTGTGCGTATAAACAATCCCGCATGAGTTGCGTATTTTAATATTAAAACATGTTTTGGGTTTAGGTTAAGTTTACAGCCGAAGAAGTAATTTCTTTAGTTTGATAACTAGACTGCTCTACGGTGGCTCAAAGTAGAAAACAACTTCCTCCTCGGAAAATTAACTTAAACCAAAAAAGGGTTACTGCGGAACTCACGCGCACTTGAATATACACACAAGTGTGACAGGGCCCTTACTAGTGCTGCGTACCTAAACGTAACATCAGGTACAGGTACCGGTACAGAGGTTTAGGTACAGGTCCGGACCTGTGCCTGAACAATTAGATAAATTAACAGGTGTTCCTCTTAACTTCTTCAATCATGACAGAAACACAAATAAACAGTTTTCAACGTGTCAGTATCTTAATTCAACGAACATAACTAGGTTTCCTACCGCCAAACTCCTGTGGCCTTGCTATCAGAACTCCCGGCCTGCCTGAATGATCTGTTACATATTAGTTATGCTGTTCCCATGTGTCGCTTTGGTAACGTTTGGTGTTGCATGAGGCCATGAGGTCAGGAGATCAGTCATGCAAAATGCAAAACACACAAAGCGTAAAAAAATGTGTTTTCTCTGAATGAAATTCGTTAAGCGCTCTGTGAAATTCTACGTCGCAGCGCAATCGCAGCAAGGTCGCCGCCCTTGTGGAATGGGGGTGAAAACGCTCTAATACCCCCCCCCCCCACCCCGAATTCTACTAGACGGCAATCGAGCTGCTACCTTGCTGCAACCTACATTGGATTCGTGTAACCCTTGATTTTAAGATTATCATGAAATCTGTACAAGTATGACTGAAAATACAGCAAGACACACAAAGCGTGAAAAGATCTTTCAATGTATGAAATCCGTTGAGCTTTCTGTCAAATTTTAGGTCGCACCGAGGTCACCGCCCTATTGGAACTGTTCGTCATTTGCGGACAATTATCGTCAATGAAAGGCCTGAATGCTTCGTTGAAAGATTGTTACTGACGACCGCTTCATCAATGTGTTTTAGGCCATTATTTTCACCTCTTAGCATATGGCCACACTGATTTTATTATATGGATGGCGTCCGTTGGGCACCCAAAACTGGTGCGAGCGTGCGACAAAAATAAAAGTTGCCTTCGTTATGCAATCTTAAGCTCCTGTCACACTTGTGCGTATACACAATCCCGCATGAGTTGCGTATTAACATGTTTTTGGTTTAGGTTAAGTTTGCAGCCGAAGAAGTAATTTCTTTGGTTTGATAACTACACTACCCAACGGTGGGTCAAAGTAAAAAGCAACTTCCTCCCAGCAAAATTTACTTAAACCAAACTAATGTTACTGCGGAAGTCATGAGCACTTGAATATACGCACAAGTGTTACAGGGCCCTAAGAGGCGATGAACATGGTATACCAAACAATAGGTGTTACATTTACGCTATATATATATATATATATATATATACGTTCGTCCGTAAAGCGTACGTAGTGGCACTCATTAAAGCAACTTATAAGTACTGTAATGTAAGCTTACATCCTATTTTTTACGCCGTAACCCAAGAGAATATAATCATTATTTCTCCAATCAACCAGATGAAATAAAACAAATTTCCCAGACACTCAAACAGAGCTACAAGAATAAAGCAATTCAGCAGTATCCAGAGAGTAAATAAAAATTGAAATAGGTTTTGCAAGCAATCCCAAGGCGAGTGTAGCATGATTTTTAATACCAGTAACGTTAGCTATCAAGAAGGAAGATCGAGTAGAAACATGACAAGCAGGTGGCACCTTCTCTCTCTTTTTGCTCTTAATTGATTTCTTTGATTTATGCTATCCATTTGTTCGGACCGTTCCAAAATATGTAATCCATCTCTCATTTCTCCGTCAGCCACGGCTTCCTCACTCGTTGTTTTGCGTCTTATTCATTGTTATCAAAGCTATGCGATGCCAAAGTGTTAGTCCCACAATGCTCCCCCTGTGGCTTATCATAGCACTAGTGTAATTCCCGGAGGACCTAGGTCTCAGCTGGCAAATACACGTTATCTCGAAAATAGCTATCAGCGCTCAATCTTCGGTACTCAGGCAGTGGTAGTAATACGTGCTTGGCGGTAGAGAAAAAGGCTTTCTATGACGAATGATAATGTCGGCAGCTTTGCTGGAAGAATGACAAATGCAAAGATAAGGATACATGAAAATAAATGAAAACATGGACTTGACGCGTGCACATTTTCTAACACTTTATTTTGTTGAGACTTCATGACACTTTGCCTGGTCGGGAAACATATCGTTTTATAAATTTTGGCATCACAGTTAAGCTCCTGGTTAGTTGCCAGCTAGGAGACCGCGGTTCAATCCTGGGCAGGGTATCTCGGTTAGGGCTGCACCCGTCTTTTGGAAGGGACGTAAGATGGGGGAACCGTGATCAAGGAGGAGCCTTGAGCATGTTAGAGGGAAAAGGTTAGCCACCCCTCCCTGTAAAAATATACCCTGCTACTGAAACAGTAAGGAAACTTGCTGCCCTGTGTGCCACCAGGTTTCTATAAGGGTCTGAACGAGCAGTTGCTCATTCTACGATCTTTCCAAGACGGAATTCCTCAGCAAACTGCCTGCTTGATATTCTAGCCTAACCCTTTAATCACACAGACGTGGCTCTCCAGGGCTTGACTTTGACATTCGCCCCTATTCTGGTCGTGTCTTGTCAACGTGACATTCCTCTATTAAGCCTTACGTATTCTACGTATTCTTCAACTAACCTTTGAAGTAAATGCAATTTCAAGCCAACTTACATCGTACCCCATATTTTATCTTGTATCCTGTTCATCATCTCCTTGTACGAAGGTATTGTTTTCGGTGTGTCCGTCTGTCTGCCTGTGTTTTCCGACAATTGACAGGCAATCCGGGTCATGGGGTCATTGGCAGAGGCTACTAATTCGTGAGGAGTTATTGTTTTTGGTCTGTCTGTTTTCTGTGTTTTTGCAGTTACATATTTTCCATATGCTACTAAACATTCGTGATAAAGAGACAGGAAGTGATGAAAATTTTATTTGCATAATTAATGAACTACAGTTAAACATAGCATAGATATTTCACGGAGGTATGAGATCTTCAAACTCTTGCTTATTATCCAAGTACCCTCACAAATCGTTGAATTTGTTGATAATCTGTTAGGCCCCATTCCGCCAGACGGCGATCGCTGCAACCTAAACTGATTTTGTGTAACCCTTGACTTCATTATTGGAATATCATGCAAAAGGTAAACGCATGACTGACAAGACAATAAAACACGCAAATCGTTTTTCATCTATGAAATTCGCTGAGCGCTCTGTCAAATCACTCAGTCGCAGCGCGGTCGCAGCGAGGTTGCCGCCCTAGTAGAATGGGGGTGTAACATGGTCATGTACAAACATGTAGACAACGGTTGAGTTGTGGACATTCTCTATGACAATTGAAGGTTGAATGATTGCATGCAGATCACACACTGAAGCACGTAACCTGCCCGTCCGTTGTCAGACCAAAAGGTTGCTAACGGCATCCATCGAATTAGAACTAATACATGTAATGTAATAGACGCCCCTCTAAATGGTCCTTCCGGGCACATTTCTGAACCATCAGCATCTACGGTAGATGATAATAGACGTATCATACCACCTCTACGGGCAACTAGGATGTCATTTGCATCGTACCGTGTAGATCTGCCAGATACTCAAGTAACAATTACGGTGTATAGATGATTTTTTGCAAAGTACATTTCGGCCCTGAAAGCACGAACTTTCAGACGAACTCAACCTTGATACTCGACATTGAGGATGATTTGGCTTAATTGTCGGTACTCATCATTTATCAGGAACGCATCCTTTCTTCGAAAAAAAATATATATCAAACATCATTTTGACGATGGTGGTCTAAAAATTTTGGTGTTATTGTGGTCACCAGAACTTAATGTAGTGTATACGTTGATGTAGGTTAGTCATCCAGGTAGTAAGATACGCAAGGCAACAGTTACTCAAGCAATAAGATTTTACTGGAGCTAAATATTCATCATGAGCTTTTTTTTTAAACCTGGTGAGCCCCTGATCTTACTCCAGTCATTGATGAAAAATACTTGAAACGTCTGACCATTTCCAAAATCTATCCAGTTGCTTGAGTGACTGTTAACGTTACCTTGCACAATGTAGTTTACTTTGTTTTAATATCTCTATCACCCAATGAGCTCATAATCCTATAGAAAGAATAATTGGTCTCTTGTATGGCCCAGTAACTTTCCATTGAGCCCGATGGTTGCCCTACTACTGGAATGTTTTTATTGACGTAACCCTCCTGTTTTATGGTTTCATTTATTGATTACCACCCCCATTCTACATGCACTAAGCAAAAGGGTTGTGGCATTAGCTTTCGTCGACAAAACACCATGAGTATAATACACAGCTTAAATGGAAAGGTGATCTTCAAACACCTGGTAAAATACGGTTGCAACCTATGTATCTTTATGATAATCGGCAAAGGGTCCAAGAAGGTGAGATCATTTGGCAATACTTTCTTTCTGCTAAAGGCTACGACCGCGCTGTGACTGACCAAATATTCCACAGATTGCACAACAAATTGCATAGATAAAGAATGTTTTCTTTTTACGTTTTTTATGTTTTCTTGTGTTTTGAATCATACTTTTACATCTTTCATGATATTCCAGATATGAAATCAAGGGTGAAACAAATTCAATTTTACTCGTTGTACGGTCGCTCAGCGATCGCCATCTAATGGGAAGCCTGACGTATACGAAGGTCTTATATTGTAGTTCTGACGATTTCTAATACTATATCTAGCCGAACTCAGCCCCCATTTGATAACTCCAGAGATAATTTCTTTTTCTGACCTCTCTTTCTCCTGGTCTGAGTAACGATTGGAATCTGGAAGTACTATGTCAAGATATTGACAAATCACTAAACCTTTGTTTATAGCCAATTATAACGAGCATCTTGGAGTAATGTGGGCAAATATGATTTCCAGTAATAGAGTCTTGTGATCGATTGAGATTTGTAACGCACCGTGCACGCAGAGGTGCTTGTCCGTCCTCAAAAGTGTGGCAACTTTTACCTCGTCCAGGGTATCAGGCGTACGCGTGCCAGAAACACGCAACCAAAGCAATATTAGTGCCCAAGAAATGGAAATAAACTAATGCTGAAATCATTATGGTAGTGACATTTATTAAGACTGTTTTTGTGTCATGACTTTATATTTTGAGCATTTGAACCCTTGCAAAAACGTACTGTACGATGATCCCCTTAGTTTCGCGAGCCTGCAGAAACCCTGGCGACGACTTTCATTGAGTTCTCACATCATGATCACAACGACAGCGTATGTTTGAAGATTCCACGCGCGGTGATGACAAAGGACGTACTTTTCAAACACCTGAATCATTAAAAAAGAAACTTTTGACGAATGTGACACTGTGATGACCTCTATTAGCCGCTTCCCTCTGACTCTAGATGCTGTTACCGACAAAATTGTCCCTTCGCTATGCGCCATTAGACGGACACTGTAGCCACATAATTCCGCGTAACGTCCGGCCACAAATTTCCCTTACCCAGTATGGACTCAATTTTTCAATGCTTAAAGTTTCCTAGGCATTTCTTGGGGGGGGGGGGGGCGTAATATCCTTCCCACTCTGAATCTCATATTATTTCATGCTAGAATTCTGTTGGTCCATCTTGTGATTTTATTATCCTTGTTTGGCAGAACATATTTGCCCACTTGAAGCTCAGATTGTTTCATCATAAAGATTTGTTGCTCCTCTTTTTATCATCCTTGTAGGGTTCGGGTTATAAAAGCAACCGTGACAAAGCTTTTACCTACGTTCCGACCTACACGACTCCTTTGTCATCTATTTACGTTCTACTTTTTTTGAGGTCTTTGAGTGAATTACTGAATAATCACTGGGGCGGCGACCTCGCTAAAATTTGACAGCATTCGAAGAAATTCAAACCTAAGACACTCATTCGTTTGCGCTGTGTGTTTTTAGTTGTCTTTTCATTAATCTTTAGCATGATCTCCCAATTATGAAGTCAAGCGTTACACAAATCCAGTTTAGATCGCAGCAAGGTCACAGGGCGATCACCGTCTTGTGGAATGGGGGCCTTGAACAAAGGAGCTTGCGTTTAAAAGGGGCTAGCATTATGTTCAATGCATTAAGCCATAGACTTTATATGTGATTCATACTGCCCCTAACACAAGTTAATAGTTATAAAGTTTTAAACAGAAGCCTTTGTGATCTAAAATATGTGTAGATGTAGATTCTGACTTCTGCCTCATGCTTGACGTTGGGAAGTTGAACATTAGCGCTTCATTGTAAAAAGTAAAGCTACCTCCGCGCGCAAGAACATGTTATCGGGCCCAGAAACCTTGTCTTATGGCCTGTACTTGATTTCTAGAAGATATACGGTACATGTGTTTATAGGCGGTGCAGTCGGCAGACCCCGGATTCTGTCGATTTGCCATCTGTTCCAAACATCGGAATCAAATACACGAGCAGACAATCACAGATTGGAGCAACGGACCCAACATCTACAGCTCCAATAAAAGTGCTCAATTGTCGTAGAGTTGAAATAACTACATGTACTTGATTTTTTTTTAATCTTCCAACTGAAATACTTTTCTTTGTGCATGTCTAGTATAAGTCGTCCGTCATCTGGTCTGCCTTGTGGAGGAACCATAAACCGTACACGGTGACGTTTATTACTTTCCATTCCAGTTAAACGTCTCACCCCTCCCATTGTCCTCGGGGTAATGGGAAGTAAAAATGCCGGCACGGATCCAAGACCTTGTCGCCGCAAATCAGCGCGACTTTGTGCCACGCGAACGGATTTACAATCACTCCCTTTTCTGGAGTTGGACCTCTCAGATCTCGTCAGTAAATCACGCGAGAGGTCCCTGATGTCGCCGTGACCTCTGTCTTTTCCGTCCCGACGGGGCGGATCGATCTCTCCAGCTCGTCTTGTGGTGTAATAGGGCTTGAGAACTGTGTCCATTAGGCACACATCACTGCCTTTATGGTCCCAATAAGGTATGCCTTCGCGTACGCAAACGGAAGACGATGAGATTTATTCTGGGGACATTCCGCCTATAAAATTACCCGTCGTAAAATAGTTCGTCGCCCATTTCAAACCAGGCCAAGTAGTTGAAAAGTTCCCCTACAGGCTATTGGCTACCGGCCCGAATCGAAGACTGTGCGACTTCTATAGGTGGAGATATTACATATACAGACGCTATTTATGCCCGGAGAATGGTCTATCAAACATGTAAGGAACCTATTGCTGATCCGGGTAGCTGTTGTACAAAGGTTATGTGCTGTTATACGCCCACTGCCCTATTATACAAACTCCAGGTAACGTTACCTAGCTAAACTCTGCTACAGTTTCTGATGCGGAAAACTGTACTTTCCGGCCGGCAAACTGCTCTGGCATGTTATCTGTCTATTCGGCAAATTTCTACTCTTTCTAGTCACCACTCTTTCTGGTAGAGGCTACGAGGTGCCAGCTCAAGTGAACGCTGGCTATGTGTACCCTTCCGCATGAGGCCAGCCCACTCACACTTGGTCAACAAGCTGCAAATATATATTGTTTCCAAGGGCCCCACTGCAAAGCAGTGTAGTGCACTGAGTTGGGCCACCATGGCTAAATAAAGCAGAAACAAACAAAATCAACCCTGCAGAATCGTTACAAGCGGGTTCAAAGCACTCAACGAATTTCATCGACAAAAAACGAATCTTTTTAAGCTTTGTGTGTTTTGATGTCTTTTTGGTCATACTTGTACGTTTTGAATGATATTCCCATTATAAAGACAAGGGTAACACAAATCCAGTTTAGGACGCAGCGACGCCGCCAGCGTTCCGCGGGTCCAGTGAGAGAGGGGCTTACTTGCAAGCAACATGATGTTTTGATTGTATGGCATACCCGGTAAACCGCCTCATGGTGTAACACACCAGGTTTATACTGAAGAGTACAAGCTGCATATCCGGACAGATTTATTTGATCAACTAATACTGACAAGGATAGATCCCTACTCTTTTCAATAAGTGTGGTGGGTTCTTTAACGTGCTCGGGGCGCGTCTCTCCTCAAATACAGGACCTCCATTTGTCTCAGAGAAGAGAGACTCGTCCCTAGACGAAGCCTGGTGTTCATATTCACCTGAGTGAAATGAGGATTCCTTTAAAGGTCGCGCGTGCCTATCCCAAGGGCACAACGTCTGGGCATGTCAGGGGATTTGAACCCAGGACCTCTGGCGTGTGAGCAGCGAACTAACTTAAAAGCAACATGCTGTAGTATAAAGTGCAACAATCTTTTGCCCATGAACTTTTCCCGTCTAGCAAAGCCTCCGGCGCCACCTCGCCCTTTGACGAATGCCCCTATCTGGCGAACTCGTTCAAAAATTCGTAAATATTTTACCAGTCATCTGAAGTCGTCGACTAGAAATATCGGAGACTGTCCGTGTGATTTACGGAGAAATCATCGTAAGCATGCAGAGAACCAAGCCCGTGATAATTGCACCTGCTACCGCTTGTTTATAGCTCAGATGGACGGTACGAAGATGGAACACAAAATGGAATATTTCAAGAGTGCATTAACAAAACTCCTGGACCGCAAAATGGCGATGAGTAACCGCTAGAGGTCTTTAAAAATACATGTGTTCACGGTTCTCTGTTTAAGAAATGTTGGGATGCCTTGTGGTCAATTCGTCCTATGGAACGTATATATGGAAAAAAGGGCATAGTCGCAACAACACATATATTTTACAAAACATTCACACTAGTACTGTTATTCATATTTCAACTTATGAATTTAATACAACCAAACCGCGTACTTGTGAACCCACCCCCCTTCTCACTACACACACAAACACACACCCACTCACACACACACACACACACACACACACACACACACACACACACACACACACACACACACAAACAAACACACACACACAAACAAACACACACACACACACTCAAGCATACTGTTTGAGACTTTGTTGATGACATTTCTGTGCTTTAAGATTACGAACTGAATCATGATTGATATCAAGCGGGTTAACGCCTCTGTTTCGCCCGCACTAGACGCGATGGGACACGTTAAGGTCTGAGATCCCGCAATTAACATAATTCTTCCCGCAGTGTTTGGTGCTTTGTGCTTCGTACTCTCCCAGCCCCCTGCCTTCCCCGGTATAAGTTCGGATATGCTCAACTCGTCATACTTAGCACAGGGAGACATTGGTCCGGGGTCGCTATGTCTATTTCCCTGAATAGAAAACAGGTAAACCAGCTCAAATTGAGATGAAACTCTTCAATTACTTTTTGCAATTTGCGAGAAGTAGTACAAAAAAACGCGCTTCGCCACAGCTCGCGTTTTAGCCAAGCATACCGGGTATCCCCTACGTATACGATAAGTGTGTTGTTTTCTTTTTATGTGCAGAGGTTTGACGCTTGAGGCTTACACCTGAAGCTCCCTCATACATGTACACGGGGCCGGCGGCTTTACGTCACCATACGAAACGATGAATGCAATCCCTTGCAGCATTTCCGGCCGACCTGGATCCACGGAATTTTATCAAGATGGCCAGGTAGCGAGGTTGTGTTACCACTTGTGCAACGGGGACATGCCCTGAACAAATACAAACGGCTGCTAGAAAAGTCTCTCTGTTGCTTTTTAATGATCTTCATTTCACTCATTGTGTACACTCGGTTAGACATAAACCTTTCATTTGCAGGCCCTGGTGACGCGGGGTTGCCCCCACTGCAATTAAAAACCGGAAAAGAAATTCCAAATGACCTCATTAAGGCAACAAGCAATTTTAGAGCAAGGGACTAGAATTACTTTTCCGATAATCACCGGCGTTGTGAGCACGAAGACTACGCTTCCATTCTGTAGGACACGTACATTTGGTTAAATCTATATCCATTCTACGGCCGAAAATCGGTGGTGGAAGCACAGATTGATTCTGATGGTTTCAAAAACGAGGGAAATGGTGGATAACAGCTAGAGTGATGACACAATAAAGAAATTCATTAGTGCAGAATGGGAAATCCATTGATGAAGTAGAGGGTGTTTGGAACACGATGTAATCTTTGGAGATTTTGATGCAGTTGGCAGCAGACATGATAGGCGGCGTTCGTAACACGCTCAGGCTAAGTGGCGGATGGCCAACTTGGTCCTCTTACAAGTACCCATGCCCGTAGCCAGGGGGGGTTCGGGGGGTTCGGACGAACCCCCCCATTGGCTTGAAGGTCTACTTTCACAGGCTTGAAGGTCCACTTTTTAATGTTCAAGATTTTTTTCAAGGTGGACTTATTTGTATCACCAGCAATGCCACAGAGGCTAGGATCCTAGAAAAAACTTTGTCTCTGATTTTTCCTCTGAAATTCTCTCAAAAACAAAAATGCCCTTTCAGAAGGTTCAATTCTTAGGTTTTTTTTCAAGGTGGATCTATTTGTATCACCAACGGAGCTGAAATCCTAGAAAACCTGCTAACTTTGTCTCTGATTTCTTCCTTTGAAATCCTCTCAAAAACACAGGAAATGCCATATCAGACGGTTCAAATTCTAAAATTTCCCGGAGGGGATCCCCCGGACACCCCTAGGAAGCTCGCGCCTGCGGCGCTCGCTGGTCCCTTAAACATTAAAAAGAACCCCCCCATTCAAAATCCTGGCTACGGGCATGGTACCGGCCACCTTCGTCGTACAATCGCAAATTGGGGACATTCTTGGGACAGTCGTGCATGTGTCGTATAAAATTCAGCTGTCTTGTTGACGAAAACGTCAAATATTAAATCCTTGTCGGTGATTGGTTCTGTCACAGTCTGCTTGAAAATCGAAATCGTACGACGGCCTAATACAAATGTAACCGCGTCGTCTGCTATGAAACACACGTTGTTCAATCAATCTTTATTCTGAAATCAACATTGCAGGTATGTCTGACGACACACCTGAATTACATTAGATTTCTTACAGAAGTATGTTAAAACAATTTAGTGGACCAGATTTTGAAAAACACATCACAATATTCATATCTATGTGCATATATACATTAAAAAGGTTACTTTGGACGATCGAGGAGAAGACTTGATTATTTAACACATTTATTTAGTTAGTATTAGTAAAACATGCCAAAACACGAAGTAAGTAAAAAAGTTGTGCTAGTGATTTTTTGTAAGAGTAACTCTCAGTAATCACTAGTAATAAATTTTTAAATCCCTTACTAGTGATTTAATGAGCTAGCATGCCTCTAACTCATAAAATCACTAGTAAGAGATTATTTAAATCCCTTACTAGTGATTTAATGTGCTTGCATGCCTCTAACTCATTAAATCACTAGTAAGGAATCATTTAAATCCCTTACTAGTGATTAAATGAGCTAGCATGCCTCTAACTCATTAAATCACTAGTAAGGAATTATTTAAATCCTTTACTAGTGATTTAATGAGCTAGCATGCCTCTAACTCATAAAATCACTAGTAAGGAATCATTTAAATCCATTACTAGTGATTTAATGAGCTAGCATGCTTCTAACTCATAAAATCGCTAGTAAGAGATTTTTCAATTCTCTTATAGTGATTTAATGTGCTAAACCCTGTACGGCTGGGCCAACTGAAAGTATTACACGGTCGTCGTCGCCACGGACCAGATTCAATTACACCTCACAGCCCTGAGCTGCCATATGGGCCTCATGTGTTACCATTGGTACGCACGAGAGGAGGCCCAAACGTGTCCATCACGTAAGTCTGGGAATGTACTAACGATACGGTTATCTATTACCAAGGAGCCATATCGCTGCTAGTCAAAGCATAATCTGAACAAGTGCAGCTTAGCAACACTCTTTACACGTTTCTCTCTTTTCCCACTGGTAAGTAACAGAAAGAGGACGTTTTGAGGCGGTTTACCTGTGAGGTGGTATAGATGTGAACAGAGAACATACATCAAAAGAAGTGATGATCTCATCATCCTCAACACGAATGTCCTTGATTTTGCTGACAAAATCCGAGCTGTTTTGAACATGATGAACCGATTTTCCAACCAGAGGGCCTATGATGTTGGCTAAGAAATGTGCAAGATTATAAGTCACTGATCGTATGCTTGAAACGATAAGACGAAGAGGAATGTCCGTTTTATGTATCTTGGGTAATCCATAAAAAGCTGGAGGTTGTAGTCCTTTAGGATATAACTTGAGATAAGTCGATCGGTCAATAACCTTACCCCGTTCCAATTTCTTGAGCGCCACATTGATTTTAGTTCTGCAGCTCGATGTCGGGTCCCTCTTTAAAGGCAAATAAGTGTTCTCGTCTTGTAATAGGCTTTGCACTTTAGTATCGTATTGTTCTTTATCCAACACTACAGTGCATCTCCTTTTGTCAGCTGGAAGAATTATGATATTTGAATTGTTAGAAAGGTTTTGAATCGCTTTTCGTTCATCCCGTGTTAGGTTACTGTCCGGAAGTTTCGCAACCTTCAAGGTGGTAGAAATCTTCGTGCGTAAGGCTTCAGCTTCTTTATGTGGTAAATGTGCCCTCCGTATAGCAGATTCCGTTTCCGTAATGATGTCAACAACAGGGAGTTTGTTAGGCGTAATGGCAAAGTTCAAGCCTTTCGAAAGTACATCATTTTCAGTGTCCGACAAATCATAGGAGCTCAAATTTCTAACCCACCTTTCATCAGTCTTGTCTTGTACTGTCGATCCTGAACGTCTCCAATTGGGGTCGAAATCCGCTCTGTTACTGGGATTTTTTTGAGACAAACGATCAAATTTGTTCTGTTGTCTTGATTTCACCTTTTCATGTCGTCTCAGTTGAACTCGAGCCGTAAACTCCAAAACCTCCGCGAATGTATCACTGGATAAGCGATCCCGAAGTATATCCTGGAGATCCTTTTGTTGCGCCTTTAAACAGTCCAATTTGTAGTTGATTTGGCGTATACGCTCGTTAAGCACTTCACTGTGTATATCTCTGTCTAAGCTACCTGCATACAAAATATCATGGAAATCCGTTGTTCCTTTGTTCAGTTATATTAGAAGATTTTTACAATAACGCCCCTGCAGTTCCAGAGCAAGCTGCTAGGGGGCCCAAACCTACACCACTTCTTAATTACATCACAAGCTATCTGCCACCCAAAAATCAAGACCACAGCACGTCCAGGTCAAAAGATACAAAAATTGAAGTTCTGCTGCAGTACCAAGGTCACATACCAGGGGGCCCAAAATCGACCCTGACCTTCGGCTTCACAACACCCGCCGACAGACCAAATATCATTGTAATCCATCAAGAGGTTCTTGAGTTATGCTGACTACAAGATTCCGGAAACGCAAACACACACACCTCCGTTGCAGTCCTTTTCCCCGCAGCGTTTTTTTTTTTCAATTTTTTTTTTGTGGGGGGGGGGGGGGGGGGGGGCGCCACGTATCTGCTTGGGATCCCGTATCCGCCGTGCCTCTGTGTCCGCTATAGACCCTGTGTCCGCTGCTGGGGAAGGACTGCGTTTTGTCGCTTCCAGCAAAGGCCCATTAAAAATCACTTATCACCATTGCCATGGATGTGCGAACTCCCCGTAGTAAACACGGCCAGCGCGGGGAAATCTTCATGCCCCTTTGACCAGCGACAACGTTCCAAGGAGGGTATATTTAACCTCCTTGAACGTTCTAACGGTTGCCGGGATGTCTTTTCAAAACACGACGGACGGACACCTAAATGAACGAACCTTTCGCATTTTTTTCTTTGTACATCCATCGAAATTGCTATCATGATTTTGTGCTTTTCGTGCAAGGAAACGTGGCTCAAACATGTCTCACAAAGCGTGAGAAAGCTGCAATACTTTCTCCGCGCACGCTGCGCTAGACAATGGCCGATCATAATCTAACCCCTGACCCTTTGTTGTCTTCTCTGTCGTAAAAGAAACGCTCTAATTATAAGATCTCTTAGCTACGACGGCTGAATCCACAGAAGATATCAGCAATAGAAAGAAACATCAGGCCACATTTCAGACAATTTGTAACTCGACTTTGAAGACAACATGATAATCATTTGCAAGGAAGCATGCGTCACTTCACGTGGGCTTTGTGCAACGTAACATTTGAATTGCTTCTCGCGGTAGTGTGAATTACTTCTCCCGGTAGTGTGAATTACTTCTCGCGGATACATTAATTGCCTTTGCTGGAAGCGACAAAACGCAGTCCTTCCCCAGCAGCGGACACAGGGTCTATAGCGGACACAGAGGCACGGCGGATACGGGATCCCAAGCAGCCAAGCAGATACGTGGCGCCCCCCCCCAAAAAAAAACAAAAAATTGAAAAAAAAACGCTGCGGGGAAAAGGACTGCAACGGAGGCTACACACACACACACAAACACGCCAAAAACAATATCTCCATTTTTCATGGAGATGAATATTATGCTTTCTTATCTAGATATAAGACTTCAAAATTTAACCTTAACCCTAACCCTAGGTGTTAGGGTTAGGGCAAACGTTTCTTTAATAGGGCCAAATTTGGACTCATTCAAAAAGTCTTTTGGCCAGGAGTTTGAAGCTGAACGCTCGTTCTCAATGAAATGTGCAAAATAGCGATTTTTAGGGTCGAAAAATTGATCAGCTCATTTTCCAAGCAAACCTTCCTCATTTTTTAGCTGAACATCTCCTTTTATGATCCCCAAAATATTACAGCTAATTTATCACGGGAAGTTGCCGAAAATTTCAAAGCTTTGATTAGATGTTCTTGGAGTTTACCCATATTTTTGCGGAAAAAATGTTGAACATCAGTAATAAGATACTTCAATTTTGGAGCTTCCATGTCGTGACATCGCCTTCAAAACCTATAGCTGAGGAGTCAGTATCTCTGGTAAAACGTCTGTCAAATCTAGTGCCGGCGTGCTGACGATTGCTGTATAACTGTTTCATTCAGGATTAATATTGTCTGGATTTGTCTTTGCATTTCGACTTGTTTGAGATATCTAACAGAGACGGAATTAGATAGTTCTTGCAAAACGTTCGATCCTCCGTTGATCCGAATGATTTAACTCTTACAACATCTATAACATATTCAATGTTGCGAACTAATACTGCTTAGGAGCGGTAAAGCATTTGGAACGGAGAGGGAGTCGCGGAAAAACGGTAACGGAGATTACATACTGTCGCCAAAAGGCGTGTTCACCAGACGTAAGTCGCCAAGTTGTAATTGATCGACTTCTGATTTCTTTTCTTCTTCAAACATATCAAAGGCTATAGATTACTTATTGTCTTGAGGTTTAAAAAGAATTCACTTTCTTTGGAAACAAAATCTGTAGAAGAGTAGAGTAGAAAATTGGAATATGATAACCCTACAGGGGGTTTCTCTCAGTTGAGTCTATACTTTTCTATTCTAGTTCAAACGCTTTTGCCTTATGGTGCACAACTACAAAAAGTTCTGCGCCAGGTTATGTATTTTCCGCAACAGGTGTAATCTCCGTTACCGGTAACGGAGCTTACTACAGTAAAACTTCGGCTTTTCTTTCAAAGGGATTTCCGTTTTTGCGTTCCATCTTTTATTATTAAAAGGACGTATGTACGGGCATTTAGAAAATGGGCAGCGTTCCTACACTATGCCTTGTTAACAACACAGGGAGCATCAAACAATGGTAACGGAGATTACATTCATTACTGTACTGTCATTTGTTCGAGGAGGTGGTCCACAACTGATAGCAAACAGTTCTTATTTGTTCCTTTTAAAAGCCACAAAAGCTTTAAGTCCTCATGAAAAAGACAGGTTGGCACCTTATATGTGGCATATCTTAATGTTAGGAACGTTTTACTTCAAACGGTAACGGAGCTTACCGTTTTGGGCGACAGGCATAAACCGCCTTGCACAGCGTACAAGAACAGTGACGGGAGCGATCTAACGTGATTTGTCGGAGGGCCTCAGTAGCTGGATTCACCAATTAACCGGTCAAACTCTGGACTGAATTGTTACATTCTCGGCTGCTTTTTAAATTTTGCATGTCTCCGCGGGTGACAGCCGTTTTTTGTGACTCTTTAGGCCACTCATTGCCATAACTTTTTCGAAGTCAAAATCCATAAGTAATTTTGAGGTGCATTTTTCTTGAAACATGATATCTGTTGTGGGAAAGTGAAGAAAGCATCGATGGTGCCCTCAATTTGGCTCATATCAAGTCGTAAAGGCTGGCGACAGCAATTTGTACATTCAAATGAGAACGAGCGTGAAAAGGGATTTCAAATATATTGCTTTGTTATCGGGTTATGAGACTTTAAAAGTTAACCCTAACCCTATGTGTTAGGGTTAGGGCACACGTTTCTTTAAGCGGGCCAAATTTGGGCTCATTAAAAAGGTCTCTTGACCAGGAGTTTGAAGCTGAAAAGGGATTTCAAATATATTGCTTTGTTATCGGGTTATGAGACTGTAAAAGTTCACCCTTACCCTAACCCTAGGTGTTAGGGTTAGGGCACACGTTCCTGTAAACGGGCCAAACTTGGGATTATTCAAAAGGTCTTTTGGCCAGGAGTTTGAAACTGAAAACGGATTTCAAATATCGTGCTTTGTTATCGGGTTATGAGAGTGTAAAAGTTAACCCTAATCCTAACCCTAGGTGTTAGGGTTAGGGCACACGTTTCTTTAAACGGGCCAAACTTGGACTCTTTGAAAAGGTCTTTTGGCCAGGAGTTTGAAACTGAAAACGGATTTCAAATATCATGCTTTCTTATCTAGATATAAGACTTCAAAATTTAACCCTAACCCTAGGTGTTAGGGCTAGGACAAACGTTTCTTTAATAGGACCAAACTTGGGCTCATTGAAAAGGTCTTTTGGCCAGGAGTTTGAAACTGAAAACGGATTTCAAATATAATGCTTTCTTATTCAGTTATAAGACTTTGAAAGTTAACCCTAACCCTAGGTGTTAGGGTCAGGGCACACGTTCCTGTAAACGGGCCAAACTTGGGATCATTCAAAAGGTCTTTGGGCCAGCAGTTTGAACCTGAAAACGGATTTCAAGTATTGTGCTTTGTTATCGGGTTATGAGACTTCAAAAGCTAACCCTAACCCTAACACCTGACAAGAAATTATGCTAACGAGGACCTAATTTGCATAATCAATGCATAAACTTGTATTTTCCTTACCGTAAAAGCTACGGATGTCATATTTGAGTTGTAGGTACCTTTAAGAAAGGTGAATACACCTGGCCATAAATTATGCTAATGTGGACCTCATTTGCATAATTTAGACATAAACTTGTATTTCCCTTTCCGTGAAAGCTCCGGATGTCATATTTGAGATGTAAGTACCATTAGGAAAGGTCAGAAAACCTGTCCATAAATTATGGTAATGAGGTCCTCATTTGCATAATTCATGCATATCCATTTCCGTACATGCTACGGATGTCATATTTCAGATGTAGGTACCTTTAAGAAAGGTGAATGCACCTGGCCATAAATTATGCTAATGTGGACCTCATTTGCATAATTTAGGCATAAACTTGTATTTCCCTTTCCGTGAAAGCTACGGATGTCATATTTGAGATGTAGGTACCATTAGGAAAGGTCAGAAAACCTGGCCATAAATTATGCCAATGAGGGCCGAGTTTGCATAATTTATGCAGAAACTTCATAATACCCTTACAGTCAATGCTAAGGATGTCATATTTGAGGTGTAGGTAATGGGAGGGGAATATCCTGCATTTTCCCGAAAATGTTGCCATTCTAGTTTTATCTTGATATTGGTTTAAAACAAAAGAGTCACAGTATCTTGCTAACCAGTAATAAATATGTGTGATTTGTGTAACCCACAGTATGTTGCCTTGTATTTTTTTGTAATTTATTTACATTTTAAAATATAACAATCGACTTTATACATCTGGTAAGACTGATTGTTCAAACTTAACTAAGATGACATAACCTAACTTCTGCCAACTTCTGCCACCTGCCACCCTACCCAGGCTAGCGGTAGAAGTTAGGATGACGTCACCTAACTTCTGCCAACTTCTGCCACCTGCCACCCTACCATGGTTAGTGGCAGAAGTTAGGATGACGTCACCTAACTTCTGCCAACTTCTGCCACCTGCCACCCTACCCTGGCTAGTAGCAGAAGTTAAGATGACGTCACCTAACTTCTGCCAACTTCTGTCAACTCCTGCCACCCTACCCTGGCTAGTGGCAGAAGTTAAGATGACGTCACCTAACTTCTGCCAACTTCTGCCACCTGCCACCCTACCATGGCTAGTGGCAGAAGTTAGGATGACATCACCTAACTTCTGCCAACTTCTGCCACCCTACCCTGGCTAGTGGCAGAAGTTAAGATGACGTCACCTAACTTCTGCCAACTTCTGCCACTTGCCACTAGCCATGACGTCACACCTGACTCCCGGGAGCCTCAAAACTACTCGGTAATCATCGTAACTTCTGCCAACTTCTGCCAACTTCTGCCAACTTCTGCCAACTTCTGCCAACTTCTGCCACCCTAACTTCTGCCACTTCACCCTGATACTGGACAATACTCAGGGGGGGTGGTTGGAAAATGTGGATTGGAACTAAGCGAGGTTTCGGACAAATCTGAATTGGAAGTAGGGGAGGGTTTTGACAAATCTTTATTGAAAATTGGGCAGGGTTTGGGCAAATCTGGATTGGAAGTAGGGTAGGGATTGGACAAATCTGGATTGGAACTAGGGTATGTTTGGACAAATCTGTGGTTCACTGTGTAGACATTTGTTTCTACAAAACTGAACTATTGTGGAGTCCTCTGCTAGCTTTGAACCCAACTTCTTATTCAGATTTGTCCAAACCCTGCCTCCCCTAGTTCCCATCCAGATTTGTCCAAACCCTATCTTACTTTCAATCCAGATTTGCCCAGACCCTATTATTAAACACATTAGTAGACGAACTGCTAACCATACTTTATGCATTACAGTAGTACCAAAATAGGCAGTCACAAAAACTGTTAAAGTGAGACGATTTCTCAACACCAGGATAACGAACTTGTATTGCTGTGCGTCTGACTGGTGTTGTGTTGCGTTTGTAAAACTGGCCAAATTGAATCTGTTTCTTTGTGTACTGGATGATTAATCATTCTTTTGAACGCAAGAAACTCATAAGCAATCAACAACATTAGTGAGAAATATTCTGTCATGGCAATTTTCGGCTAATCATAGATAAAAAACGTCACATAGCAATCCTTAATTTAACTGCAAGTTTCAACTTTCAAAGATACTTCCTCTTCATGGATCAAAAACGTAACCTAGCGATGTTCACTAGAACTGCGGTAGTTCGCGGTTATGCACCATCCTATTGAAAAGAAAACAACGCTTCATAGATACACAAACACAAACACACGTTTATTATAAGGACAATTGCGATTTCGTGTCTTACAGGTGAGGTGTCCATCGACAGCTGCAGCACCAAGAATAGATGTTCCCTTGATTGTGTACGGACAGTGTTTAGCACTATTTTTGTCTAACTGTTTTTCAGCACCAAGGACAGATTTTCAAGTTTGAGTCTGAGTATGTGTTTGTGTGTGTGTGTGAGTGCGTGTGAATGTTTATGTGTGAGTTTGCTTAAAATTACATTTTTTTTAAATAGCCATTCAGCACTTAGGATAGGTCGCTTGTTTGTGCTTCAAGGACAACTAGTCTGATTGAATATCTTTGTTCAGTAGTAAAATGTTTTCTGTTATAGCACCTTATATTCATGGGTCAAACGCGTCAGCTGGCAGTCCCCATGAGAACTGCAGTCCAGAACTGTCTTTTAAAGACGTTGTCTGGGGCTCTCGAGCCTCATCGGGCTTTTGAGCCTCCCCGTGCCATATATGGAAATCTTCACCATATATGGAAATCAGTGACAGGGGCCCAAATCTACGGCAGTACCCTTTTTTGTATCTTTTTATAATCATTGTATTATCGATCATTTCATGATTATGTGATTGTTTGTTTGTTTAACCGAGAGCGATGCATATCAAGCTTCAATTTCGTTGCTAATTACCAATCAATCTTAACTTATTCTGACACCGCATCTTGAGATGTAGGGTGATCGTGCCATCTGAACAGAGCATAGACACAGAAGAAAACTAGGAATCCATGACAATGTACCTGCGATAAATAATTATTGCCTCAACGATCAGGTAAGGAAGATATGCTTTGATTTATATAGCACCGGTGTTTGTTAACTTCGACCTGATAAAGTGACATATGACACAATTTAGATATGAACTAGAAAGGCAACATTTGCAAGCAAATACAGCATGTTTAGCCATACTCCTCGCCATGCAAAAGATGTACTCTCCCAAAATAACAATGGACCATTCTAAAATACTTCCACTAAAAAAATGGATCACCCCAGTCCATACAGGAATGGAGTCTTCCAGTAGCACCTCAACACAATATGGACCAGTCCAAAACCATATCCACTTATTGATTAACAAATACACTTCTGCTAACAAATGGACTTTTTCATAATCATTCCAGCTCAAAATTGAAAGAAATAATTACAGAATCCACCCCTAGCAAGAATGGGATATTCCGTGCCATCTCCATGTAAACTACACCAGTGGAAAAATATCCGCTGAAAATTACACTCTTGCGCATAATCAACCCAGTTCAAAATTGAATTAAAAAAGATCAACCCCAGGGAAGAATGAAGTTTTCCATAGTATACATAATGATATATATGAAGATTTGACAGGAGAAGAAGGAAATAACCAAAAACAACATATTTCAGCGATAGTATGGGTGAAATATAAAAATGTGACACCCCTTTGTTTGAATGTATGATTCAATAGTATACACTTTGGGTTGAAAATAACGAAACGAAAAAATTATTTGTTTAAAAAATCGTTTTGAAAGGCTGTATGCCAAACATTTGAATGAGGGCCTGTGTACATGACCAAAGCAGACACATGCCAAATTTCACATTATTTTGGTTTAATACAAAGGAACTGGAGATGTGTATCTTTGTTCAAAAAAGAATGAACAAAGCCATGTAATCACATGTCCTAGGAATTTCCATACCATATTTTGCATGAATACTCACTGTACTAGCACACCTGCACCAGAAATGCAAGATAATTAGATTAACTCAATTGACCAATCAGGTGGTCGCAAGGCTCACAGGCATGCAAGGCCAGGTGCAAGGCACTTGGGGTCACTGACCTTTAGGTCATATGTAGTAATGGAAGTGACAGAAGTGGCAAATATTATCAAGAAAGCCCAAAATAAATCGTTTTGAAGAAGTGTATGCCAAAAATGGGAATGTAGTCCTTGAAATATTTGTTCAAGGCACATATACAGCAAATTTCAGGTCATTCGGTTGAAATACCAGGGCGCAGGAGGCCAAGATATGCATCATTGATCATAAAAACCTCAATAAAATCACTTTCAAGGTCAATATAAAAAAATAAAAAAAAACGCACATTGGTTTTTGCCTACATTACCTTTGTACCAAATTTCAGGTCATTTGGTATAAAAATGACAGAGGTGAATCGATTTGAAAATTTGACAGGAGAAGAAACCTGAGTAAAAACAATATGTTGAGCCATACTAGGTATGGCTAAACATAACTATATATGTACTATAAATTACCATACATATGATAGGAATTTATGCAATTTTAACTAGAAAGGCAACATTTGCGAGCAAATACAGCATGTTTAGCCATACTCCTCGCCATGCAGAAATGGACTCTCTCAAAATAACAATGGACCATTCTAAAATACTTCCACTATAAAAAATGGATCAAAATTTAGTTTAACAAGATTGGCAACATAAAAAGATGTTGCCATGGCGACGGTGGTCTCTGTTAACGTTTTCGTTTTTAGCCCACATGCAAATAAGGACCTCGCATAAATCATATCAGTCGATCACCTTCTCTACCAAAATAACACAAGTTGTCCAATGTATGAAAATCTTGTTTTCACAAAAAAAAGACATTGTACCATTTCCTCATAAATTATGTATATGAGGCCCTCTATGCAAGATTTGTGTCTTATAGTGACCACATTTACTTAACTTCCAAATGGTGCAAAATGAAATCCCCATCATTCACCACTATGGATGTATAGTATTTTGTCATTAATTATGCAAATTAAGTATCAATTTGCATAATTGATATCTATCGATATCCATCTCCTTCTCAGTTACATATGTCATGTGTTTGAGAGTCCTATGATAGAATGCAGCTGATTTATTAACTGTCCTCATTAATTATGCAAATCAGATATTTATATTTGCATAATTGACATATGATTATGTAAATCATCACTTAAGCTACCTACACACCAAAAATTGTGATGATCAATCATCCCCTTCTTGCGTTATTCTCTTTCAAAGTTTGAGTCAAAATCAGCTCCTGCAGTTTCAAAAAAAGCCGCTAGGGGGTCCAAATCTACAGGACATATTTTCCTAACAAAGAGCTATCCACCACTTAAAAATCATGACTATAGCATGTTCAGAAGACGAGATTTGAAAAGTGAAAGTTCCCTTGCAGTACCATAGAAAGTCGCTAGGGGGCCCAAAATCCAATCATTACAAGGTCTCCCACAGACCCACAGACCTACCCACCTACAAAATATGAAGACAATACATCCAGGCATTCTTGAGTTATCGTCCCATGGACTTTCACATTCCTGTACAATTCCTAGAATTCTTACAATATGCACACAATATAGTAGAAATTTGGCTCGCCCCTGAGGCGTCGCCAAAATCAATTATCAGTCTCTCCATACAGGAATGGAGTCTTCCAGTAGCACCTCAACACAATATGGACCAGTCCAAAACCATATCCACTTATTGATTAACAAATACACTTCTGCTAACAAATGGACTTTTTCATAATCATTCCAGCTCAAAATTGAAAGAAATAATTACAGAATCCTCCCCTTGCAAGAATGGGATATTCCGTGCCATCTCCATGTAAACTACACCAGTGGAAAAATATCCGCTGAAAATTACACTCTTGCGCATAATCAACCCAGTTCAAAATTGAATGAAAAAAGGTCAACCCCAGGGAAGAATGAAGTTTTCCATAGTATACATAATGATATATATGAAGATTTGGCAGGAGAAGAAGGAAATGACCGAAAACAACATAATTCAGCGATAGTATGGGTGAAATATAAAAATGTGACACCCCTTTGTTTGAATGTATGATTCAATAGTATACACTTTGGGTTGAAAATAACGAAACCAAAAAATTATTTGTTTAAAAAATCGTTTTGAAAGGCTGTATGCCAAACATTTGAATGAGGGCCTGTGTACATGCCAAATTTCACATTACTTTGGTCTAATACATGTAGGAACTGGAGATGTGTATCTTTTTTCAAAAAAGAGTGAACAAAGCCATGTAATCACATGTCCTAGGGATTCCCATACCATATTTGGCATGAATACTAGCCTACACCTGCGCCAGAAATGCAAGATAATTAGATTAACTCAATTGACCAATCAGGTGGTCGCAAGGCTCACAGGCATGCAAGGCCAGGTGCAAGGCACTTGGGGTCACTGACCTTTAGGTCATATGTAGTATTGAAAGTGACAGAAGTGGCAAATATTGTCAAGAAAGCCCAAAATAAATCGTTTTGAAGATATGTATGCCAAAAATGGGAATGTAGTCCTTTAAATATTTGTTCAAGCCACATATACAGCAAATTTCAGGTCATTCGGTTGAAATACCAGGGCACAGGAGGCCAAGATATGCTAAAAATAGCCTAAAAACCTCAATAAAATCACTTTCAAGGTCAATATCAAAAAAAGGAAAAAAACGCACATTGGTTTTTGCCTACATTACCTCTGTACCAAATTTCAGGTCATTTGGTCAAAAAATGACAGAGATGAATCGATTTGAAAGGAGGAGAAGAAGAAGAAGAAACATGAGAGAAAACAATATGTTTAGCCATACTTATGGCTAAACATAAAAACAATATGTTTAGCCATACTAGGTATGGCTAAACATAATTAGAACGTCAATAGTTTAAAGTAAACACGACGTCCTTTGGAAATCAAATATGGTGTTTGTTTCTTTACAAGAAATAATTCACAAACACATACTATACTGACGTTAAACGAGGCATTATCACAAGCAAAGAACAACTTCTGTCATAGCCTCATAGGTAAAATAATTTCTGTCATAGCACCTTCATGTTCATTGATCAAAAGCTTCGAATTGTAACTCTTACGGGAAGTACAATTATGGCCTGCAAAAGGAGTTCCGTCTCATACCTGGTAAAGATAACTGCAGTACCAGTAAACATTGCTAGGTGTCAGTTTTGATCCATGAAAAATGAAATTTTTTTCCATAAAGATGCTTGCAGTTTTAATACGGATTGGTAGGCGACGCTTCTGATCCATGAACCTAAAGGGGCTATTGTTGCAGAAGAAATAATTTTAACTTGTGACAAACGTTTTCCATTGCTTGTGAGTTCCTTACTTTTAATATTCAATCACAACAGTTGTTCACACACAATCAAGCGGCGTGTCATTTGTACATATAACTTTTCACCCTTTTACTTCAAATTGATCCATGAGCGAAGAGCTGCTTTAGCAGAAGATAAGTTTTACTAGTGCACTATAAAGAAGATTTGATTAGGCCAGTTGTGTACAACACAAGAAAGGTGCCTGTCCTTGGTGCTGAACACTATTTGGATACACACATAAACGTATGCTGAACGCCCACCATAAAACGTACACCTGTCCTTTATACTTGACACACCTGTATACATGTTGTGCTTAAGTCAATGTTTCTCATGTTCTATTTGCATGATTGATATATATTGATGGTCGTCTTTTATTTCTATCAGAGTACACAACGGACTATCACATTTGTCTTATCAACTATGCAAAGCAAGCATTAATTTGCATATCATTAGTATCTAGAAGCCAAAAAGAATGAAAATCCATTTAATACTTTGTTCTTGAACCAGATATATCCTTGTTCAAAAGTCTCAAGCCAGTTGTCTCAAATTGGTTACTGGGGTATATCTTACACTTTAAGATATTGATCTCAGGAACTTAACAAGAATTCACTTCCAGACATTTTCTTTGAAATAAGAAATACTTTTTAATTCATATGAACTTTTTTTGCTTATTATAGTCTAACAGTTGCAAGAAAGAAAAGAAAAATCTAATTTAATTATTTATTTCAATGAAATAGCAATACCATCGTAGTTTTCCACTATGAAAACTAAAAGCAGGAAATATGCAATGAAACTCAACAACACAGGTTGATGGTCGTTAATCAGTCGTTCGATGTTTTCATGCTGTTACTTGATTTCAGTCTTCAGTTCGTCTTACTAATCCAGAAGAAATAATTGTTAATTCTAGCGTTTAAATGTATGTGCTATATCGATACTGTACTAGTACCTCACATCTATCTAATTATCTACTAATTACCACCGAGAAACAATAGGAACGCTTTGGTGTGGTGAGACCAAGGAGTGATGGTGGACCGTTGGGACCCAACGGTGCACTACAGTTCGTAACTGTGTCTTGATTGACGGCCACAGTTCCGATGTTCCCAGACGGTCTCCAAATAGGGTATTGACCAGACTCGGTGTTGTTAAACTGTCGAGATCGGAAGTGTGATTTAACGTAATGTGAAAAAGTAGGTTTAAAGTAGGATCTGCTTTATATATTTATTTGGCAAATGTAACATTACATTACACCGACTCCCATGGCAGCTGATTGGAAAAGATAAAGGAGCTTTGAATATACATAAAGCTCACTGATATACCGAAGTTATAAGGTACTAGAATCAGAGGCATTTCAATTAGTTAACCTCAAAATAATTTTCTGTTGTATCATACAGCAAAAAAAAAAACATCGAGCGACCTCGCACCGGAACCCAGTCAATACGGAGCGGGTTATTACTTCACCAGGTTGTATTATTACAGCCAGTAGGTAGTTACCCATATGAGTAATAAGGCTGTTGTAACGCGCTCGAGGCACCTCCTCGAACACGGGACCCCCAGTTTTCGTCTCTTCCGAAAGACGGTGCATCATCATCATTCCAGGGTATCATCACTCCTTTGGAGGGACCCCTCCCTTGTCAGACTCCAAGTTTTCCTCTGTCGAGCGGTTCTTGGCCATGTAGGGCCCAGGTGTTGAGTTAGATTGTCCCTCCAAAGACGGTGCAACTCCGACAATACCCTTCCCGGATTCGATCTATCGATGACCGATTAATCTTACAACGGTAACGTTGTAAAGTTCCATGAAAATAGACCATCAGCCGGATTACTACCAACAAGTTTCCCTTGTTGTAGATCAGATTAATCTGATAGGTGCAGGAGAACGAACCAAAGCGTAAATATATGACGTCCATTTTCTCTGTGATTCTTGACCCCAATTATTGACAATGGCGTCCCCTGGCGATTCAGGATAGAATCGCACCTGTCTGCCGCTTGAAATTTACAAACGGCCCAGTATTAAAGTTTTAGTTTAATACTTGGAGAAATCAACATGTCTTAATGAGAAGTGTCGCAGTGCACTTGCCCTTCTCAGCTCATTTTACGGCACATGCTTACCAGGAAGGTATCAGAATGAATACTGTCGACTGTTTGTCGCCAGCAACCTCAATATGATAGCACGTCAGCGACTTCATATCATTTGGTCATAAACAATTACAGAAGTAAGCTGACGCAAACGAAATGTTAGAAAAACAGATCGTACTACCGCTACATAAGTACAACGGGTGCAAGTCTCGACAACAAAAATGTTGCCATCATTTTGCATAACAAAGGGGTCAATTAGAACAGACACCTGTTCATCACTATGCTCATCTGAAAGAAGAACATTCTATGGAAGGTAAACAACCATGTGTTGAAGAACTCGTCCTTACGAGTTATATACATACTCAAACTTGCTATGTACTGTACATGGTAGAACAATATGTTGTTCTTTGAGTGGCAATACAACGCCAGTCATAAAGCTCCATGACAAAGAAAACTTCGTCATTTTTCTTCGGAGAAATTGCCGTAATGATGTAAATCGGTCTGCCCCGGAATGCCATTTTGACACCGGAATGCCCCGGAATGCCCATAAAGGAGGGTGAATTCTACCGGAATACACTATGCGTTGATGAGTAAACATCACAGATTGCTGTATTTTGGCACGAAATGATATATTTATGGCCCAGGGAACACGAAATTCATGGGCCAGAAATTAGTGATGGTTATTGGAGTCGGCCCACCGCCAGTCGCCATGTTTGTTTTTATTGCGGATTCCAATGTTTGTTTAGCGAGAAATGTATTCTCCAAGCAGAGGCTTCGATCGAGAGTGTTAGTTTTGTCCGGGATTTTTAACAGAGGAGAGGAACGTTAAAATCCCAGACAAAACTACCCCTCTCGATCGAAGCCTCTGCTTGGAGAATACAGGATATTTTCGGGAAAATGCAGGATATTCCCCTCCCATTACCTACACCTCAAATATGACATCCGTAGCATTGACTGAAATGGTATTATGAAGTTTCTGCATAGATTATGCAAACGAGGTCTGCATTAGCATAATTTATGTTCAGGTGTGTCAGGGCGAACTCCTGCTCTGGGCACCAACTCATGGGCACTCCTGTGTCGGGCGACTCCGACGGACCTACATAGACCAACTTGCTGGGGATGTAGGGGTGAGATCTGGAGATCTAGACCAACTAATGGCGGACCATGACGCCTGGAGGGAGAGAGCAGCCTTAGTCCGGGCAAGCTGCCCGATATGATGATGATGTGTTCACCTTTCCTAAAGGTACCTACATCTGAAATATGACATCCGTAGCTTTTATGGTAAGGGATGCATAAATTATGCATAAGGCTCATTAGCATAATTCTTGGCCAGGTTTTCTGACCTTTCCTAAAGGTACCTACATCTCAAATATGACATCCGTAGCCTTTACGGTAAGGGATATGCATAAATTATGCAAATGAGGTCCTCATTAGTATAATTTATGGCCAGATGTATTCACCTTTTCTAAGGGTAACTACATCTCAAATATGACATCCGTAGCCTCTACGGTAAGGGAAATACAAGTTTATGCATTAATTATGCAAATGAGGTCCAGATTAGCATGATCTATATACAGGTGTGTTAACCTTTCTTAAAGCTACCTACATCTGAAATATGACATACGTAGCCTTTACGGTAAGGGATATGCATAAATCATGCAAATGAGGTCCTCATTAGCATAATTTATGTCCAGCTGCATTCACCTTTCCTTATGTTATCTACATCTTAAAGATGACATTCGCAGCTTTTACGGTAAGGGAAATACAAGTTTATGCCTAAATTATGCAAATGAGGTCCATTACCATAATTCATGGCCAGGTGTGTTCACCTTTCCTAAAGGTACCTACATCTCAAATATGACATCTGCAGCTTTTACAGTAAGGGAAATACAAGTTTAAGCATAAATTATGCAAATGAGGTCCTCATTAGCAGAACTTATGTCCAGGTGCATTCACCTTTCCTAAAGGTACCTACATCTCAAAGATGACATCCGCAGCTTTTACGGTAGGGGAAATACAAGTTTATGCATAGATTATGCAAATTAGATCGTCATTAGCATAATTTATTGTCAGGTGTATTCACATTTCCTATAGGTACCTACATCTCAAATATAACATCCGTACCATGTAACTTAAGGTACATATAACTTTCTGCAATACCATTAGTAGAGCTACCACCGCACATCTACTTGGTTTTTGGCAGAAGAAGAAGAAGAAGAAGAACAGGCGAGCAAAAACAGTATATCCCCCTTCCCACTGGAAGGGGAATATAATTAAAGCGGTCGCAAGTTTAGCGCTTGAAGGCCATTGATTATAACGCAAACATTGCCTATGTGGTATGTCAGTGATCAAATAACAATTAAAATAGATATCACAATAGAGGGCGCAGGGGAGATAATGAATGAATTACAATTAATAAGTTTATTGCCCGAGGGCTAATTGCACACAACATACATAAAATACATGTAACAGGGTAAAAAATAGGTATAAACGAGGCTAGACTAGACTATACAAACGTAATCGTCTATAACTAGTGACTAGTGAAGGGTTTGACTTCCCTTTTGTAAGCAATGGTGCCCTCTGCAGATTTGCTAACGCGCGAAAATTTGAACAGTAACAAATTATGTAACAATTTAGAACTTTTGAGCGACGGAAACAAAATAGAAAGCCACAGAATTTTAGAATATACAGTACACTCCATAAGAAATAAGCAGATATGCTACAATTTCGAGTTCGTATGCCAGTGAAAAGCAATGCGCTTCTAATTGAAAAGAGAACGGACCAGACAGTCGGAGGAATTCAAACTCAAAGACCAAATTTACCAACCCAAACGGGCAAAATCCACGCTACCGACGTCGAGGATTGGTGCTGCATTCTGCTATTTATTGAGGTGAAATGTCTTTGAAATGATGAGTTATAAATCTAAAAGCGCACATGTGAAGGTTAACGTTGAAAGATTCCTTCAAAGACTGGACACTCCCTCATTCAACAGGGTCCGCCATATTGTTTATTCCGATATGCTTCTAATAGCGACGCGACGGGATCGCCGGGTAATGTCTAGTTCCCAGGGTCATGTATACGTTATCTTATACCAAAGTATAGCAACCTGCGATGTTAACTTACCAAAGCATACTTTATTTGCAACATTTCACGCCCTGTTTGTGCATTTCTCGCTAAACAAACATTGGAATCCGCAATAAAAACAAACATGGCGACTGGCGGTGGGCCGACGCCAATGGCAATTTCTGGTGATTTCTCGTTCCCTGGGCCTTAAATATATCATTTAATGCGAAAATACAGCAACCTGTGATGTTTACTCATTAAAGCGTAGTGTATTCCGGTAGAATTCACCCTCCTTTATGGGCATTCCGGGGCATTCCGGTGTAAAAAGGGCATTCCGGGACATTCCGGCAAGCAGGTCGATGACTGATGACCTACTTACGTGGTGTCCGATTTCGTACTGGTGGGCGTGTGTCAGGGAGTTCGAATCTAGTATTCTAGCTTTGAAAAGGGTTTTCAACCTACCCCAGTTGATCTATTGTCACAATAACGTACTGAACATCTTGCCTCCCACCAAAAAACCTCTGTGGACACCAAAACTTGAGGGGATCCGAGCATATATAGTAAGACAAAGTTTTTTAACGGAACGATAAAGAACTTGGTTACCGCTTGGGCAGTCTACACTGAACGATTTACGTGGAGGGGTGCGGTGTCGGAAAAACAACAGTAGCTCCTCGAAAACACAACCTACAGAGCTAGAAAACAACCAAAACGATCATAGGACAGGAGCCCCAGCAAACCGAATTTCTAAACTTCTGGCTTAGATCCTCTCACTCCACCTATCCATAAATGGCAGAGAAAGGACACTACTGTGCTCCGGCCTTTCGATATCTGCTTGGAACTCCTCGATCGAGTTATGGTGCCTTTCTATATCTGCTTGGCAGACGCCTTTCTGATTTCTAAGTGCGTTTTGAACAAATGTTATGGCAGAAAAGTGCTACTTTGGTACTTTCTTTACAGTGAAGTAAGATCAACTCCGACACCTTCGCTATGGCAATAATTTCTAATTTCCACACTTATTCTGAGTGGTATGTCTTCATTTGGGTTGCTATGGCAACTCATGACATCACAGACATATGCATGCATACCACACAATCACTTCCAACATAACAAACATAAAAAAAGTCCACACCACTTTCACACAAGATAAAATTTAACATCTTTATTCAGAATTTCTCCACTTCACCTTTAATCATATATTCCATTACTCTTAATTTTCTTCTCTTTAATCATGTCGATCTGTACATTTTCAAATAATTATACATCTGAAGAATGGATTGGGAACCTCTGAATAATGTAACACACCGCTGGCATATGCACTGACAGTTTGCAAGGGCCACACTATTTCTAACACTTGGTTCCCAAAATGTCAAACAGTTCGATCAGGCAGAGTTTTGAAGTCAGTGGTAACGAGACACAATTAGAGAGAGTTAACTGAATATGTTGTTACTTAATTTTCAATCTTTTTGTTGTTTTCATTGTTGCAAATGAACCAAATAATAAACTTAGTGTGGCCTTAAGAATCAGGCAGACAGAAAAAAAACTGCTACAAAGAGGACAGGTTCTCAATCACACCCAGTAAAGTATTTTCAGTCTACCAAAGCCTGGAATCTTTTGAACCAGACATGCCTCTATGTTGTAGAAGTCTGTGAGCGTCATGTTTCTATTTTTGCATCAGATTTTTAAATGTTGTCTGCCAAATTGACTTTCTAAACACATACCTACAGCACAAATGGAGGACATGAAATACCAGTTTTAACAAACATAAGGTGAAATATATAATTTCCAATTTGTTGGTTCATAAAAAATTTCTCTGAAAACCTGTGTAACAAAATCATTCCTCTTGAAACGCCCTGTCCTCTCTGACAGCTCTTCTTTTAGTTGCTACATGGATGAGCAAATGCTCTACTACTAGTACTGCTATATATAATTGTAACACAATGGGGCAATCTTTGAATAATTACAAAATGTATCTTGTTAAGAAAAAGAAATAATGACAGTTTCATTAGAAGTGATGGAATATGCTAGGTGCTTGCTCTAAAACTGTAAAATGATTTCTTCTGGAAATGCCCGGAAGCAAACTCAGTGTTACAGTATCAGGCATACATGTACATGTATTGGGGTGATCACATTCGTCGTAGGTCGTCGTACAATTTTGATGTCCTTGGGTTTTCTAGCCAGCTGTGACAGAACCAACCGCCGACAAGAATCTAAGACAGCCTTTTCGGTAACAAGATGGCTGAATCTTGTGCGACACATGCACCACTATCCCAAGAATGCCTTCAGGTTGTGATCGTAACATGATCATACGACGAACGTGACCACACCCTTACACTGCGTACAGTCAACATGCTGGTTCAACTGTGGTAGAGGTGGCTGTTTCATACCCACTGCAATGTTCACAACATTCCCTTAAACAACGATGAAATACTCATCGGTTAGTTGGGAAGTCTACTGGGAATAATATTAAGCTAACCAGTGCAGTTATGCAACTATTATAACGTTACGTGTCTTGACAGAACAATTATTTGTCAAGTTCGAGAAATCAAAAAGAAGGCAAGTGTGATTGTCCCAATCACCATTATATATGCTGGTAATTTTACACAATCATCATCCAGATTGGACCTGTACAGATTTTCTATATACATGTACACTTACATATCCCACAATCCAATTAGCAATTGTTGAAGAGTGATTGGTCGATCACAAGCAGCATCGTAGCAGACCCTTGATTAGAATGACTACAGAGACAGTACTGGAATGATTAATAACGAAAACTAGAATGTCAGCATAAGATGTGTTATTTCTATAAAATGTACCTTTCTATCAGCCACTTTCCTACGTGTGTCGTCATATCTTTCGACACTTTCCACACAGCTCAAAGCTGAGGGTCATACTGCTTTAAAAAGTGGCTGACGCTATCCATGCAATCATCTACATGTAAATGCTATTTCATACCTGTCATAATGATATGCATTTAACTAAGAATGTCTGGTCCCATAAACTTGTTAAATCTGAATAATAAAAGATCAATTCTTATTCTGTATCAATATCTTCCGTGCAATACATAACATATCACAAGTATTTTGGGCAAAAGAACAATGATCACAAAATTAATGAAAACCTCTTGGTTGATTTTAACTGTGACTGTAAAGGCACCTGTAAGGGCCAAATTCTTGGCTTCTTACCTATCAAGTCCAGCCTTTTTAAACAGTCTTTAAAACCAAAATCCTCATTCAAAATTCTTGGTTCTCTCTCAGTCAACTAACTTCTGACCTGACTACTAGAATCAGCTCCATTTGAAAGCATTACATGCCATTAAACACTTTATCCACTGCCATATACAACATTTCAGAGTGCCCATTACAGCCTAACAGTCACAACCAAGTGTCATGAGTCTTAAGCAGATACCAAAAAAGCACACTCAGTCTGTTTAACATACAACAATTTCAAAGAAAAATCTAGAAAAAGCAATTCTTAAAGATTCTCTACTTTTTATGACTAAAAATCATTGGACAATACTAGTGAGGATTTGGTGGGGGCACTTTGCTGAAGACAGTTGGGTGAAATAGGCATAATGCTACACAGTTTCTTCTCTACATTTACATAAAATTTTGTACCATCCCAGTCTGTTGTTTCAAATCTTTCAATGAATTAAGTGCTAAATGCATTTTCTTGACGACAAAAAAATTCAAGTTGCTCAACTTAAGCAATTTGTTTCTGCTAACATGTCATTCAATAAGTGTAAGAAAATGCTGTCAAAGAGACTAATAGTAATACATTCATTTGGTTAATTTGAAGTCAGGAAAAAATAAACCATCCCAGTAGAACTTCTCGTTTGTGTTATAAAACTTGTCACAATAAGCCGGCTCACAGCTTTAACTGCAGATGCGCAGTGTGATGCATTCTGGGTAACATGTCAAAGTTGAAGGCCCCAGGGCCATAAACAAAATACATCTGGACATGGTATCGAGCAAGGTCTATACAAAAACTGTTTACAAGTCTGGGGCCTTTATCTTTGACCTTGCTCCTGTGCAGTTCGAACGGTGAAGCATCTTATTGTCCTGCTAACCTTGAGAGTATAGGACAAACTTCGGGAATGGGGGAGGGGGGTGATTAGAAGGTGGGATGTCGTGTGGATTATCAATTGCACCTTGTAGAGAAAACACTGCGCGACCACGTCCTCGCCAGGAGGTACTGATGACGATCGTTCCCGGACTATGCCACGACCAGAGGCTCGTCGTCGGAGAAGCCTCGGATGATGGGGGAGTCTTCGTCATCTGTGAGGGATATAGGCCAGCGAACAGGTAAGGATAACAAGTTAGGCAATACTACTACTGATTTCATCAACTTATGGATGACATCCTCTGGGCAACTTAAAACTGATGCGAGCATACAAAGAAGAAAAAGTTGGGCAAAGAACAAAGTTGCCTTCATCATGAAATCTAAGAGGTCAGGAAGGTTGAACAAATAACTCGACACACACATGGTATGCAAAACAATGAATACAAATTCTTTACTTCAGTCCTTTTACATCTTCTTCTTTGACCTTGGAAGACTTTGTTCATAAGCATCTGTTTTCTGATTTTTGGTTTGCAAATTACAGCATATTATGTTATATTTGCTCATTTTGCAGCTTTTTTGTTCAATTTACACTTTGGTTTCAAACTTTTTTGGGAAACAGATGCATGCGCAGATGTCATTCATATATTCAAGTCAGTGTGGCCCATAGGCCAGTCTGCCACTAGAGAGTTGAATGTCACACTGGAAGGTATCGGGGATTGTGAGTACAAAACATTTACAGAATGATTCATTAGAACACCTTGACCTATTTGTAACCATGCAATATCATAACATTAAAAGGTATTATCAAGTTAGGGCTAATTGGCAGCAAACCTAGTCATTTTGTACAATCTAGATAATCTTCAACAAAACATAAAAATTACATAGTGCTGCAAATTTGGAATTGTTTGCCGTGGTTTCAATTTGCCACTTTTCGTGGTGACCTGACCGTAGAATTATGACCCCACAAATATGCGTTTTCAATGTATCATTTCTGTACTACAGAATTGTTTCAACCCTAAAAAAACTCTCCCCTTTTACCACAAGGTTACATCCCCATGTGAAAATCACTGACTGTACATTTAACTCAGAAGAAGAAACTAAAGACCTACCGTCATCGCCGGTGGTGAAGGTGGCCTCGCCGCGGCTGGTGTCGTAGTGGCTGGTAGCGAAGGACATGAAGCTACGCTGCAGGCGGCGGTGGCGGATGATGAACACGGCAAGAGCGACGGCCAGCACCACGATGACCAGTAAAGTCGGGGCAAGGATGGCCGCCAGGTTGGCTTTAACAAAGCCCTTGTCATCTACAAGATCATTAACATTTCCATTAACAACAGTGTTCTATGAGTACTGTAAATGTATTATTTTAAGGTTGCGGTGATTTGATTTCACGGAAGGGAGAAAAAGTTTTTGTGGTGTTTTTTTTAATGAGGTGGTAGGCGTAGCTAGGTAGGCGGGCAGAAGGCAGAAAAAGTCTTTTTGCAGAGGTTTTAAGTTACCATGAATAAGTTACCATGAAAACCGCAAACATTAAACCACTGAAAACTTAAATGCATTTACAGTATGTCCATAAAGCCGCTGTCATACACAGCCAACTATGGCCTTCCTACATGTACCTTTCCCAAACTATGTTTGGGAGTTAGTCATGAGCAAAGTCATCTGTAGTTGGGAGTTCGTTGACAGGGTTTTGAAAAGTCATCTGCGCCGGATGACTAAAAATTTTGAAGTTGGGAAAGTAATATTCTGCTTGGATGCAATCAGAGGAGCAAACTGGATGGATTTCAGGCTACTCCTAACCCTGTACTGGCCTTGGTTGGGAAGTCGTCAGGAGCTTAGTCGTGGGACAGTCTTGAAAGCTAAGGGTCCAGAGTATCTCATAACAAATAGGTTATACAGCTTGAAACCTTACAGCTGTCAATAAAGTCTGCAGCTGATACTGGTACAGAGCATAAAAGATTGTGTATCGTTTTCTCTACCTTTATCTTAAGACTGCCTAATGTGCCATTATAGAAGTACTGGTCCAGGAGTAAAAACCACCACAGTATAACTTGTAATAGTCAAATCCACACAGCTTGGAAGTGACTATTACAAGTTCCTTATACATTTATAGGACTTGTCTTGAAGTGTCTTGAACACATTCAAGTAACTCACCTTCCGTTGCCAAGGTGGAGCCACTCTTGACACTGGAGTTTGCTCCGTAGTGCCCAAAGTACTTGCCCACTCGGACCTTGAAGGAGTACTGATTGCCTCTCAGGAGGTCAGTCACAAGGAGCCTGTGCTCCTTCACTGCGTCCTTGACCACCTGGTATGTCGTGTTCGTCCCTTCTGGTTTCATCAACACTTGATAGCCCTGCAGAAAAGGGAGTCTTGTGGTTATAGGGTTGTTCATTTGGAATCTAAAATGTTCTTAGATAAAAGTCAGAGGAATGTTGTCAAAAGTAATAGTAAGCATATTTGAGAGAGTACTGTCACTCCTAACTGTTCAGAAGTACTACAGATTTTTTATGTTTGAGTCGGTTTTCACAGTGACCTCTGCAATGTGAATTCATGACAATGTGACTATACGTTTCCAATGTACGTGTTGTATTACTACCGTTAGTACAAAATTGTTTCAACTCCTTTCTTCTTCCACCACAAAATCACAATATAACTCCCTGCAAAAATACATGAATTTACGATGCAAGGCAAAAACAATGTAGAAAACTTGGCAAGCATGAATGTTGACAGTTGAAGACAACACATCATAATATTAATCGTTGGTTCAGACCCTTGTAGTGGCACACAGGGCAGCAAGTTTCATTGCTATTTCAGAAGCAGGGTATATCTTTACAGGGAGGGGTTCCTAGCCCTTCCCCTTTAACGTAGGCACACCCTCGAACACGGGGCTCCTATCTTACGTCCCTAATCCGAAAGACGGGTGCATCCCCGACCGAGATGTCCTCAACCCAGGATTGAACCAGGAGCTCAACTGTGAGACTGCTACCAGTTGAGCTACAGGGACATCCCTAAGTACATTGTATCACTCACACTCACATTCTATATCAAACATATTACTCACCACATCCAGAACGACTTGCTCCACGTACTGGTTATCTGTTTCTGTTTCCCAGATCAGCAGCAGTTGTTTGCTGGTTTCAGAGATAACCTTCAACTCAATGGGTGGAGGGAGAAGATCTGCATGGGCAAAATAAATCTTTATTAGCCTTTAAAAGCAGTGAATGTCTATGAGTGGACATGTTCAGGAGTATATATTATAAGTAATTCACTTTTGGGACCACATGTAAGCAACGATAGCTGCAGTACGAAGAGAACCAGTCAGAATCGCCCTGAGGAAGGTGACAGACGGTCACAGAAACGTCGGTGTGAATAAAACACTAAGTCTTAGTCGTGTACAAAGAATTTTTTTATGTTCAGGAGTTGCAAAAAGGTTTTCAGCCCAAAAGAAAATAAAGGTGTTTCTAGGATCGTAATAAAAAATACCGTTATCCCTACATAAACAAGAAGTGTAAGTTACTCTTGCCCACTACTATATGCCTCTGTTTTTTTCAGTATGTTTCTTAGTAGTAGATCATATGAATTCTGTAAAACGAGTGCTTCATTAAGCACCCCTAAAGACTGGGTCTTAAGAGCACCAAATCAGAATATTGATATTTATATCATACCCGGGCTGCGATAACCTTCGATTGTTATGGGTGTTCGGACTGGTCCATACTTTACAGTACAGTGATTGAAGTCCTGTAGGGACATGTTCAAGGCACCCTTGTACCAAATTTCAGGTCAAATGTAATTTTTGCCTAAAAATGCCCCAAAAAACCTCAATAAAATGTTTTTAAGGCCTGTTTCAAAAAAATGGAAAAAAGTCTGGGGGTGTTTGCCATCTTTACCTCCATGCCAAATTTCGGGTTGTTTTGCCCCAAAATGACGGAGTTGAATCAATTGAATGGAAATGACAGGAGAAGGAGGAGAAGAAACCTGACAAAATCAATATATTTCACTCTTCCCGTGATACCTATGGTATGGGGAGTGAAATATGATAAAAAATGGTGTATTCCGCATCACCCTCAGTCTTAGCCCTCCTACAGGGTGGATCGGGCTGGTACCCCGGGTGATACAGAATATACATGTACACTGTACCATGTTGTATTCTATATTTATTTGCCAACATTTCTCACCTGTGATCACATGACAAGGCTTGGATTGCTTTGCATTCTGGGTAGACACCTTGACATTGAAGACATAGGGGTGACCAGGGTAGAGGCCTGTAGCATTGTACGTGATGCGATCATCGTTCAGCTGTTTGGTTCGGGCTGCGTAGGTCCAGGTGGTATTTTCGTCATCAGTAGCATCAATCTCATATTGCTGTAAGTAGAGTAAAAACCCATGTGTCAATGCAATTAAGTTTTGTACAGCAATTCATTCCAGGGCGCTATCACTCCATCGGAGAAACTCCTTTGACAGACTGCAGTGTTTTCAAAGTCTAGCAATACATGTAGATATTGAGTGTGCTGCTTTAGGATTACACAACTATTCATGAAATGATCCAGTAATTCTCATTGCCTCCCTGGTTAACCCCTAGAAACAGTAAGTTACTGACAGGAAGGTAGGTCAAAGGTCTTGTCTTGTCTTGTCGAGATACTAGACAAAACCCCGCGTGGGGCATAGTGTCTAGGACTTATGGTCAGAGGCCTTACCCAAGTGTGGCCGGTGGTGGTGGTGCACGCCGTCAACAAGAATAAAAAAAGTGGTGCAAAAAATAACGAACAAAGTAGTGCTGTACATTGCCACACTAGGTATAGGCTCCTCCCCTTACAGCTGGGTGAAGCCGGGGTAACCATAATACTTGGCCACCCCAGCTTTAAAGCTATCTGTAGTCTTAGTTTCGATAAGGTGTTGCGGAAGTGCATTCCATTCTATGACTGTTTTGGGGAAAAAGCTACCTCGGTATGTTTCTGTCTTACAGGCGACTGTGGCAAAACGTTGCTGGTGTCCTCTGGTTATGTTAGTATTTCTTGTGAGGATATTGTGGATGGGGATAGCAATAAGGTTATTGACAGCTTTGTACATCAGTGAAAGGCGGGCAACTTGTCTGCGCTGTTGAAGGGTGGGCCAACCGAGGGTTTGCAGAGTGTGTGTAATACTGGTAGTCAAACGGTAGTCGCCAGTGGCGAACCTGGCGGCACGCCTCTGTACTGCTTCTAACTTGTCCTCAAGTTTGTTTGTTTGTGAATGTATGCGTTTGTGGGGGTCCCACACAGAGGACGCATATTCAAGTTTGGGTCTAACAATGGACAAATAGGCTTGAGCTCTGATTGATCTACATGCTCCTCTCAGATTCCTTCTCAAGAATCCTAAAGTACTGTTTGCTTTAGCTGCTATATAATCTATGTGTGTATTCCATTTCAAGTTGTGTGAAAGTAAGATACCTAGGTAAGGGTGTTGCAATGTAGACTCAAGGGGCTCTGAGAACATTGTGTATAAGTGCTTAGCGGCTCTTTTTGATTTGTGTATGTGCAGAATCGAACACTTCTTCACATTAAAGCGTAACTGCCAACGATCCGACCACTTACACAATTGATCAAGATCCTTCTGTAGAGTGTGTTGATCTTCTTCCTTTCTAATGGGGTGGTAGAGTAAGCAATCATCGGCGAATAAACGAAGTTGTGAGGTAATCCCTTTGTTGATGTCATTTATATATATCAAGAATAATAATGGGCCTAATACAGTGCCCTGAGGCACGCCAGACCTTACCTTAACGGGTTTGGACTTATCTCCATCCACTACAACTTGCTGATAACGGTCAGTCAACCAGTTCTTTATCCACTGAAGTGTTTTACCTCTTATACCATAATAATCTAGCTTCCTAAGTAACCGCATGTGAGGGACACTGTCGAATGCCTTTGCAAAATCAAGTATGGCCATATCAACTTGTGTACCTTTGTCAAACCAGGAATAAAGTCCGTGAAGGGTAGTAATAAGTTGAAACACGCAGGAATGATTGGTCCTGAACCCATGTTGTGTTGGCAATAAGATGTTATGTTCCTCTAAATGTTTCATGGTAGCTGAGTACATTATATGCTCTAGGAGTTTACAACACACACTGGTTAAAGAAACAGGCCTGTAGTTCGAAGGATCACTCCTATCCCCTTTTTTGAAAATCGGGTGGATAAAGGCTCCCCTCCAATCCACAGGTACCTGTCCTCCCTGCAGCGATTGATTGAAAATAAATTGAAGGATGGGGCTAATCTCCTGTGCATACTCTTTTAATATCCTACAGGGTAGGAGATCTGGGCCTGCAGCTTTTGTTGGGTTAATCCCCTCCAACAATTTGCGCACACCTTCTAGAGTGACTACTGGCTGCAGCATGTCATGGTATGGGCTAGTTCCCATGTCTGGTACATTATGGGCTGGTTCCCATGTCTTAGAAGTTGTTATCAAAGGTTATCCCATTTCCTGTCTTGTCAATTTTTCTTCAATTTCCTGCTACATTGCATATGCATGTCTGTTGCCTTAAGAGAGCGAGTAGGAAAATGCATACTATTGGACAGATTAAGCAAGAAATTTGCACATGAATAAATCAAGAAATTCACAAAAGCTCATAGACTATTAATATTTCATAGAAGTGTGAAATCTTCAAACTCTTGCATTGATATGTAATAAAAAATATAACAAACTGTAACCTAAAGATACAAAATGTTATACAGTGACTACAAAATGACTGCATTTTGAGCTCTGTAAAACACTCACCAAGCCCTGTTGCAGCATCTGCCTGGGAGGAGCCCACTGAAGGAATACTGAAGTCTGGGTGTGGTTGAGTGCCTTCAGATGCTGGGGTGGCAAGGTGTTGTCTGTGGAATAACATGGGCACAATTAGGAAAAACAATTTATACTGTACTTACTAGGCTCCATCATACATGTACATGTAGCTACATGTACTTGCTAACACTACAAGGCGGTCTTGTGCATAGTGTTGTTAGCTTGTAATCGAAAGGTTCTGGCTTTGAATCCCTAGCAGGCTAGGGTCGGTCAGGTAACCCAAAACAATTTTTCCTCTGCCTTATGTGAAACATTGAACCAACGAACACCTACCAAATGATGTAGTTGATGATGTGTATGTTGGAGGACCAGGCAGAGGGGCGATGATTTTCACCATGAACAAATAGTTGAGGCCCGAACCCAGCCCTCTTACAGTGTAGGACTGATGGGTAGTGTTGGCCCGTATTCCGTGTCTTTCCAGGGATGTTTCAGTAGTGCCGTAGTAAATTCCAAAGGTCTGGACGGGAGGAAGAAATTTGTATTAAAAAAAAAAGATGGAGTCCCCTACTAACAAAATCTCAGTGAAAATAAACAGACGCACATCAAATTTATATCATTTTTCTAAGATTTGTTTATTTATTTATCTTCTGTTGGTGTTTTTTACCCAGTCAGTTGACAATCATGATATAATAATGCTGAAATAAATAAACATCATTGAAATGAAAAATGCCATTGACGTTAGTGATATCCACTTAGCTATATAGGCAGCGTTCCCGCCAGGCATACCTCAGTGCGTCTTTGGACGCACTTTTTTTGGAAAAGACGCACTCAGCTGGGCTGAGTGCGTCCAAACAAAATTTTGAAGGGAGGCTAATTTCTGTCACAAGTGGAACTAGAATCTTAGAACAACCGCTCATTTAGTAAGAAAGAAGCCTACGATGTACTTCCAGGGCTCTCTGTTACGCATTGTTAGCAGTCCAGGGTCAGGGGCGGAGCACCGCACGCCTTAAAAACATCAAACTCACGCCGGGCGGCCCTGGCCCCAGTGAGACACGCCCCCGTAAGCTCTAAGATCAGAAGTTCAGTGAAGTGCCGACGGTCCTACGGCCGCGGGGCCAGTACACAAGATTCACTCGAACAAGGAGCGCCTCTAAATATCGTGTTGTTGCCCTCATTGTACTTTTTTAATGACAGTCATACAGATATTTGCGGCTCTATTAGTATTTTACAAGCCGTTTATATCTTGATCATGAACTGGGACGAGCTCATGCGAAAGGTTCGCGCCAAACATGATCATGAAACGCCTGAAGGATGATAGCATCACAACGTAACAAAGCACACGGCAAGCACATCGATACATGAAAAAAAATTATGTATGTCCCAGAAACTAATACAATTCACTAAAATCACACCCAACTTCTTGTAATCCTTCGATTTTATATAGAGAAATGTCATTGTGTTTATCAACTTACAATGTGATCGTGATTTCCCTCTTTTACGTTTGGATGCGGTGAACACACCTCAGTGCAGCCATCTTGTCAAAAGTTGTGTCGCGATTTCGTTCAATTTGCTATTGGAAAATTGACGCAAAGACCTGATCTCTGGCTCGCAGTATGACTGCACGAGTATGAGCATAGTTTTACGTACATCTAGGAAAAAAAGAATGGTACGTACAGGATGAAGAAAGCATGGAGAGTCGTCACTGGGAGCCGAAGCACGCACGGCTTTTCTGTAGAGACACAACTTTCTTTTCCATGGCTGTCTCCTGTAGGACTGTTTGCCTTGCAGCTACGATTTTGCCACTGGATGATCATTGATTTTCTAGGATCGACCCAACATTGAACCGGCCTGGATGTCATGTTCACTTCTGTGACGGTAATTTATGCTTCTTTGACCGACAAATGGATTCTATAATCAACTAGTCTCGTACTCGGTAACGTTACGAACGTTATGTTTTTTTAATAAACTACGGCCTGCTTGTGAAAATTACTTGTAAGATCATGTTTACTTACCTTTTCCTGTTAGTAACGTTCACGAGAACTACCGGTGTTAGTGACATAAAAACGAACTCTCCGGTCGAGAACAAACGATCGAACATAAAATGAAAACTGATAGCCGGTTTCATCAAACTAATCAAAGACTTAAATAGTATTTTCCATGCTCATTATCAAACTTGGTCGGTATCCACGTACCTCAAAACACGAATATAGAAGTAAAACAATGTGTTAGAAGTAAACAACAACGGGTGACAACATAATCTACCGATTTCCTGCGTTTTGAAAAGCACATTTTTGGGTCGTTCTCGTTAGCACTGCCACCGATAATGACAATGGCGGCGGTAAAAGGGACCACTGACAACCACTCTCAATCGCATGATTTGTCTCTCAAAATGCGGGAGATTGCGTTTCTGAAGGCTTGAAGATCCAAAATTTCCCGGGGGAGAATCCCCCCGGACCCCCCTAAATTGCGACCGCCTTCGGCGGTCGGGTCGCGCCTTCGGCGCTCCCCCCCCCCCCATATTATATTTTGGTGGACGCACTCTTAACCTGGGCTGGCGGGAACGCTGTATAGAGGCCAAGCCTCTATTTGACTTAAGGAAATGACTACATTCAGTTTGTTCACCAAAGATTGATGTGATTATGTAGTTTCTACATTCCACAAGAGAACAAGGTGATAAGGTGGTCTTTTGTTAGGGTTGTTCACTTAGAATGTAAAGGTTCTGGATTCAAATCTCTAGCAGATCTCCATGTTGTGCCAATACTGTTACTTTACACCTACTTACAGGTGAAATGAGTACCAAGCTTTATGTACAAAAAAGCTTGTACAGTGTTTGAGCTCTGTTACCAAAAAAGGACTTGCACTTGATGAGGAGTTCTGGGGCTTCCCCATCCATGTGCAAGCACGTCTAACCCCCAGATGATGGGGAACAAAAGACGTTAAATTGGATAGAGAGAGATGAGTACCACGTCTTCTCAGATGGGACATAAAGTGAAGATCCCATGTTTGAGGAGAGGCACACCTTGAGTACTTTAAAGCTAACACCCGACTTATTGATCCCCATCCCCATTTAAGTGGATAAAACCATAGTCTGGTGCTACGCAGCTTATACTTACTGTACAAAGCTGGTGTGTTACATGTTGTATGCTTTAAAGGAACATTCCACTCCAGAAGCAGGTATTATTTTGTAAGTGCATCCGACTTTTGGCTAAATTACCTCAGCTGTCTTCTCGACATTTGTAAGGAATTGTTGGAAGGGTCCTCCGGGAATTCAAGAACTTGATTGCTATAATATTCACCCTGGGTTCAGGCTTGAACTTATGGTAAATTTAAGAAAACAAACTGGTTTCCATCGTAACAATTTAGTCCCTGATGAATTATACATGACACCTGCTTCTGGTGTGGAATATTCCTTAATGGTGGTTTCCTGGTTATGTGAGGCAAGCAAACTTACGTAATTTCCGTCCAGATGCCAGCTGAGCTGGACAGAGTGGATGGTCATTCCCTGGGCGGTGAGGTGGGACACGGCGGGCAGAGCCGGCCCGAGGGTCATCACCGTCTTCTCGTCACTCTTGGGTCCGTCTCCCTCGTCGTTAAAGGCAGACACCTGGATGGTGTATCGCGTGGCTGGGGACAGGTACGCCACTGAAAAAAAAAGAACAATATAATGGGTTTTATTCCAAGAATATTTGGCAGCTTAAGAGCTGAACTACATCATGACGTTCTCTACATTAAAATATGTTAATTGACATGAGACATTGACTAACATACAAAATGTACTAACAAACAAGACTAACATACTTAACGGGTTAAAATCATAGATAAGTTCATGAAAAGGTTGCAAGCCCAGCCAAATTGTACGTATGATTAAGTAGTAGCTTAAGTCGTACACCTTCACACTACATGTAACTGGTGAAATTCCAAGCAGACCTTCTGTATTTCACACTGTGTTAACTTGATTTGATCCCTTATTCTATGGATCAGTGTACTCCCTAACCTGTAGCACTTGTTGCAGCCGGGTCGCTGATAATCATCTTGTCGGAGATGGACTCACTGGCAGAGTTGTACCAGATAGTGTAGCCCTAAAAATGAATGAAATCCCGTCAAAAATAAAAAAATATAGCTGGAGACAAAATACATGAAACAGCCATTTTCACTGTTAGATTTAAACAGTACGGTGCAACATTAAAAATCATTGAACAAAAGTCAACAAAAGTTTAAAGTAACATAGGAAGACCTTTTTTCATATGGAAAATGCCAGAGGGAATGGGCAGGACATACAGCAAATCTTGACAATAATTTTTGTTAACAGTGGTTTCATTTTGCAGTTTGCAAATATGGGTTACTTTCCATTGTATTACAACAGTGTAGTAAAGGATTTTATCAACCACGTAAACCTCCTTTTCCCTTCTACAATAAAATCATGTTCCCGTGAAAATAAATGAGCATAAAATACCTTGATTTGCTGACTTGGTACGCTGGGTGCAGTCCAACTCACAGTGATGCTACCACGTGCAGGCCTTGCGGTGACACCGGTAGGCTTAGCACCAATGGCTGCAAGGTGACAATCACGCAATGTTCAAATATTACAGGGTAAAAGTATCAAAATCGGATACAAGACACAATGTACTTATGTACTTATGAACCATATACAAAAAATATTGCACAATACATTCATGACGCTGGTTGGTAAGTAAATGTTTTTATTACATGAAATCTTTATTGACACAACAAAAGTACAGCGACTTCCGTAAGGTCTTCTACAACTAAACATGCAAACAACAACAATGGGATACAAAATAATTCACCTTAGTACAAGTATAACAAGTATATGAATACTTTAACATGTCGAGTTTAAACTATCACTTACACTTATAGTTCTAAGATCTAAACATTCTCTGATATATTTACCTATTTGTACACAGTAAGGGTTGTCTCCTTCTAGAATGTATTTGAATTTATCTATAGAATGGAATGCATCAAATTCTGTTGAGCAGGCGGAAAGAAGGTTGAACAGCTTTGAGCGCTTATCATGATATCGTGGACAATCTAGGATAAAGTGTCGCTCATCTTCAATCTCATTTGGACAGAATGGACAAAACCTCTGGTCACGGGGAATTTTTTGGTATCTTCCGATTTCCACATTTAATCTATGACTACATATTCTTATCTTGGTGATTGCTCTTCGAACTTCGAAATTATGTATATCCGATAGGTACTTTTCTTGTCCGTACCTTTTCTTTAACACAGAATAAATGGAAAGTTTTGAATTGTTTTGAATAGAAGTACGCCATTTTTGTAAGTATATATCTTGTAAACGGGTTCGTAATTGATCAGTCAACACATCAACTTTGTATGACCTAGGGTTCGTCCATGCATGCCCAAAACCGTTATGATTAAAAATGTCATTTACATGATTCACCCAGTCAGAGTCAGCGGAATGCAAAACGTCGTATGCTTCACGAAGTAGAGTGTCTTCGGGTAAATTTACTAACCGGTGCCAGTATTTGATAAGTTTTATTTTAGCATCAATAATGATTGGGAAAGTTCCCAATTCACCACGAATTCCGTCATTTGATGATTTGGAATTTACTCCAAGTAAAAATTTCTGGAAGCTCATATCTATGGTATCAAATTCTGGGATTTGTAGGGGAAGATGTATATTTTCAATTGCTATGTTGTCATTTTCTAATTTAAGGCCAGACGCGAGTCTTAACAATTTATCCTTATCTGATTTTTTCTTTAAATGAATCACGTAAGAGTTGGTGACGTCAGAACTCACACTCTTTCTTATAGTTGCAGGAGTGCTTATTTTATTGAAATGTAGTTACCAATTTACCCATCTTGTTTGGGCTTTTTTGCACACTCGCATTAGATTTGGCGTCGGCAGAAGACAAGTCATCATCCATACAACCTACTTGCTGTGGCCTAACATGTGTTGATATGATCCAGGATTAATTGCAGATATACTTAATTGCTAGAGACTTTTTTTTACCCATTTTTTTTCTCTCTTGCATTATATTTTGAGTCTGCAGACTATGTTATCCTTGAAATCTATATCATGTGGCCCGACATGTGTTTTGTTCCAGGATTGATACTACATTGCATAAAAATATAATCATTTTAACGTTCTGTTTAATGATAGTAGAGAAACTTACTTGCTGGAGATGTAGAGACAGTGGTGGAGGCAGACGCCCCCCTCCCCACCCTGGTGTAGCCTGTCACCCGGATGTAGTACTTCAGACCCAGCTGGAGATCCTGGAGGGTCGCATTCCCAGCTCTCACTGTAGTCTGCTCAGTCAAGAAACCAATGTCTGTACCGTACTCCACCTGTAGTGAGGCAGGAAAAAATGTTACCTTCAAGGCCACATCAAGTACATTTTATGGATGAAATCACACATTTATTTTCGTCTGAATTTTTTTTCAAATTGTTCCCCTTCTGCGACAATCAACATGACAAGCCAAGGACACACCGAAAATGGGAAAATATATTGTGGTAGCCTTAATTATACTTGTAGAAGTGATTTTTGTGAGGTAGCCGGGAGTGTAATAGGCTACCTGACTAGTGTCACTTTGTGCACTTCTTGAATACAGGAATAAATGACTTGTTAGCTGTGATACCATACAACTGTATTTTGTCACTTCAATTTTTGTTACATCTATAGTGTCTACATGTAGTTTGAAAATTTAGGCATTCATGTTCTTTTTTTATACCTATCTTGTTAAGTTGTTTCTTTTGAAAAAAGATGAACTCCATAAACCATGAACTAGCTTATACATGAGAAAATATACATGCACACAATACTTGACATGTATGTTCTTAAACTGGTTTTAACAACTTGCCATCATATAGTACATGTAAGTACAAGCTTGCCTTACCCGATAGTAGAGGATGACACCATTAGGAGTGCTGGGTGGCTGCCAGGAACACTCCACAGTCACCAGAGATTGTGGCCTCAGACTACAGTGGAGGTTCTGAACAGCAGAAGGCACTATTGGGACATACAAAATCATACATTAACACTGAACACATCAGTGATTAAAACATTTATCTCTATGAAAAATGAAGAATTTTCATGGAGATATTGTTTTGAGTGCGGCTGTGTGCGTGTTAGCGTGTTTGTTTGTGTGTGTGTCCGGATGCCTGTAGTCCGCATAACTGAAGAACGTCTGGATGGATTGTAATGATATTTGGTATGTGGATAGGTGTTAGGAGAACAAAGGTCAAGATTGATTTTGGGCCCCCTGATATGTTACACTGGAACGACATTGGTGTTTTTGTCAAAATCTTCCAAGGAGAATAACTGAAGAGAGGAATGACAGATTTTCGTGTTATTTAATATGCAGGTAGCTTAGACAGAGATGTACACAATGAAGCGCAAATTATGCAAATTGGCAGAATTTGCATAATTAATGAGGATTATCTATATTTCCATTCTAGGCATGTTGTGACAGGTGTCACCCGTTGGTTTCGAAAGTAGGGCAAGGAATCCCCAGGGACCTGACAGCTGGTCAAACCACAGAGGGATATAATCAAACCTGTATACTTGTTTCTATTATGTGGATAGCTTAAGTGTTATTTGATATGAAATGGTGATAATGCAAATCAGAAACTAATTTGCATAATTATTTTCGCATTGCGTGGCATTTTATTAACCCGCTCCATTCAATGGTACAACAGCTCAAAAATGCAACATATGTAACTGAGTAATAAAGGGGCATTGATAGATATAAGTTATGCAAATTAAGACCTAATTTGCATAATTAATGAGAAAATACTGCAATTCCATATTGGTAGATAACTGGAATTTCATACTTGTGGCATTTGAAAGTTATGTGACAGTGAACATACTTGAATATAAATTATGCAAATGTGGACCTAATTTCCATAATATATATTTTGAGGTCTCCGAACTCTTGTTATATTTTGCATTCAAGCATTCTAGATATTGACACTTCATGAAAATAAATTAGATAATGCAAAACAGTGTGGGGCTGAAAAAAATAAGATAGCACTTTTATAAAAGAATATGCTTCGTTTATTTGTCAACTTAATGATTTGATATCACAGTGATGAAAACCTTGTTGAATCGGTTTCTAACATGTTCTCCTCATTTTTGTTGCAGTTAAAGAAAAAGTGATATCAACAGATCCATGTTACTAAATCTTTCATAACAAGAATCCCTACCTACCGACCCAATTTTTTTTCAGGACCCTAATCGCAAAGGTAACATTTATCTAACATAAGATAACATAAAAAAAGGAAATCTGTAGATGTTAAACAGATGTACAGATATCAACTGTACCTCCTTCTGTTACTGTTTGGTACACGGGTGCAGAGGATTCATAGGTGATGCCTCCGACCTTGGCTGCCACTTGGAACAGAAAAGTGATGCCTGGCTTCAAGGTTAGACTGCTGGTTGTTGCATTGGAATGGGTGTCTTTTTGGGTCATCTGAGAGTCACCGCTTCCTGGGAACTCTCTGCCATGAAAGTCAAACAAACAGGAAGATCATGACACAAGCTTGGTTTGTACATAAAAAAATTTGTTCACCCCTTACTGACTTATCCTGTTTCAAAGTCTGCAACTAAAATGCCCCTGCAGTTCCAAAGGAAGCTGCTTGATAGCCCAAACTTACATCACTTCTTCCTGTGCACAACAGCTATCTAATGCCCTAAATTCGGGACCATAGCTCAAAATAAGAGATATAAACATTTCTATTACTAGATAATGGCAACAAAGGTGGGGCTGCCAAAAAATTTCTGCTGCAGAACCAAGGAAAGCTGCAAAGGGGCACAGAATCTAATTATTGCCTCGTTACCAAATACCAGATTTCATAACAATTCATCCATAACTTCTTTTATCAAATTAGTTTTTTTGCTAAAACAGGAACATACAGTCAAGCAAATGCTACCAAAAACATAACCTTTTAGATCTCAGCGAAGGTAATGGATAATGCCATACATTGTGTATGATTGCAATTCCAAGATTTAGAGGCGAGGGAGGCCAGAAGATCTACGCAAGTCTCATCCTAGTCTCCTGTTCTCGTGAGACTAGGTCACTCTGTGATCAAGACGTACAGTGGATGTCGAAAATTTGGAGGTACACTGTACACATACCTAAAATATGTCCCTGATTGAAGAATACTCTTAGTTACTGTGATTATACTTGTCTGATGAAGATTTATCCATATTTCTGGGTGGAAACTTCCCCCTATTGAGTGGTTAGCTTAGACTATTTTTTGTTTGTCTTAGAGCATGATGTAAAGTAAGAGTTGCTCACCTGTAGTAGATAATGTAGGAGTAAGTGCTGCTGGGTAGAGGTGTGACCCGTTCCCACTCCAGCCGTACCTGTCCAGTAGTGTCCGTCGGATCCACCTTCAGTCCCCCCACACGGTAGTGTTGCGCTGGCAAAGACAAAACCAATATCTACTGTAAATCCATTTATTTCTGCGGGGAATCAATTAATCATAATATTTTATATAGACAAAGCCCGGTCCCACCTCGGTCAATACATAGAAATGCAAAATAAAACGTATAACAAAGCAAGTATTTGACTGACATGCAGCCACTCTCTCATTGGTCTGACCGCTGATTGCCATTCTCTCATTGGTTGAACTGCTGACATATAATTGTGATGGACAGTCAGAATCGGTCAATTAGCTGGAGGGACATTAGGTAAGGGTGGAGACTTACAGCAGTTCCTCTCATCGCTGCGATCCAGACAGTCGTTCCGACCGTCGCACACTCGGAACTTTGCGATGCAGCCGTCCCCGTCCGCACAGGCAAACTGACTGCTTGGACACCGCTGTGGCGCTGAAGTCGTAGGGATGCCTGATAAAAGAGAAGAGCATGAACCTTGAGTCAGCAGTGACAGACTATATGTCATGTATATACATTACATATGTATATATGAAATACAGCACAGTGCTTTCCGTATCACGCAAGGTACCAGCCCGACCCACGGGAGGGCTGGGACCGAGGGTCATGCG